>NC_067145.1:31431638-31758767 GCF_903995435.1 Acomys russatus
AGACAAGCATTTTCTTAAGGGATTTCACTGGTCTGGACTTTGAAAGCAGTTCAGTGGAAAAGACTGGCTGAGGTTGGGGAGATTGCTCAGTCGGAGAAGTGCTTGCTGTGAAAGCAGCAAGACATGACTTCCATCCCTAGGATTTATATGCAAAGAGAGCCTGGCATTGTGGAGCTTGTTGTTAATCCCAGAGCTGGAGAGGTGAGGACAGGAAAACCCCTGGGGTGTGCTGACCAACTAGCCTTAAAAGCTTGGTGAGTTGTTTCAGGCCAGTGAGAGATTGTCTAAAAGAAAAAATGTAGACAATGCCTAAGGAGCATTGTAGGTTGCGACACCTAAAATTGTCCTCTGATACACACACACACACACACACACACACACACACACACACACACACACACACACACACACACCACTGCCTCAGAAAAGCCAACATACCCATTCTGAGCATTGTTTGACATCACATCAAATACTATGGTATCCTTTAGTTACAGCAACTTGTGGTATACCAGTTGGCTCTCTGGGAAGCTTCCTGGGTACAGATTGGATACTGTACAGTATTAAGATGTCCAAAAAGATGTTCAAGCTATCCTAGAGCAGGATGGAGATGTGGGGTCGAATTCCCCAAGGGGGAACGATCCTAGAGAGATGGGACAAAGAATCTCACCAGCCAAGAGAAGGATTCAAAACAACGTGAAAGCCAATCTAGACCCAAAACTCACACGATACAAGTGTGGTTCATGCAAAGCAGAAATAACAGGAGCAGGCCAATGGTGCAGTTATCCAGGAAACTAGAAAGGGACACCTGCCTAAAGAGGCTCAGTCCACCACGATATACAGCTTGAGGTTATCAGGAACACATTTGTGGTATTAGAGCAATTCTTGTGTGTGTGTATGTGTGTGTGTATATGTGTGCGTGTGTGCGTGGTTTCTTTTATTAACAATTTCATAAATGCTTATATTGATCAATATACTCAATAGTTCCCTCCCACTCTGCCTAAATTCCCCCTGCACATCCTTCTCTCACCCTCTTAAAAATTGTGTAATTTAGATGCCCGCCAATAACATTTGAGGAGCTTTAGAAGTGGTTGCCGCAACAATTCTAAAACCAACCTGAAAGAACAAACAAAATAAAAAACTACAGAACCGCACAAGGTAAGAGAATGCAAGTACAGCTATGACTTTTTTTGGGAGGGGGGTCTGATTACAAAACTAATAAATATCCACTGAAAACAATGAAAATGGAACACAGGGATGTGACTAGAAACCCAGATTCTACAGCCAAAGATGAGTCTGCATAGCGCTAATCATAGAAGTTTCCTTCGGATTTTTGCCTTTGTTTCTATCTTTACATCTTTTATAAAAGTAGAGCTATGACCTGGTATGCAAGTTCACAGCTGCACTCCCACACCTTAAGAGGACAAGAGAGGAGAATTACCAAGCTTGAGGCTTGCTTGCATTTTGATTCTCATCTCAAAAAAACCGAACAAAAACAATAATTAAAAATAAAATAATGGTTAAAGCTTGGGTCATAGTATCCAGTAACTTTAGCATGCTAGTGTATTATGGCCACAGTTCTATGCCAATACATACACACTTTCATCTGAACTTATAATGCACTGAATTCCACCAGAATACTTTACTTGAGGAAAACCTATTATTAATTACTGAGCTATTGGAAATCTGTCATTATTATAAACAGCATTGCTTAAATGTCAGCCCTTCAGTTAAACACGTTCCAGGTTTATCCAGCAGTTTTAGCTGTGAATTCCTGACACTGTTAGGAATATGACTCTCCCAACTCTGTGTAAAACTGTTGCCAAAGACTTCTTCCAAAGGCTTGCCAATTCTTGTTGTGTCTGTTAACGTTAACTTCCTTTGTCTACTTGACTGGATTAAGAAGCACCGTGGTTTTTAATAGCTGAATAGTATTCCATTGTCTAAATGTGCCACATTTTCTTTATCCATTCTTTAGCCGAGGGACATCGGGGTTGCTTCCAGATTCTGGCAATTATGAATGAGGCTGCTATGAACATAGTTGAGCAAATGTCCTTGTTGTATGGTGGAACATCTTTGGGTATATACTTAGGGGTGGAGTAGCTGGGTCTTGAGGTAGAGCTATTCCCAATTTTCTGAGAAAGTGCCACATTGATTTCCAAAGTGGTTGTAAAATTTTGCACTCCCACCAGTAACGGAGAAGTGTTCCCCTTTCTCCACATCCTTACCAATTTGTGTTGTTGCTTGAGTTTTTGATCTTAGCCATTCTGACAGGTGTAAGATGGGATCTCAGAGTCATTTTGATTTGCATTTCCCTGATGACTAAGAATGCTGAGCATTTCTTTAAAGGCTTCTCAGTCATTAGAACTTCCTCTGTTGAGAATTCTTGATTTAGCTCTGTACTCCATTTTTAAATTGGGCTATTCAGTTTGTTCATGTTTAATTTCATGAGTTCTTTATATATTTTTGGATATTAGCCCTTTGTCAGATGTAGGGTTTATGAAGATCTTTTCCCAGTCACCAGGCTGTGGTTTTGTCCTATTAACAATGTCCTTTGGCTTATGAATACTGCTCAGCTATTAAGAACAATGACATTATGAAATGTGCAGGCAAATGGATGGAACTAGAAAATGTCACCCTGAGTGAGGTACCCCAGAGCCAAAAAGACACACATGGTATGCACTTAATTATCTTAGCCATATAGTACAGGATAACCATACTACAATTCAGAGATGCAAAGAAGATAAGTAACAAGGAAGGCCTGAAGGAGAATGCTTGAATTTCACTTAGAAGGAGAAATAGAATAAACAGCAGATGTGAGTGTAGAGAGGAAACCTGTAGGCAAGGGTGTGAGGAGAGTAATGAGGGTAGGATTTAGGTATGGGGAGGGTTGAGGGGGTGAGAGGGCTTGGAGAGAAAATAAAAACTGAGGGTAGGAGCATTACTGAGACAAGCTGGAGACCTGCTACAGGGTAGGCTACAAGGAGCATATGGGGATGTCTCTAGCTGAGCCTCCTAGCAGCAAGGGGACATGGAGACTGGGGAAGCCACCTTTTAGACAGGCAGGACTTGTGTAGGAGGGCCAATCCACCTACAATACCTTTGATGAAAAAATTCACACTGACTACAAGATGTGCAAGGATAAAGATAGAACAGAGATGGAGAGAATGTCCAACCAATGCCTGGCCCAGCCTGAGACCCACCCCATGGGAGAGAGCCAACCCCTGACACCATTAAAGATGCTTTGCTATGTTTACAGACAGGAGCCTAGAATAACCATCCTATGAGATGCTCTACCAGCAGATGCTTGAATCAGATGCTGAGACTCACAGGCAAGCAATAGATGGGGCCTGGGGAGTCCTGTGTAAAAGTAGGGGGATAGAAGGACCTGAAGGGGACAAGAACATCATAAGAAGACCAACAGAGTCAACTAACCTAGACCCATGGGGGGGAGAGAACCAAGCAAAGAACATGCATGGTCTGGACTTAGGACACCTACCCATATGTAACTGATGGGCAGTTTGACCTTCATGTGCATCCCCTAGTGATTTGGGTGGGTGCTATCTCTGATATAGACTCTGTTGCCTGCTTTCAATCACTTCTCCTTAATGGTGTTGTCTTGTCTGGCCTCAGTGGATGATGATGAGGTAATACTCCATGTGGTCTCCCAGTATGTTCTGACTGCCAGCTGGGATGGGTCAGGAGGCGGTCATGCAGATGGAGAGGGTCTACTACCCATTGGCACATGTGCCTTTATTGGTCTTGCTTAATAATGAGTAAACTCATGCCACCAGCCCTGGATTCGACATCAGCACTGAAAAGCGAAATGAACACACATGAAAAACTACACGTGCAGAATGACATGACTCTTGCAAGGGAAGCCAGGGAGAGGCAGGTCACAGAAGGGCCTGTTTTCTTCCCGGTGCTTCTTGTTGAGGACTGAGTTACCCAGCTGTAACCTTCTAAGGTGGCTGAGCTGGTCTGAGAGGTGGAAGCTTGGGTACCACTCACAGACACAGGCCAGGGACAGCTGTGGATGCCCAAGTTGTAGTGTCCAAGGCTGTCCCCAAAGTCAGATTGTCCACACAACAGCAGCAGTGTTACCCACAGCTTGGGAAGCTCCTGGGAAGCTGGTGTCCAATTCTGGATGCTAATTGTCAGGGAAGGCAGACAGGATGCTCACTGCTTTAAACCAAAGAGCCATGAAGAATTGGACATTAGAATGTGATTTAAAAAAAAAAAGCCCAAACCTAAAAAACTTTCTTCATGGCAGAGCGTTTCCTCCAAGCCATAGGAGGGCAGACTCCCCCGTGTCCATACTGTCTAGACAAGCTCTCTGGACCCCGCCGTGCCCTGCATGTGGGTGTCACGTTGCATTAGTATTCCAACCTGCCAGTGATGCAAAGCCATCACACGGGACCCACCAGCCTGTGCAAAAGAGCTGGTAGGTCTCAAGGCAGCCTCCTACGGGGCCTGAGAGCAAGCTCCTGGACAGAGCAGACACACTTGACAGTCAGACCTTGACCCCCCCACTTCCTGCCCTCATATTCCCACAGCAATCTGGGCCAGGCTTCTGGATACTGGTAAGTGGAGAGGGCCTAGTGTGCATTTCTCTGAAAGAGAGGTTGGATTCTGCCTGCTATCATAGCCTGGGCTGTTGGAATGATCTTATCTCACTTTCTTTGCCTGTTTGTCTGCCTTCATAGCTAAGGTCATTGATAAGTTGGCTGTCCAGTCCATAAAAGTCAGGTGATCAACCTTGTTGCCTGATTGGCTTTCCCCACTCATCATGCCTCTGCAGAGGATTTCAGATTGGCATATGTGTGGCTTCTGCAATAAGCCGGAGGCAGTATTGAGTCCCAGAACCAAACAACCTGGGCCGGCCTGGGCTCTATGTTAGGGTAGCCTCTGAACCATTGTCTTCCTTGTGATTGCCTTGGGGTCAAAAACCGCTGCAAGCAAGCTCTGAATCAAGCTTGCCTGGATCTTGCCACACAAGGCATCTTCCAGAGATGCTGTGATTTGTAGATGTGTAGATGTGGCTGTTTAGTGGAAAAGGTTGGAGCTTGGTCCAGTGCCTCATGAAGAATCCTATCCCTCTCTTGCTGAGCCCTGCCATCAGCATCAGCAGGGCACACTCTGGTGTCTGGCTTCATAGAAGTGTGCATGGTAACACAAAGGAGCAAGGACCAGGGGCCACCATGGTTACTTGTCAATGGAAGTGTCCATCCAGCCACGGCAGGTTCCAGGTACTGAAAAAGGTGACAGTCTTTAGAATAGCCATGTTATTATATCAGGGCCAGAAAAAAATTCAAAGGAGGACTCCGAACAAACCAAGAACGGTGAACCATGTGTGTGAAGCAGCTGTGGCCTGGGCCCTGCACTTGTCCAGAAAAAGAACTGGACAGAGATCATGAAGAGCCTTGAGAGACAATCTTTGCCGTTGTCCATCATTACAACCCATCCAGACCCAGTTTGTCCTCCAGAGAACACTGGCATTTACCTGTAAACATAGCACTGAAATGGGAATGGGCCTGAGGTGGTTCAGCTCCCTCTCCAGGAGGCCAAGGCACAGTTGGCTTTGTTTATTTACATGTGAGGTGCAGGTTTTCAGACCGAGACACCCTACACACATACATAGTATGCCCTGTGGCATCCCCAGCTCCCAAAGGGGAGTTTACTCAGGCAAAAGTGGGGACAACAATATTACAAAGTTTATATTGATCCCCTTTAGCTCTGGGAATCAAGGGAGATGTGGTGTCAGGCCCTGGGTAAAAAGTTTCCAAGCGGGTGTCTTTGCAGAATTAAGCCTCTAGCCCTGCAAGGCTACAGGGGCCTCTGTACACCCCTAGGCTCTGCTGGAGCCTCTGAGTACAGTGACCATCAATCCATCAATTACTACCACTGGTGGGAACTTCTTTTTCACTCTCTGACTTTACTTCCTTTCCCTTGTCAGGGTTACACCTCCACTTCACCCCTGAGATCTTCACGTTCTTCCCACACCGTGTCCCTTGTGGCTTCTCTGGGTCCCAGTGGGTGGCATGGCTATTTTAAGGGGTCATCACCTTTCTAGAGTCTGCAGGTAACCTTCCTAGGCACTCCCACTTCTTCATGGTCTCAACTGAGCCCACACAGGGAATGTGTGAGGTGCATGGGTGCACTACACCCAGCTGCCTCAGATGGCTTATCATTCTGTGGTGCCAGACCTCATCTAATCTCCAATGACACCAAGCTCCTCTTAAAAGTCTCACCGGTATTGGGGCTTGGGGAAATCCTGATATTATGGTTGAAGTCTGACATTTCCCCATAGCCTCTGAGATAAGATGAGAGACTCCCTTTCTCAGCTGGGTTCCCTCTTCATCTGCTCTTGAGAACCTCAGATATTCTAAGGAGGATCACATAGCCTTCAGGGAGATTAAAAGCCCAACCCTTTCCTGATAAGAAACCCATTCAGCAAATACTTGGGGATTCCTGGAGATACCCACCCTATGCTAATGAGATGCCTTGGTGTCTTGGCTTTTAGCCAATGACCTTTAACCATACCTGGAGATCTTCCCCCACCCATAGAACAATTAAGTACTGCTTTCCTCCTCTTATGATAGGGCTATATTGTTACATGTAGATCAAGTATCCCTGGTGCCCCTAGGCCCAGTGAATTAAACACATTCATCCTCAAGACCCCTCCCACTGCCCACAGTTTCTAAGTTCCTGATTTCACTCGAAGTAAATGTGCTACCATCAGCTTTTCACCATGACCACCTAAGATTTGTCATTTATTCTGGGGAAGAAAGGGCTTCCACTGCTGGACTTCTGGGACTTGGCTGCTGGCCAGGCCACCATAGTACCATAGCTGCCTCAAGTCACCATTGGCCCAACTGCCATGAGCCTGGTGCTGACCACTGGTGAGGCACATGACAGGACCTGCATCTCACATCTAACTGTACCTGCCTTCTGGCCCACCTATGTTTTAGCTGCAGGCTAACCAGGCATGAGCTTTTCTCTGAACCCCTTCTATGGTTAATATGGCAGCTAACCAAAGGGCTGTAACACTGCAATATCATCACAGGCTTTTGGAACTCCCAAGTCTCCACTGCCATCTGATTTAAAAGAGATAACCGTAATACCCAGTGTAAAACTCACTTCTACCTCCTCTGCTGAGACTGGGAGGGCACGGGCCTCACCCTGAGCACTCTAGTTGTTCCTGATCAAAATGGAGTCTTTGATCTGGAGGTTCATCTGTTCCCATTCAGAAGCCAACAGCAAACTCCCAGGACAACCCAGATGTGGAATGACAGCGCTCAGGCTAATCCTAGAGACAGGCAGCTTTCTGGGCCTCCTTGGCCAGCACCCCATGTTCTATCAGCCTGTAGGAGGTGCCCAGCTCAGTGCTGCACCATCTTGGTAGCATGGTGATAAAGGTCCCCTACACATCCAGCTCAAGTGAAAGAGGTGAAGCATAGGAAGGATCGCCACCTGTCACCCCAAATCTACCCTGCTGTGAGGTCCCCTCTTTCCAGCAGCAGAGCAAGTCAGCCAGATGTCTGGTGGCTTCACTCAGTAGGTGACCATCACCTCTCAGTAAGGACAGAGGGGAAGGATGCCCCTCATGTTCACATCTGTTCTGGTTCTTTGGGTGACAAGTACTACACCGACAGTCGGTAGAGGGAGACTGGCTGGAGCCCCTTTCCCTGACATGAGCAGCTCTCTGCAGGACCCTGGAAAGCCATTTCCTGTGCTGTGTGGTGTAATAAGAGCCACAGATTCTATGTGAGCTGTGAGCTGCACAAGAGGAAACTGGAATGCAGAGACAGCCCGCTGTAATTAATCATCGCACGGATGCCTGTCAAGTTCCTTTCTGGGCCGACACTGCTGTCAATTACAGCCAGCCCTCCACCATCTGTAATTGTTTAAAATAGCGCCCTGTACCAGGATCCACGTTAACACTTGTGCCTCATTTACACCTCCTGAAGAACACTCTGTAAGGCATGCTGCTCAGCCCAGGCTGGGCAGCCCCTGTCCACCTCCAAGCAAAACATTGCCAGCCCATACAAACACTCAGCAAGACGTCTGGGCTGTGATGAGACCTGAGACCCCCCGACTTCATTTCCAGTCAAAACTCTAGCAGCCAGGCAGAGCACTGGCCAAGATTTGAGGCCGAGTGGGAGAAGGTTGTTGTCTTTCCATTTTGGGGCAAATGCTGTACAAAATTTACCCGTTGGCTGACCAGGTTTTCCCAGGCCTTCAAACAATGTCCACATCCAAAACAACATGATCAGTCATGTGCTCTTGAAACTATGTCCACGCACCTTTCCATCAGAAACAGGCAGCAAGCAGAGAGCCATGTGTGAGTACACAAGTAACACACTCAGGGGCTGGTAAGGGTTAAACTTTTCTAAGTACAGCGACTGAATGAGTTTTCTGTATTTCATTGATTGAGGACATATAGGGGTGTTCTTAACTGGAGTAAAGTTCATAATTATACAAAAGGAAAGGGGACAGACATTTAAATAATTTTCAAATGATAAATACAAATATTATCCCCTGCAGTAGTCAAGTCTTTGATCCCCTGCACGGTCTTGCAGGGTTGTGTAAGACCTGGGGCTTACTCCCAAGCAAGAGACTGGAAAAGGTGAAGGAAAGGAAATGGGAGGGGAAGGAGGAGGGGAAGAGGATGGGGATGAGTATTGGAGGGAAGATGGAGGGTATGGGAGGAAGGGGTTGGAAACAGAACAGGAGGAAAGTGCAGGAGAGGAAGAAGGAGGAAAGAGGAGGGGGGAGAAAGTAAAGAGAGAGGAGGAGATGGGAAAGGAGTAGACAGGAGAGAAGAGAAAGGGAGGGAAGGAACAGGAGAGTGAGAAGAGAAAGGAGGTGGGGAGGAAAGAGGGTAAGAGTGATGAGAGCAGGGTTGAAAGAGAGAAAAGAAGAACAATGATGGGATGGAGAGGGAAGAGAGAAAGAAAGAGAGGAGAAGGAAGGGGAGGGAACGAGAAAGGAGAAGACAGAGCAGGAAAGGAGAGGGAAGAGGGAGAAAGTGGTTCCCCTTGGTGCTTGGGTGGGGACTTGGATCTGGAGTGGGCACAAAGGCCGTTGTATTGAAGCCTTGGTCCTCAGGATGGAGGAGCCTCTGTGGAGTGGGGGAGGGGCTGGTGGGAAGGTTGAGTCCACTGGGGCATACCCCTGAAGGTGCTACTAGAACATGAGTCTATTCTGTCTCTCCTATTCCTAGGCTGTGGTGTGAGAAGTTGAACTGTCTCAAGTACCCCCACCATGGTGCACCCGCAGTACTCCACAGGCCCAAATTACAGCATCAATGGACCATGGGCTGCATACCCCCCACTGTAGTGTTCCAGTGTTCAAGTAGGGTTCACACCCTATAACCTAAAGCTGACTTGCAGCCCCATGGGCCCAAGGCCCATGTCTAAGAATCTGTGGGACATTTGGTATCCCAGTTCTCTTATTCATTTTCTCATTAGAGTGGAAGCATCCAAGCTGGCAACAGCATCCAAACCTCTACTTGTGCCTCCTACCCTGGCTGTATGGATCAGAAGCTCCAGATCATTCTCAGCTACATACCAAGGTTGAAATTTAGGACATACTTCTGGAGTGTCCATGTTGGTGAGGACAGGGTCTTTGAAAATATGTGTCCTGTCTCCTGTGTTTCCTTCTGTCCTCCCAACTGTCTAAGGAAGGATTCAACCTTCAGATGTGACAAGAGGCTGGTGGATGAGACTGGACAGAGCATCCTGGAGGGACAGGGTAGGTCACAGAGTGAGATGTAGCCCTGACATATCCCCTGGAAGGTTAGCACCTTGCCTGAGAAGAGGCACAGGCCAACAACAGGCCAGACACCATGGAGAGCAAGCGATGGCGTCATTATAGTTATTATGGAAGCAAAAAGTCAGCCTCCAACAAAGTGTTTTCAGCTCAAATTCAATGGCCCAAGTCTGGCTTGTTACTGCTTTTCAATCCCATGAGCCCCGTGTGCTGCAGAACCTGTCAGAAATGAGATTCGGGAAAACTTTTCAGTTTGTTTCCCTTCTTTTTTAATCCCCCTGGCACTTCACCAAGCTCTGTCAATCTCACTTGACATTTCTTTAAAAACCTACAGGAGAAGATTACCTGCTTTTTCCCCCTCTTCATAAGAAATCCACCTGTTTTAGTTTTATCATGATCAATAGTCTAATAATGAGTGGCTGTTTGACAAGTCTGCTTTTTTTGACACTAGACAACAAGGGGCAATGAGTTTTATGTGTATGTCCCAGGACCCTGGGAAAGAGCAGCTTGCCCATTCTGTCCCACCATTAAAGCCACTGTTCTGAAAGGTCATGGAAGTTGCATTTCTAGAAAACATCTGGGAGTTACAGAAAAACCAGGTAGGGCCCAATAGAAACGTGGGCTTAGGTCACCCTTCCTTCCCAGCACAGTTACCGTCCCTAATGGAACTGCTACCATCTGTCCTTGAAATGTGGGAACCACTGTTGGATTTGTGGAGCATCTCTGAGATTAGGAAGCCTTGGACTCTCACACCTCCTCTCAACCCACAAGGAAACACTGTACTAAGGCCAGGATCCCTCTGTGTCCCACTTTGGTCATCTTAGAGTGTCAGTGTCTCCTGTCTTGTGTTCGTGGTGCACTAGAGGGTAAGAGAGTTCAGCACTGCTCTATCCCCAGTAACTCTGTCCTGTCCCCATCAAACCCTTGATCTAAGCATAGAGCCAGAACAAAGCTTGGGTTTTCTTTTTCTTTTTCTATTTCTTTCTTTCTTTCTTTCTTTCTTTTTCTGACACATGAACACCATCTGGAGAGAAAAGCCCTTGGATAATTGAATGTGATATTATAATTCAGGGCTTTTATCCTAGGATGGCAGCCTCCCAGTCTTCACAGCTGCCCTTCATAGACTTGTTCCACGGCTGCGCTCCTGGGCAGGGTGGCAAGTACGGTTGTGGGCAGATATAGTCGCTCATGGGAGTGCATGCCTGATGGCCTCTTACAATTGATCAACAAGATCATCACCTCTCCTGAGCATCCCAGGCATTCCACGCTCAGATGAAACATGCTTGCTTTTTAAATGTGGCCAGATACAGAACATAGGATAAAATTTCTTTAATTGACAGTGGATCCTTTTCAGTTTTACATATGAGGACTGGGTTTTCACTTGTCATTAAAAAGTCGCTACTATGGTCTGGGGAGATGGTACAGGGGATGACGCACTTGCTGAACAGTTATGAAGACTGGAACCCAGTCTCCTGCACCCAGGAGAAATTTAGGTGGGTGTGGTAGCCTGCAGTAAGCTGGCTAACTAGACTAGTCTCATGCACTAATACTGGGGATTGAGAGACCTAGCATCAGTGAAGAAGTCAGAAAGTGACTGAGGACAGTTCTCACTTCAACCTTGAGCCTCTGGAGCCACATACATGCACATGCAGTACACATCATTGTGCTCACACATGCACATGAGCGAAATACGCACACACACAAACACCCACCCACATATACACGTGTGTGCACACACACACAAGTAAAACATGTGCACACATACACATACACACACAAAGACACACAAAGAAAGTCACTATTTGTCCATGCCAGAGTGCTGTGCATTCTTAAATGATTTGTGTATGGGCAAGAATTTGAAATACGTGTAAGGCAGTTCCAACAGAGTGGGTATCAGTGACTGGACTGTATGACCAGCAGACCTTCCACATTACAGATCTTAGGATGTGGCCTTGCCTGATCTCCTTACTGCCAAAGTCCTGCTGTTCTGGAGCTGCCCTACTGAGCGATGCTAGTGAGCTTTGCACTCCTCAAATGCTTACCAGGAACCCAGCCTAATGGACAGAGCCTCATGGTCTAGGACGTTAGGGCTTCAGATCCTCCAGGAGGTTCCCCCTTGTAGAGCAGCTATCAACTTCTCTGAACACACATGTAAATGCGGCAGATGAGTTGAAGCTTGGCACATGGGTGTTCAGTAGAGTGTGAATGCATGCTTGTGTGTGTATTGTGCTCTATGTGCCAGGCACGGTGTGAAAATATTTCCAAGCATATCCTTAGGTGGTACAATGTGAAGGTACATTCGAAGCAAGATGCCTGGGCAAGTGGGGATGCTATCCAGTAGAAATGGGGGTAGGCTTGGGAGAATGCACATAAAAGCACAACACCTGTATGAGACTTATATTTCAGGAGCCTCGGAGGGGGACAGGAGTGGCAGATACCTGCTCCCATGTTTCAGTTCTCTGCAGAGCGGCTAAGAGAGCATTTCCAGATCTGAGATGTGGCCATCCTTGCTCTCCGCATACCAGTTACTCAAGACCCTTTCCCCACCCCCCAGGAATGAGTGGCAAGGATGCACAGGCTGATGCTGAATCCTTTGATCTGCCTGAGATGGTCGCCAGATGGGAGACAGGACCAATAGTTGTCTGTAAGCAGTGCATCTGAAAATCACTTTGTCCTCTTCAGTTTCCATGCAACTCCCCGTGAAGGAAGAGGGTCACCATGAGCTTTGGTGTCAGCTGTTGAGGAGGCTGCCTTCGGAGAGACGTCAGAAACACACACACAAAACCCAGGAGTCTCGCAGTCAGAAAGACTCAGGGGCGCTGCTCAGGCACGGAAGAGGAGAGTCAAGGGTTTAGAAACTTTTCTACTTGTCTCAGCCCCATCACCCCAGTCACCACAAAGGACTTTTGCCTCAGTCCTCTGAAGAACCTAAGAGACTTATAGGATATTTTTTTAAATGACCCTAAATCCTGCATCTATAAAGACTGCACTCCATGCTAGAATGCTTATGTCAAGAGGTAAAGAAGAAAGAGTACACCATCAGAATTTTACAGGCAGATGAAAGAGAAGCCGCATGTATTTACATCTGAGCAATGGGTCCAATAGAAACTCTCCTGGGAAGGCAACTTGAGGTCCTTTAATAGAGGGTATCAGGTTTTCAATGGAAGTGTTTAGAAAAAACTTTCTGAAGACTGAATGGCTGGTAAAGATTGTAGGCTGGGGAGATGGCTCAGCAAGCAAAGAGCTACCTCAGTAGCACGAGGATTGGACCACCAGTCTCTAGACCCCGCATGGCAGCCTGATTGCAATCCCAGTACTCTGGAGCTAGAGTTGGAGGTCCCCAGACAAGCTGGCTAGCCAAACTAGCTGCATTAGTGGCTCAGGGAGCAACTGAACAGTCCTGCCTCAGTATACGAGGTGGAGAATAATTGAGGAGACCTGACATCAATGGCCGTTCTTCACATGAATATGCATACATGTACACACATATGCACCCCAAAGACACACTCGTATGCACACACACACACACACACACACACACACACACATACACACACACACTCACAGTAGTTTATTAAAATAAACATGTACTTAAATTTTGGTTTTGGTGGACTCAAAATGTATTAAATACAATGAAACTTGGAGAAGCTACTGTTAGCACAAGTTTACATCCACACTTACCCGGTGTGCTGAGTCTCACCACTGATCTGTCATGTGCGTGCCTTTCTCTGGCCTTGGTGTGATCATCCATCCAAGCCTTGCACATAGCCGCCACCCCTATCCCCCCCCCCACCCCTGTAGAAGACCACTGGGTAGATCTAGACACTGATCCCTGATTAAATACTTGCAACAAGCACCTTTGATAAGCCACTAGTGATAGCCATCAGCTGCTTATGGACAGGTTAAAATTAAGTTGCCAGAGCAGCCACATAAGGACATGAACTTGCTGCCTTCACTGGGCTTTTGAAGGACAGCAATGACACCAATGCTTTAAAAGTATACCAATGTGACACAAACAGCTTACCTGAAGAAATGACACCTTCCTTGTTTGGGTTTTCCTGTGTGTTAGGGGCCATTGCTCGATTAAGAAAGAGGTAAACACTTGGCTGACAATGCCAAAAGTACTTAGAATGGACTTCTCATGTCATCCTACTGCAGTCCGCTGACTCAGCATGCCACGTTGCCATATCTATTGTTACTTTGCCTTGGCTGCTACAAATGGCACTAACTGAAGTCACCACTCCTGGGTATGCCTAAAGGCCAGAAGATGTGAGCCTGCCATGATGCTTGTCCCCTCCCTTGGGCTCTTTAGTGGAGTTCCACTGCATTAGTCTAAGGGAGGCCACCTCCTGGTGACAGTGTCACCGGTAGTGAGCTTGTGTTCATCATGAGGTCACTTCCACTTCCTTGACGTCACAAATGTTAAAATAGATGCAGTCCTTTGTGAAGCAACAGCCTTCAGCCTCTGGTGAGGAAAGAAAAGTACCCGGGTGTTGGATGTCTGATCTCCCTTTCCCTTGGGGACCTTTGAGATTCAAGGTAGGGGATTCTGGTTTAATCTGAAAAAGCGCATGGACACAGTGTGGGAAATCTAGCCACAGTAATCTATCTCCGGCCCCTTGTTCATGCATTTAAAAGACTACCTTTATAGAAAGAACCTGTGTGCGAGGCATTATGTTGGAGTGGGTGAGTGTGAGAAGGAAGTGTGATCTCCACACACAGGACCCCGCAGCCAAGTGCAGAAAGTGGACTCAGAAAGCCGTGGGCTGAGTCATTAACACCAAGGACATACAGGGTCTCTGTGTGAAAGGAAGAGAAAGAAAAACGTCTGGAGTCTCACCTGAGAAGCAAAGATTGTTCCTCCACAGCTGCTGAAGTATCTCTGAACTCGAAGAGCAAGCATCTGGGGTGCATGTGACGCATGTGAAGAAGATACTAAAATATTTTAACAGAGTCCATACTTAAGGCTATTAAAATGTGTCACTGATGCATGAAAGCCAGAAATTCTTTCTTTACTTATTCCTTCATCTCACAATGGATTTACTTAAGTGCAATGAAAACCAAAGTACATAGATATGCCTTTAATATTCTGCATTATTCTACTTCAGGGAGAGCTGCTGCTGCTGCTGCTGCTGCTGCTGCTGCTGCTGCTGCTGCTGTATGTGTGTGTGTGTGTGTGTGTGTGTGTGTGTGTACGTGCGTGCGCATGCACGTGCATGGATGCACCTGTATACATGTGACTTGTACAAGTGTGTGATTTTTACTCACTAGGCTGTAAAGCTGGTGAGAGATTTCCTAACCTGGTCACTGATCCTGGTCTCCAGAATTCCTGTGGAAACTGTGTCTGGTAATTATTCTCCCGACCTTATTAGCATAATGATGGCCTCCTTCCGTGGTGCTTCATTTTTATCCACTATCTCCCAGAGGTCTTTAAGCTTGTTAATAATCATTACAGATAGCCAATGGAGTGAATCAAGGCTAAAATGAACTCACCTGAACTAAAGAGATTAACCCTACTCAAGCCTGAAGTGCTCCGTAAGTATTCATCAAAAGTCCCTTCGCATCAGCAAATAAAAAAAATAAAGAGAGTTACAGGGAAATTACACCGCGTGGGAACACATATTTTTGCTTCAGTGAGTGTCTTTCTCCAAGTGGCTCTGTTCATAATTAGCATTGCCAGGCACACTTCAGGCAGCTCCAGCCGGCATTATCCTACAGATGGGGCCGGGACTTTCTCCATGCCTCAGCATTTTGCAAGATGCCACCATGTAACTGGCAGCCAGTACGGCTCTGTATGAAATGACATCCTAGCAATGGGGCATGGAAAGAAAGCTAAGCCATTCTTCAAACGTTGACTAATTAACTTGATTCTTCTCTGGTTTGCTTACTTTTATAATCCTAATCTGGGCACCGGAAATTGTTTTTGACTCGTACCCTGGCCTGTTCTCTTACTCGCCTGGCTTTTGGCCACTCTGAGCTTCCATCCATCCTGGGTAGCGTTCTCATGTTGCTGCCCACAGAGGACACATGATCCATAGGGGAAGAACTGGCTGGCTACAGAGCAAAGGCCACTGGAAGCCTAGGTGCACCCTGAGGACTTTTCCATCCTGTCACCTACATTGCACCGCTGTCTCCCCTGGTGAGTTCAAACGCTCAGCAAGAACCTTTCAACATGTGTCAAGTTCTGTTTCTTGTTTGTTAATTATTCAGAGCAGCTTAGGGGAGATGAACAATCTTTGCAAAGCCACAAGAAAATCCGTGTATGTAGAAGAAAAACCATGGCGGGAAATGTATGTAAAGGGAAGGAGAGAGGGAGAGAGGCTGAGAGGGAGGGAAAGAGAATACAAAGAAAGAGGGGAAGGCCAAAGACACTTGGCAGGAAGGATTTATTCTGTGCTTTGTGTCTCTGGTGTCGTCGTCCCCCCCCCCCCCCCCCCGCCAACCCCTCTTTACCCCCCTCCTCTGTCTGGAGCCTTTTCACAGGAGGAGCAGCCCTGCTAGGAGAAGAGGAAGAGGGCAGTTCCTGGTACAGTACTTGGCGTGAGCCTCTAGTCTGAGCTCAGCTGGAACTAATATTAATATTTTTAATTATTATTGTTGTTGTCATTATTGTTCTTTTTTTATATGTATTTTTATCTAAGATTATTGTACAATATATTTTGATCATGTTCCCCACCTCAACACCTCCCAATTGCCCTAGGCATAAAGAGACCCGGTGTCTTCATGTTGTCATGAAGTCCTCACATGTTACAGTGTCTTTCAGAACCATCATGCACATTTTTAATATGCTCCAAGTGGCCCATATAATTGTCATCTTCAAAGTATCAGATCTTCTCCCATGTCCTCTGTCATTTGCTAACCCTTGCCATAGGTCCACAAAGAGCAGCTTGTTGACATGGCCTCTCTTATGTCCCCAGTCATTTTCCAACTCCAGCCATGGTCATGAAGAGCTGCTTGTGATTTACCCTACAAGTCACTACCTTCACTTGAAAACACACACACACACACACACACACACACACACACACTGTATATATATATATATTTATATATATATATATATATATATATATTTCATATCTCAAATGGCTTCTTTTAACCATAGGGCCAGTTTTCTCCCTTCACCATCCTATATTTTTATGGTACTGTCTCACTTCTGGTCAGTTAAGGTCAATTTTTCCTTTCATACTCTGCCAACAATGTGCCAACAACATTTCATCAACACTGGAGAGTTTGAGGGTGAGTTTCATGTAGAAAAGTGGAAGAAAGATAACAGCTAAACAGATGATTGGTAGTTGATAGACAGGTAGATAGACAGATAGGTAGATGGATGATTTTGATAGATAATAGATAGATGGATAGATGATAGACAAATGAATTCACATCATAGGCACCTTGCTGTAATCATCAAAGACCCACTGTCTATCTCTCCACTCCTCTGACCTTTTTTTTTTTTTTTTGGTCAGGATTTGCTATAATCCCATGTGCCTCTCCTCTCTCTCTCAGACCATCCTCCTTCCACTTAGTTTTGTCTTCCCAGTGTCTGTACATTTTCTTCCCCATCATCCCCAATGACACACACATTTTCTGAGAGCCGGGAATCAGGTGTATTTCCAGTTTCTCCCTAAAAGGGCATTTGTAGATCTCAGGTGAGGTATTCTCTTCAATGTCAGCTTCCTGCCTCCTGAACCCAGGTGCCCTTGTACACACAGGACTCCCTCTGTCCCTACTCAAGAGTCTCCGACCTTGTAGAACCCAGAAGCAAAGCTCAAGCATACTTGAGGCAGCTCACGTGCAGGTCATTCAGAGTGTGAGGCCATTTTATGAAATAGTAATCCACGGAGCCAGATGACATCCCGGCTGTAGACACTTGCCACTGCATCCTCACTTCAGTTGGCCCCATCTCTTTCCTGTAAAAATTTACACTCAGTTTCCCCTCCCCACCCCTTCTCTGCCTTCCTGAGAGCCTCTATGGACTCAGCTCCTGGAAGTTTCTCTCTCCCACTTCCTCAACCCCTCAGCACATTCTAACTACCCTGCAGTCTGAGGCAATGGGATCCACCTATCATGACCTCAGCATCAGTGCCTCCCAGTCCTTCAGATCCCGGGACATCCCAGTATGTCCCCATGACGGCCTTGAATTCTTTAGCTATTCATCCCATTCTCGTGCCCAACCTTCTCACTCCTGGGTACCACTCAGCAACTGCCACTCAGCTCACCAGAGGCCATTGCCCTCTCCCTTCAGGGTCATCACTGATGTCAGGGTGTGCATCAGAATAGGTCGCCCCTTTAAAGGACCTAGCTGCCATCTACTGTCTACTCTCCAACTGTTGGCACTACTCCTGTCCCTTAGGTCTTCTGGGCAGAGTGGGATGGCTCTTCCTGCAGGATGCATTGCCCTGGGGACATGCTTGTGCTGGGGCCATCTCCTCATCTGGCCTGGCCCTCATTTTGGTTTTTAGAATCCAAAAGGTCCAATGAGAGCATGGCAGACAAATGGCCTTGCCAAAATACAACAGAACACTTGGAGCTGGATCATGACTCCTTCCTCACCAGCAAAAGCTTCTATTCCTTATAGGCCTCAGAAGGTTTTCCCTCTGTGGCCATGTGAAGTGGCAGCTGTGAGGCCCAGTGTCCTGTGAACTTCAAACCTCCTCTTGGAATTTGTCTGTTCTGCTTCCAAGGCTTCCATTGTCAATGTGACACTCTCTCAAAAACAATGTCACTAGTGGATGTCCAATTAAAACAACTACCTGAGAACAGTGATAGCTGCAGAGCCTGGAACTGAAGAGCAGCAGCCAGAAACTGACTGCATCAGAGAGTCACTGATCAGGGAGCTGGACAAGGAGAAAAACTCAATCCTATCAGTGTTTACTTAGCTCTTATCAAAACCTTGATTTACAGGCTCTCTGGCTTTTACTTGACATGTCAGAATTCAGGCACTTCCTGCAAGTGCTTCCTCAGCCCCATGGTCGGTTCTGTCAGAGGCCACAGAGCCGGCCCTGGAAGTCCACAGGCTCTGCACAGGGTGCAGGCATCTTCAGATAAGACCCCTGGCAACTCTTAGGTATATTTGTCTCAGCATCTAAATAAAAACCTTTTCATTCTAAAGTTGATCTCTCCAGACACAGGACTTGTGGTATTTGCATACGCCCCGAACTAGAACCCATCTCCTGCCAAAGATACAGTTTCTGTTTCCTTGTTTTAAATTCTGTGGCTCCCTCCTGGGGTGCCGGAGCACAGGTGTGGGTGCTCAGTGAATCCAAAGGGTGAATAGAAGAATTGTCACAAAGAGGCAGCTCTGGTAATTTACTCCACCTTTCAAAATGCACTGTTTGGACAGATTTCCCCATGTTAGGAAATAATATCAAAACACTTCAAACCAGGCCTCAGTTGTCGCTGTAAAAACAGCTTCAGCTTAGTAATAAAGCTGTCTGAACTCTATTAAAGCTTTCAGTATTGCCTTGAGTTTTTGTTTTATTCTATGACCCTTAGTTAGAAAAACAATAGGCTCCCCAAAACATTTTCTTAGGGCATATGTACCCTCAAGCTCTATGGGTGTCCATGCATGTAATATCAACACAAATCCTTCAAGGAAAAGTCATCAAGCCAGATACAATTCTATCCCACCAGGATTTTATTTTCTTAGGCAGAAAATACATTCATAGAGGCAGGGAGCCTGTGCAATAGCGGCGGAGGTCAGCCAAGGTGGTGCTTTCTCTCTGCCAACAAATGGGAGGCAAATCTATCCTGTGATCAACTTCAATAGTGGCTGAAGATGTGGGAAGGGTACACGGTATGTGGACACTCAGGCTGCAAGTGGCAGGACGCTGTCAGTGCAAAGGAGAGCTGCCCCGCACTGGACCTCTGTACACACACAGCTTCTTTACTTTTAGACATTAGATTGAAATATTTGGGAGAGACCTTCCTCATGAGCGAGCACTTACGATTTCCCCTAAGAAACTCAGCCTGACAGGTTTCTACACAGCAGGTACACAGCATCACAGATATGTGCAAGCAAATGGCACATCCTTTTGTTCCAGTGACTTGTGCAGCTGCAGGTTTAGGTAACCCTGGGGAGGCTTTTGAATCAACCCAGTTTGGATATAGAGCGATGGATGACTACCTGATTAGGGTGGGATGCTAGGTCTGTGTGCATGCCTGTAGCTAATTGCTGTGGGCACCCACAGCACACCAGCATTCATACCAGCACTGCTGTCCATCTACACCAACACAACATCCATATGTGCATCTGCATCCCTATCCACGTCCGCATCTGTATCTACACCTACACCCACATCTACATTCCTATTTGTAGCCACACCCACAACTATATGTATTATCTACATCCACATGTGCCTCACATTTGTATTCACATTTGTGTCCACATCTACACCCATACCTATATTCACTGCACATCTGTACGCACATCTTCACCCACAGCCACACTCATATCCGTATCCATTCTAGAGCTACACTCACATCTACATCTCTAGCCACACCCATATTTATATTTGTATGTGTGTCCACATATAAATCCATATCCATCCACATCCGTGTCCATATCCACATGCATGTCAACATTACCATACATAGCTGTGACGCTGACATCGATATACTTTTCCACATTTCCATGCACAGCTGCACCTGTTTCTGTCTAGAACTATATCGGTAAAATACTCACCCTTGGCCACATAGTTGTCTATATCCACATCAACATTTGTATCATGTATCTATATCCACACCCATACACACACACACACACACACACACACACACACACACACACACATACACACACACACACACACACACACACACATACACACACACACACACACACACACACACAACATACACACACATACACACTACACACACTACACACACATACACACACACATACACACACACATACACACACACATACACACCATACACACACACATACACACACACACACATCCACACACACACACCACACACCACACACACCACACATACACACACACATACACACACACCACACCACCACCACACATACACACACACTAACACACACACACACACACACACAACACACACACATACAACCACCCATACACACACATACCCACACACAGACACACACACCATACACACACCACTACACCCACACACAACACACATACACACACACCATACACACACCACATACACACACACACACTCACAACATACCACAACACACATACACACACACATACACACACAACACACACACACACATACACACACACTAACACACACCACATACACCACACACACACACACACACATACACACACACAGACACCACACATACACACACACATACACACCCATACACACACACTACACACCACATACACACACACAACACACACACATCACACACACACACACACACACATACACACACACATACATACACACACACACACATACACACACACACACATACACACACACACACACACACTCGAGTATTATATTTATCTATATATTGTATCCATATTACGTCTTTGGGCAATCCCACCTTTTATGTGTGCGCACTGTGTACCAATTTCCCACTTCGTGAGGGTGGGTGAGTTGAGGGGCATCCCTGCTGCTTCCTGGGTGCTGGGTGGGGCAATGCATAGCCTGGCTCCCAGGCAGCTGAAGTGTAATGGCCCCACGTCATCTAGGAATGAACAGGACAGACAGTCCAGGACAAAAGGCCAATCAGAGGGAAGGAAAGAGCAGGTGTACACTGCAGAGGAAGGTGGGATGACAAAAAAGAATGGTAGCAGCTGATGGCACAGGTGCAGATGTAGATATAGATCAAGGGTCCCAAGTCACTCACAGCAGATGTATGTGGACCCCCAGAAGCAGTGCAGTGAAGCTCAGTGGCCATGGAGCATGCCCTGCCAAAGCTATGATAAAATCTGAGGGCTCATAGGGGCATCTTGAAGAGGCTGCCTGGATGTGTATTTCTGTGAAAGCTTACTTGACTTTTGATGTATAGAGTTTTCTGTGTAGAGATGTCAAAGTCAAAGGCAGATGCAGTGGAGCTTGTGTAGGGCCCAGGAATGGTGTCCGTGCTGCAGCAGATGTTCTTGCACCTGGAAAGAAATTCACTTGAGATAGCAATCACGTCACCTGTTATCCTTACGGATTTTACCAGGGCCAGTGAGGAGGCATACCCCAAAATAAGGACACAGAGACATCAAGAGCCTGAGCCTAACCCTAAGCCAGACTCACACGTGATCAAGCATCTCTTTGTAAAGATTTGATGGCATCCAGGAAGGCCCCAACTTCAAAGGATGGAGTCTACGCACCAAGAGCTTCCATTCCACTGAGACTGCCACAGCCCTTATGTGCTGAAGTTATATCAAAGCACTTTTAATGGTCACCTCGAACCAGGAGTTGGGTTCAGAAGATAGGTCAAGAATTTTCATAAAGCTCTCACTGTGGTTAAGAATCTAGGTCCAGAATCCTAGCTGAAGCATCTCAAGCCAAGGGCTGTGGTGGCAGAAAAATGGCCCTCTCTCCACCAATTCTCAAATGGTATTCAAGATAGGGTTTGGCTCATGTATTAATTAGATTACATATTAAAGTATTAAATTGTATTATTGAGAAGAGGTGGTAGGATTAGGATATCCCCAGTCACGCCAGAGCCTTTTGAAATCTGTTTCAACAGGATATCGATCACGTAAAACCTCCCCTCATAATCCAGGAAGTGTGTGCCTATGGCACCCCTCTTAAGTCTGATCACGGTCTCTGGAAATAGGAGCATGTATACAGCCTCGTCTTTGATCTCCAAGCCTACACCATTGTTTTGGCTAGTCAGACCTGTGTTCCCATGTGTGAAGCCTCCACACAGTGTCCCAAGAGGGTACCACTCATCTTTGATGCTGAGCCCCATCATTCATCTTAGCTGTTTGAGGAGAGTCATTTTGGTCCTTTTGAGATGGTGTATCCAGCTTGTGACAGTGACAGGGGATGACACCAGAAGGACTAGGTTTGTAGGATGAAATGAATCAAGACACTTAGAAAATATCATTTAAAAAATTGTATAGGGCTGGAGAGATGGTTAGGTGATTAAGAGCACTTGCTGTCCTTGCAGAGGATTGCAGTTCAATTCCCAGCACCTTTATCAGGTGGCTTGCAACTTGTTTCCTGGGGTAGGACGTCCCTTTGTGGCCCCTAATGTATCTATATACACATAAATAGTAAAGGAACAAATTGTTAAAAAAAAAAAAAAAAAAAAAAAAAAACAAGTTCTAGATCATCCCCAAATTTCTAGTGCCTATGAGAATCTCTGGAATGCTCTGACTAGAAAGCACTGTGCCCTCTTTCCCTGGCCTTAATAGGTATGAAGCTCCCTGTGCCCCTAACAGGGCTCTGCTGTCAGCCCACACCCAGTTGGGATCCTCCCAAATTCCACCTCTTCTGAGACAGCAATGGGCATCAAAGGCGAAGGTCCATCACTGTTAATTGATTTTTGCGTGGTGGAGTAATTTCAAGTTCACACTCAAACCCTACAGAAAGTACCGTGGTCCCTCCAGGCCTTTGTAGCCACAGTTCAAGCCTCTCACCTCTCAATTTACACCTCTGTGAGATCTACATGGAGAACTGTCATTGCCACACCAGTGTCACTCCAAAACACATTATCTGTACTAGGGTCCCCCTTTCTGTCCCATGGCCTTGGTGGCTGTGTGATGATATGTGCCTTCTATTGGGGTATCAAGCATAATGCTGTCACTGATCCAGGATTCGCCCACAGTCTGCCGTTCACCTCTCCTGCTGCTGGTTCTGCCATGCAGCCTTCAGCCTGCCTTTGAGCTTGTGCCTTTTCTATAATGACCTGCACTTGGTTCATTCATCTGGAGTTTGCTACGGAAACAGAATCAGTCAGAGAAAAAGCATACGGATAAGGTGCAGGTCCTAAGGTGTGGAGACTGAGAAGTTGGATGTCCAGGTGCACAGATCTCAGAGTGCTGACACACCCTCTGGGTCCCACGGCTAAAGGTCCCACTTGTTCACAGAGGGTCAAGCCTTCCTCTTTATTCAGGCTGTCTACAAACTGGGCTCAGCTTCTAACAGGAAAGAACATGCTCCTTCATGGTGGGAAGAATGGGGCTTCCTTCCCTGTGTCCCAGAGCTTTTCCCACTTGCCAGGGAAGTAGATCTCGTCCCTTGGGGAAATGTCTTCTCCCTTGGGGGTCTTCTGGCTTAGAGGCCCCACATCTCCTCACCCCCCCCCCAGAAAGCCATGTAGGGGAGGTATCTTCCAGGCCTCAGTGCTTTTGTTTTGATTTATGATTTGAAATTAATGTCATTTATGGTAAAAATGTATATACTCTTTTTTAGCTTCTCTGTTTGATTTCTCCTCGGCTCCGTCTTCTTATCTCACCGAGCTATTATTTGTCAGAAGAAATGGAGACAAATAGAAGGAGACATATTCTGCTTGTTCATGGCAGCAAATAAGCTGAGGCTGGATCTGGTGCTGACTACTATGGGATGTTCTTACAGGCAGATCACACTTTTATGCTCAGCCACATGAGATAATTGTTCCTTCCCAATGAGCCTTCTGCTGCCACTGTCACCGGCTCTCCATCACACTTCTTAAGGATCTTCTTTGTCTGGTGTCCTTATGTCTGAATCCACCTGCAGCAACAGCTCTCTTCCTAAGCACTGCAGCAGCATGTGAGAACCAGCTGTCACTCACCTGTGAGGTGCAAGCCAGGGCCAGTCTTCTGCCCAGCTCTCCAGAAGTTACTTATCTCCCTGAACTCTTAGCAAGGAGATAAGGCACAAACTTTCAGTGCCTTACAATAGAGATGAGGGAATTGGTGGCAGATATTCCCAGGACACAACCCAAGACAAGATAAAGGCTCAACTCAGGACCCTGGGAAGTCTACTCGGGCTCTGTAATGTACACATGGACTCATGGCCCAGTGGATCCCCTGGGCCTTCAGGAGAAGTACCAGGTGCTCTGGGAATACCTTGGGCATGCAACCTCATCTCAGCTCAGTGTTATGGGACATGGAGAAGTCCCTAAACCAGAATGAACTTGTGCATCTCCAAGAAGCAGCGGGAAGGAGCACTGTCGGTAGGAAGGTGATGCCCATGTGGGGCGTCCATCCCAGATAAACCAGAGAGCTCACAGGTACATGCTACAGCATTCAGTTCCACACAGACATGAGATTTCCAAGGCTAAAAGCCTCAATTAAGGATTGAACAGGACACATTGCTCCAGTCTCTGTCCTCAGCCACCAACACTGAGGCCTTTTCCTGACAGGACCTCAGTAGGCAGCAATGGACCTACATGAATCAGGTCTGATTTCACATCTTCAGGGAATAGAAGTCATTCCTTCATTCTCATGTTGCTGCTGCTGCTGCTAGGAGCCAAGCTCTGTAAAGCTCAGTACACATTTTACATCGCTTTCTGGACACAGGCGGCAGGCTCCTCCAGACTGTGTCCTCTCAACATAGTTCCATTTCCATCTGCTTGCAGACAACGTTCCACCAGAAAGTCTCTTTCCCAAACCACACGTGTCACTGTCACCAAACCAAACGCTTGCATCATTCTTCATGACCACCAGGCAGGTGTCGTGTCAACTACAGCATATGTAAGTGTTCCTGCTGGGCAGCACCAGGGACAGGTGTGGGTGACATTCTTGGGGATTTGCTTTCTAGTCCCTTGCCTTCCCACAGCCTTAGCTGATAAGACCCATGTCTGCTGTCAGTGACTCACCAACTGCCACTTCAGAGCACATTTTTCCAGGGCCCTGCTTATCTCCACTTAGAGACCAGAAGGGGCAGTGATGTGCTTCAGAGGAGGGTGTGAAAGCCATATGAGGTGCCAAGGCAGGGCTGTGGAGAGGAATGCAATGCCTCCCCCTGAGCATAGCTAAGCGCCCTGGAACATCTTGGAATGCTGTTTTCCTTCCGTGTTGGAAGGTGGGAATAATGTCCTGCTGGGAATACTGCACCCTGCCAGCGACTGGAGACACCCCCCCCCCCCCCCCCCCGTCACCTCCTTCAGACGCATGGGCCAAGCAGGTGACAGTGGGAGCTTCTTCACTATTCTAGGACCAAACATGAAACTGGGCCTTTTAGAGAAAGTTGAGAGTTGATGTGACAACTGGTAACTTGACAGTAGGTGTGTCTCAATAGGCCAGAGACTGACAGGGGATCTCATGGGTCACTAGCCTATTGATATTTAAAGGGGCACTCCCATCCATGGTACTGCTGCCGAGACCAGTTCCAGCCACTAGCCTTGACTGCTCCCGAGCTGACTCATGTAGCTTTTGGAATTTTCCATGCAAATAATACCTGCTTTCAGAGGAGTGACTGGATCTGAAGACTTTTTGGTTTTGAGCAAATGCACCTCAAAAATGTTCCTGTCACCCATTACTGTGCCACCCCAATTTTTATTTCTAAATGGAAACGCAAGCCACTAAGACTGCATCCACCTGTTAAGGATTGGAAGTAATCTATACTAACAAAGAGTGAAAGAGCCGTGCCGAAAAGATACACCCAAGGGCAGAGGCAGGCAGAGGAGGTGAGAACAGAGTTTGTTGCGCAAAGCGAGGCTTCTCATCCTGGCAGTCATGGTACGGAGCTTCAGAATGGCTGAGAAACAAGGTCATGAGGTTCAGCTGTGCAGAGAAGGAGGCAGCATGGCAGCTGGCTCTCCTCCACTGCAGAGCTAGGAAGGAACTAAGTGTGCACAAGTGGGAACTACTGATGGCAGTATTTCAGCATTAACTGTGGGCTTGCTGCAAGGCCAGGGGTTTAGTGTCCTGTTGTTTTGTTGATCTGTCTGTTTGCAGCAGGGTCCCTCACTGCCCACATTGGCCTTAAACTCAGAGTATAGCTGAGGATGACCTTGTATTTCCGGTACTCTAGCCTCCACCTCCTAAGGGATGGAATTATAGTTGTGCACCCCCACATCTAGTTTATAGGGCCCGGGGGATCAAACCTAGAACCTTGAGAATGCGAGGCAAACATCCTACCAACTGAGCAACAGCCTCAGTCCCAATCATAGTATTTGCAGGAGAAAAAAAAAAAAAAAAAAAAGGCTATTAGAGTCATACTTTGGAGAGACACAAATGAAATAGCCTCATTGAAATGCTTTCTCTTTTCTTTCTTTTTAATGAGTTGCCTTGGACATGGTGTCTCATCACAGCAATAGAACACACTGACTACATCCAGTCACATCTGTGTCTGCTGTGCATTGTCCCTGGTGGCCGTGGCACTCTCACTTAGAGACACGGCCTCCACATCCTAAGCGAAACGTCACCCACCTTTCTCACTAAGTGCTATGAAGTCACTCATCCTGAAAGTGAAGCCCAGGCAGGCATGAGGGATGTCTAACTGGCACCAGTGCCACCAGGCTGTCAAGGAGCTGTGCAATTCTCAGGTCACCCTGTGGTTGGATCGGCTTGCGTTCACGCTCAGCTCTACAGCAGCTGAGGAAGCTGTTTCTGCTCCCACATGCTGAAGTAAGGAAAGGCACGTGCTGCGGACCCAGCCATCTCAGAAGCTGCCTGCACAATCTGGGGCTCTTCCAGGATAGGGAGTTGAAGACTCTAGCTCCTAGAAGTGTGCTGAACACAGCAGCTTTCTGGATGGAGGTGCTTCATGAGAATGTGGGTGCCTGGGGAACGTTTGTGGCTTAGGGCCCCATACAAGCCCCCTGAGCCTACTTCCAAAGTAGCACAGACAAACTAGCACTGCTCCTATTTGGAGGACTTCTTTGAGTATCAGCCCCGGGGCTCTGTGGTGGTATGAATGAAAATGTTCCCCCATAGGCTTATAGGGAGTGGCGTTGTTGGAGGAAGTGTGTCAGTGGGGTGGTTGTTGGGGGAGGAGGGTAGATGGAGCTTTGAGATGTCAGAAGCTTAAGTCAGGCCTAGTGGCTCACTCTCTTCCTGCTGCCTGCTGACCTGGATGTAGAACTCCCAGCTCCCCTCCAGCATCATGTTTGTCTGTCAGGCACCATGCTTCCCGCCATGATGATAATAGACTAATTGAACTGTAAGCCAGCCCCAATTAAATGTTTTTTCTTTATATGAATTGCCCTGGTCATGATGTCTCTTCAAAGCAATAGAAACCATAACTGAGATAGGTTCCAAGCTTTAGGAAGATGCTGCAGAGGCAACTGCAGCTCCCAGGTGAGGCGGGCTGGGTCAAATGCTGGCCTCTCTGGGGAAAACCATGGTTGCTGCTTAAGATGGGGTAGACTTGGGTGTGAGAATTCAGCACAGCCTTCAAAGCTCCTTTTCAGCCACTTTCTCTTTTCCTTACTTTTCTACAGCATTTGTGGGTTTCTAGCAATCACATCACTCCAAAAGGAGACTTGAAGGGATTCACCCACTCTGCCCCCCTCAAGACCCACTGCAACCCACAGAAGGGAAGGCTGCCATGCACCTGAGCTGGCAATACGCAGGCCCACATGAGTCACCCTGTGAATGACTGGTCTCTGGGCCCAGCCTCACAGTTGCCACCATCTGTTGGAGTAACGACGTGATAGCTGGAGGCATGGGAGTTGAAAGCAAGGCCTGGGGGTGAGTGCTCAGAAATAAGCCGGAGGCATGAACCAGGGCAGGCAGGAAAAGGCCAGACTGCCCCAGGCCAAGCAGGCAGCTGAGTGAAAGGGGAGAGGAGCCAGGAGGTGGTGGGGCTGGCAGGGTGAGTAAAGACAGGGCTAGCTGGACCACATAGACAGACTGTGAGCTGGCCACCATCTCCATCACCCCTCACATAGAGGCCACATTTGGTGATTCTCCCATCCTCTCTGAACAGTCAGTGTTCATAGTGGTGGAAAGACTTGATTTGTGCTTGGCCTGGGATTCGGGCTGAAGGAACCAGGCCACAGCCAAATGTGTCTGCTGGTAACATGCACCTATGAACTGTTCACATGTATGGTCAAACACAGCAGAGAACCATAGCTGCAGTGACTTTGTGACAGAGTGTAGTGGGCTGACGGTAGCCTGGACAGGTATGTGTGTAACCTAATGCTGAATCCTAGGACTTAAGGAAATGGTGTCATGTTAACAAAGAGTCTTTCTATTACTGTGTGGGTCTTAAGACAGGGAAGGCCAACCTATATTTTTCAGGTAGGACCTTTGTCCAAAGGCAAGGGTCTTTATTTGAGACAACTGGGCTTTGACATGGACAAGGAGGAGAAATCCATATGGCCACATAGGCAGAGGTTGCAGTGATGCGGCTACAAGTTGAGGGCTGCTGCAGCCACCAGGACATACAAGCATCAGTTTCTTCCACTGAAGCTTTGGCTGGAGCAAGGACCCTAGGACCCTTCGGCCTTGGAATGCTGGCTTTAGAGCTGCAGCAGAGGCAGCTGCTGGAATCTGCCCTCTTGGTGTCCCCACATGGAAGAATGGCAAAGGCTTACCCACTTTGAAACTGGTACCATCCTCACTGAAGTTGTGTCACCTCTGGTGACATGGACAGACAGGAATCTAAACAAAACTGGAAAGTAGCCCACTGTTCTCTCCAGAGAACCCATGTGAGAGCAAAAGCTGCATCTACCCAGGACAGGACCTGGTGTCAAGGCTAGCCCACAGACAAGCCTGAGCAGCTCTCTACCTTGCTGGTCCCTGCAGGAGCCAGTGAAGAGTTCTGCCTCCTCAGCCATTCCTGGAACTTCTGTGCCTCAGCTCCCTCACGGTACCCACTACCTGTTAGTCATAAAACCTCAAACTAAAGATCTGACCTAGTAAGCTTTACCTTTATCACTTTAACTAACGTATATTTTGAACAGATGATGTGTAGTGGAAAATTCAAAGATAGGGAAGTATATGATGGAAGGCCATGGCACCTGACCCTCACCACCTGGCCCCTGGACGTCTTCCCACAAAGAAAATGCATTGCATGTACATTGTTTGCTTTCTTCTGGTAATCCTGGTGATGGGTGCCTTGGGAAGGGCAAATCCTATGGGAGATCAGGCCCTTCCCAGGCCACACCCCTCTAAGCAGGAAGACTGGTGTCAGCTACCTCGTCCCACTTCTGCATTGTTAACTCCTCACAGTTCATTTATAACTTTCTACCAGCTTTTTATTCACAAACCCTAAAATGCATGAAGAGTCAGTCACCTTAAGCACCATTCTTTGGGGGTGCTAGACTGTGGAAATGTTAGAGAGCAGGGACCCTAAAGCACTTCTGTGGCCCCTGAACTGCACGTCTTGAAATGTGTTCTGAACTCTCAGGACACTATGTGACTAACGACACTTGTGTGGGATGGATACTGCTTCACTCTGCTTTCTACATTTCTATTTCTTTTAGGCCGAGTGCACAGGCACATGCGGTACACATACACATGCTCGTGTGGGTGTGTGTGCATGTGTGTAGAAGCCAGAGGTTGATGTCAGGCGGCTTATTGCTTCTCCATCTTAATTTTCAATTTTTGAGATGAGGCCTCTCACTGAGTCTATAGCTCACTGCCTATCTAGGCAGCAAAACACAGACATCCTCTTATCTCTACCTAGCTAGAGCTGAGGTTACAGTCGTCAACACTGCACCCAGCTTTTATGTGTGTGCTGGAGATACAAGCTCAGGTCTTCATGCTTGTGGGGGAGCACTTCAACTCTTGGCCTCGGAGCAGTCCCAGGGGTCTACGTCTGTTAGGCTCATCTGGTTTCCTTTGAAACAGGCTCTCCTTTAGCCTATACTGGCCTCCGACTCTTTGTATAGCTGAGAATAAGCTCACCCTCTCTCCTTTCTGCCTCCACCTTGAGTAGTAAAGGTGTGTGACACTTGTCTAGATTTATGTGCTGCTGGGGCTTGAACCTAGCACTTGGAGCAGTCCAGGCACACAGTCTCCTAGTGGAACAAGAGCAAGTTGCACTCAGGACAGTGACAGATGCCGTAACAGAGGGTCGATGCCTTTAGATTTTCCTTGCTGTGAGCTCCATGCTCTTGTCCAGCCATGCCCTGTCCTTTAGACCCAAACCTGCCTACCCAAACATCTCTAGTTCCAACACAGCCTTCAAGGTGAGGTTGATCCAGTGGGCTTTGTAAATCCCCACAGTTGCAATGATTTTCTCCTAGGACTGGTTCAGCAGCTGTATAAATGTACAAGGTCACTCCGGGACCCCAGAAGCCCAACTATTTAGAAACCCTGGGGTCAGATTTCAAGTAAGTGTACATTCCACCCCTAACCCAAAGCAGAAGGACACCCCACCCTTAAAGAAAGATGTCCCTGGATTCTTACCAGAAGAACTTCAAAGGCCTAGGAGGGCCCAGCTGCCAGCCTGTTTCCCGATACCTTCCTGCACACAGGGCAACCCTCCTGCTCAGCCATGGAAATGCTCAAGTTGTGCTTGGTTATCTGCAGGGCAAAAATGCTATCCTGGCCTCCGTCCCTCCCTCTGCACTTGTTAGAAGTGACCAATGTTTGCATTCATATCTGAACTTGCATTTTTCTTCCAGCATAGAGATGCTGATGTTCCCTGATGGCTGCATAAACCGCCGGTCACTGAATCAGCCTATCATGCCAGGGTGGAGACCCCGGCCTGGAAAAGGCGAGGCTGCATTAGTACCATGGTCAAGTGTCAGGAACAGAGCCTGCTACAGGTGGATCCTGCACAGAGGTGCCACCCAGCCCCCTTCCTTCTTCCTCCACTCTCTGCCATCATAGATGCTGAAAGCCCAAGTAGGGTGTTCTCTGTGAGCACAAATTATGGGCCTGACCACCTCAGCCTTCGTGAAACTTTTGGATGAGGTAAAGATGGGGAGCTATTTTTCCGAGTGAGGAAACTGAACCCCTACAGGCTGTCTGAGTTCTTCTCCAACCAAGAGCTGGATGGGAGTTGGACCCTTCTGCTTCTGTCTCATTGGGCCAACTCTCATGTCATTAGACACGTGGGCCTTTGCTTAGGTTAGGATATCTGATAGAGTAGCCCCCACCCCCGCCATGGTCCTTGGGCTTGCTCACCTGTACATGCTCATCATGGACACGGGCCGCTCCAGACAGGGTAGAGGGAGGGAGTTCTTTAGAGATGCTTCCCCCTCTCTGCTCTGCTTCGCTTGACAGACTTTTGCCCTGGGCAGTCTCTCCAGGGTCACAAAAGAGACTGGCATGTACCTCATCAGGCATGAACCTAGGCCAGATCTTCTCTCCACACGAAGCCCAAGGCAAGGGAGTCACTGGGAAGACCAGAGAGCAGAGCAGAGATACACAGAGGTGACATAATGGGGAGCAAGACCCTTCCTGCCAGGAGCTAAGCTTTCTGCATAATCGCATCATGGGGTACTGTCCCACCTTGTCAGCCCGAGACTCACTGTCAGAGCACACAGGGTCATCTGCCACAAGCTCAAGAGGACTCTCTCCTTGGTGAAGGAGAAGCTATGGAACACCTGCTTCCCCACCTCCTTGTAAGATCCCAGGGATAAACCAAAGTGCATGCTGGGAAACCAATGAGTTTAATACAAAGAAATGGGTGATGGTATGGCAGACATGAGCACTGGTGACCTTAAGACAGCCAGGCTGGAAAGTCTGTACTCAGTGTTGATGATGACTCTGCCATGGCCCATGAGATGGATTCCCTTCTCTCTATCACTTCCCAGCCTATATATTCTACCTAGGGCCACATGCTATTGGGGTGCAATTGCATGCAATGGTTGCATGACTGACTAGATGCTCAGATGAGAGTTCAAGGACCTTCTTGTCCCCTTGTGATAAAGAACATCGACAGGTGACCAGGCCAACAAGGATGATGTTTCATAAGCCAACTCAACTCAGGAAGATGATAGCTATTTTTTTAAGAGAACAGAGTAGTTCAAGGCCATGCTGCCCTGAGGAGTACGCTATGTGCAAGGCCATGCTGCCCTGAGGAGTACGCTATATGCAAGGCCATGCTACCCTGAGCATGCTACGGAGCTCCAGCAGTGGTGATCTGACATCTGTGGAGCTTCTTCCACAGTTTGGCATCAGCTGTAGAAAAAATATATATATGAGAATTCAAAGGAGAAATGGGACTGTCATGATTGACCCTCTGTCAGCCTGACTGAATTGAAATTGCCTGGGAGACCTATGTTTAGGGTATCTGTGAGTGCACTTCCAGGCAGGTTTAGCTGAGGAGGGAAGTCCCACTACTCCTTCCACCCCTGCAATGTGAGCAGAAACAGGATGTGGGCTGGAGCCCCAGAGTGGACACAAAAGAGTGAACAAGGTGAGTGCCAGCATTCATTTCTCCCGGCTTCTTTTAAAATTGTTTTATTATTTACTAGTGTGTGTACGTATGCTGCTGTGTGTGAGGGGCTCTCGCCACAGCGCCTATGTGGAGAGCAGAGGACAGCTTGTGGAGCCAGTTTGCTCCCATGTGGACCCTGGAGATGGAACTCGGGTCTCTGTCATAGCCCTGCTTCTCACCTGAGGATGCAGAGTGACCAGCTGCCTCATGTTCCTGCCAGCACGCCTCACCCTCCGACAATGGACTGTATTCCAGGAACTGATGTTTATGAACCTTCCCTTTAGTCGATTCTTCTGCTTTTTTGCCATGGCATCATGGCAATGAGAGAAATAACTAACATAAAATGAAGATGGTTCCCTCTGCCAGGCTAAGAAAAATAACATTACCCCTTCTGGAAAGAATTCATTAAGCTAGTGTAGTCAAGGCACCAGGTGACCACTGTATTTACGTCTTGATAAACATACAATATAAGGCTAGCAGGGTATGGACATAGTACATAAGACACACCAGGGCAGCACCTTGCTGCTTTGTATGGACGTTCCTTAATGTCATCGGGGAAGAGGCAGGGGCATGGTAGGGACTTGAGACAATGAAATGGAAGAATGGGCTGCAATCCTGATCCTGTTCACCTTACGCACAGATCAGAGTTCATAGGCACATTGCTTGTCTATGTTTTTTCATATGTGTGGGCTACTTATTCATCTGCATAAAGGCTAGACAGAAAATCCAGACTCGGAGTTAAAGTCTATCTCAAGGGAAAGGGCATGAGCCACATCCCAGTAAGCCTCCCACATGGGCATTGATCCCGCAGTAGATTGGAATGACATTACTAAAACAACACCAATTATCAGCTACCTTCTCAACAGCTTTGATATGGTCCCTGTTGCCCAAGGAAGAAGAAAAAGTGATGGGTGAAGTCATTCCCAGTAACCCAATACCTCTGAATGGCTTATTCTGAGCATTTGGGCCTCCTTCTGGGGATTTACCTTAATGATATCATACTCAGTGAGTCTGTTTTAGATCAAACTAGGTTAAAGATCATGACTGTCAAGAAATGATGTCATTAGATCCCATTACTAATAAAGGCAGGGTCACCATGAGTACAGGGGCAGCTTGGAATCCAGGCTTTGTTTCTCTTCAACCTGCACCCAAACTTAAGCCCAAATGAAATCTAGACACCAGGTCTTGGCTGAAACCTAATAGCTTACAGATTTACCTCATATAACCAGGGTACAGAGATATGTCATTTCTGTGGTTTTTACATCATCAACTTAAATGACTCAGTAGTGGCTTTGTATATTTCTATAAGTAATGCATCCAGGCATAACTTACACTTTATTGTATAAAATATTCTATTAAAATCAGAGAGGGGGATTTCTATAGTTTAAAAGTACACAATGCACACTGCCATGTCCAAGATAAAGAAGAGAGACTGGAGGGCTGGGAAAATAACTCAGCAACGTGCTTGCCATAAAACACGAGGACCCAAGTTCAATGCCTTAACTCACATAGAAAAGGCAGGGCCATGTGTAGGGATTGTGATGCAGATGCACTATTGGAACTGGGAACCCCAGTGGGGGTGAAAGGTTATAAAAAGCCAGAGGACCAAGAAGTCTGTTGTGAAATCACATCTCCTGTATTTAACAGGGAAGCAACACCCATGAACCCTCAACAAGATGGACAACTAAACAAGACATGAACAATACCAGCTCATACACCAAAGAGGATGGAGAAAATATCATAGGAACACAGTACAAGGCGAAGAGTTGCAGGCATTTACTGCTTCTGAGAAAGGAAGAATGAGTCTCCCCAGGGATGAGCCCCTTAATTCATTATTTAACACTAAGCGGGTTAGCCCAACTCAATGAGACATCAACTCAAGTAAAAAATCCCCAAATATGGAAGACACTGGAGGAATGATTCCCCCAAGGCCATCCTCTGGCCTACACATACATGTGCATACACAAACATGCATAAATATGTCTGTATACACTAAAAGAAACAAACTGGAAGGTGTTCACTGAGGGTGTTTGAAGCCATCCTAGGTCTCAAGAATCCTAACCAATAGGCAACCCAGCTAACAAAGTGAAGAAAGGCAGGAGTGATGGGTCAGTTTGTTGTGGTGCTGTCATAAAGTGCTTGAAGCTGGAAAAGTTATAGAGAACAGGTTCTGGATACCAGGACATCCAAGGAGGGGAGTTAACTAGATTTCTGCCTCCAAGAAGATGCCTATTTCCAGATCATCTGGAGGATGAAGACCGTAACTCACATGGGCCAGAAACGGCCTGGTGCTGTAAGGTCGCTTCGCTTAGAGGTTTTAGTCCCAACAACACCGCACGGGCTCTGTCTCATGACTAAATCACTTCTTTCAGCCTCCACTTCTTAGTGTCACCACTTAGGTGGCTGGCTTTGCACATATGGGAATGGGAGGGGACATTGATATCTGATTAAGAGTATCACCTTTTCGGTCCACAGGAGCCTTTGGGAGATCATTGGCACACCTCTCAAAGGCCCTTGAGAATTCAGTCCAGAAATGAAGCTGTCTGCTTCTCTGAGTGTCCCTCATAGCCTTTTACACACTTTACCCACCATAGCACTCCTCTGCCATACCTCACTGTTCTCTCTCTCTCTCTCTCTCTCTCTCTCTCTCTCTCTCTCTCTCTCTCTCACTAGTCATCCCTCCTTGTCCACAGAACACAAATTAATATGAGTGTTCTTCAGAGGAATAAAACCAGTAGAATGTGCATTTGTTACAAATGAAATTTATTACATCAATTCAGATGTTTCCAACAGTGTCTGTTATCATGCCAGACAGGTTGAAAACCATTAGCTTTTCTCAATCTCGTACTGAAGGCCTAGAGAATCTGGTCTTTAGACCATGTTGGAAACTTGTAGAAAATGAGCTCTGATGGCAGTGGTAGTGGTGGCAGCATAGGTGGACTTTCCCACAAGGCAAATCCATCACAAGGGACAACAGGCAAGAAGCAAATGCTTTCTGTTTCTCATATCTGGCCTTTTTGCGAAGGTGGCACATTTAGGATTTTATCTCCATGTAGGCTTTTCCATTTCAAACACTTAATCAGGGTAATCCCTCTCAGGTGTGTACCCAGGGTCCTCTAGGTGATTCTAGATCTTATCAAATTGGAAATCAATGATAACCATCACAAACACAGAATACAAGACAAATGGAGCCCAGATATAAACTCAATGCACAAGCCGGAAGCTATGAAGCATCAACCAATTTGTCTGTCACCTGCAGAGAACTTGCACCAATGAGAAGAGACCACTGCATTCCCCAGGCAAGGGGAAACTTTCCTTCACGTACCATGCAGTACCTCAAAACAGCACAGAGCATGTTCTTTGACAAAGTGGTATTGATGCCCAAAGCAAGGAAACCTTTAGGCAATCTTCATGCATATGAAAAATAAGTATCTATAAAGTTACATCACCAATGGATGAAGAAACCCAAAGGAAAGAGAGTGGAGCTTTTCACTGAGTAGCCATAGCATCTCCTGTATCGGTTTCTGTTGTATAGCTGAATCAGTCAGGAGAGCAGCTCTGACGCCTATAACATTGTTATCAGAGAGGAGAAAATTCAAGACCAGCCTCCACTTCTTCCCTAAGGAAGTAAATGCATAAAAATCAGAGCCAAACAGAAAGACTCAATACGAATAAGAATCAATGAAAGCTTAGAAAGAGAAATAATGGGGGGTTTGATGAAGATGGAAGCTTTGTCTTCAAGAATGTAAATAGATGTGATACTGGGGCATCAATGATGGGCAGGAGTGAAAAATCTCTAGCAAGACTGAGCAAAGGAAGGGGAAAAAAAGCACAAACTGCTACTAGCAGGAATGAGAGCCATTCATCATGAGAGAGCCCCAAGATAAAACTGAAGAGACACTGAGTACCAGCAGTGAGATATAAATTAGTAAAAATGCTTAGATGCACTAACAAAACAGCTCAAGAAGAAATTGATCTAAATAGACACATATCTACTTTGCTAACAGTCTTACCACAGGATAATATAAGCCTAGAAAGTTTTTATTCTTTTGAAGCATGACCTCATGTTTCCCAAGCTCACCTTGAGTCCCTCTGTAGCTAGGGATGACCTTGAACCTCTTCCTTCTATACCCTGTGTACTGGATTGTAAACATGACATCATACATGGTTTGTGCAGTGCTGGCATAGAACCTGGGTCAATGTGCACGCTAGGCAAGCCCTGCTCTTATTTATGTTGAAGATGTAAAAGAATTGTCATTCCTGAGACACTTCTTTGAGAACAGACAGGAGTAAAGGATACCCCCACTTTATGAAGCCTCTAGATAAGGCCCAGATAACAACCTCAAACCCCATTAAGCTCCACCATGATCAATGTGGACTTATCTTCAATATGAAGCACTGAATTCATGCATAAAAGGCAGTAAGTTCAGTCTCCCGTGTTGACAGATAGAGGAAGTGACAGAATGATAACAAGAAATGCAGAAAAGTCTGTTTATCAAAATTCAGAAGTCTTTATGATAAACACTGAAATGAGAAGTAAATATGAGTTTATCGTATAATCAGAGTATATGTGGAACAGATTTGTGTCTAGAACCTGTTCCAGGTGAACAGGGAGTGCCTACATCACAGTGTGGGCCTCTTCTCTCAGAGGCTCTTGATCAGCCAGCAAGGCGACGAAAGGCATACAGACTAGAAAGGAGTAATCCTGTGCTGATTTTATGAGGAGATGATAGAAAAGTCTCAGGTATCTAAGAGACAAAGACTGGAGCTAACTGGTGAAACTAGGGGTGGTACATAGTTCAGTACCAAAAACTCAAATTATACTCACACAGTATAAAGTTGAACTGAAATAGCAAAACCATTGAGAATGCCACCTGTATGGCACCAATGGAAACATTCAACATTACATTAGAAACTGCAAAATTATTTTAAGAACTATTACAGAAGCCAAATGAAGGAGAGATATACCATGTTCATATGTGGCAGGCTTCTAGTCTTCCCTTAATTGGTGTTGTTGGAATAGTTCTAATACAAATGTAAATTGATTTTTTTCTAGAAATTTGTAAGATGATCTGAAATTTATTTGGCAAGAGGAAAGATGGAAATAACATCCAGGGACACCAAGAGGAACAAAGTTGAAGGGCCTACTCTACACGAATTCAACATCTAAACATTGTACAAATGTAAAGGAACTGAGATCGTGTGGTACTAAGGAGCAAAAATCCAGATACAGCCATGGTATTTATAAGTCAGTTTTCCAAAAGGAGGCCATCATGGATTCTCACATTCCACATAGTTGATATATGTTACTAAAATATGTGAAATAGAACATGTACAAGCTTGATGGGAAAGGTAATTAATTGCTCGTGGCATACCCAAACCATCTCAAAGCAGACTTGAGATTTGGTTGTGAGGTTACAAATAAGTCTTTCAGCAGAGGAAGGATATTTTCTCTTGTGTTTGTAGAAAGCAAAGATTTCTAGGTTAAAAAGAAAGACATGAGTCAAAGTTAAAATAATAAATTCAAAGCTGCGATAATTAATAATTCTGTTTACCATAAGTTACAAAAATGCTGGAAATAACATACTTTAAATAATATACTTTCATACAAAAAAAAAAAAAAAAAAAAGACAGAGTGAAAGGTGAAGAGGAAGCCAGCAGAATGGGATAAAGTCTTGACTGTCATTCTTTCAAGTTTGCTATTGAGAACACAAAAACACGTCAGTACTTTCAATCCCCAAAGAACCGAGTGTTTATTCCATCTCAGGGCTGAAGAGGGGGACTCAGTGGTTAAAGGCATCCTGATGCTCTTCCAGAGGACCCAAATTTGGTCCCCAACACCTTATCAGTGGCTCACATAGGCCTGTAGCCCTAGTTACAGCATCTGATGCCCTCTTTTGGCCTCTGAGCATATTGCACTGGCACACACACACACACACACACACACACACACACACACACACACACACGGTGGGGAAGGAGAGAGAGAGAGAGAGAGAGAGAGAGAGAGAGAGAGAGAGAGAGAGAGAGAGAGAGAGAGAGAGAGAGAGTCCCAAACAATTAATTCAGTCATAATTCCAACAAACAACAAACAGAATAGACACTTTTCAGAAGAAGTAGTACAATGAACAATGTATATTTAAAGGAACTGGTCAACACTATTAACCATCAGGGAATGCCAATCAGAACTGTCAAGACTCCATCTCACCCTTGTCAGAATGGGCTGTCATCAAGATAAACAAAACAAAACAAAACAAAAAAACAATGCTAGTGAGGATGTGGAGAAAATGGAGGCCTTACACAGTGATGGGAGGACTTCTGCAATGGAAATAAAAGTAAAGATTCTTCATGAAACTAGAAATGCTATGTGCCTATACCACTAAATCTCTATACCCCAAGGAATCTAAGTTGACATACAATAGAGACACATGTACAACCATGGTTATCATGTTCATAAAAGACAGTTCACGGAACCAGACTTGCACTCAGTCTGGCACAAATTAAAGAACTTTGATATGGTACAATATGGAGTTTTACTCGGTTCCATAGATAACATTACATTATTTCAGGAAAAATGGACAGAACTGAAGATCACATTAAGTAAAGCAAACCAGACTCAGAGAGACAACTATCATATTTTCTTTCATTTGTGGAATCTAGGGAAGGAACCAAGAAAGTAGAAGGGGATCTACTAAAGAAGATTAAACAGATCCTAGAGATGAGAGTAAAAGGCTGCAAATATGAGCAAATTATGTTATGTGCATGTGTGAAAATGCCACAATAAAAGTCCAGAAAGATAGCACAGAAGTTATGGGCATGTTCAGACAAAGAGGACAGGTTCAGCTCTTAGCAGCCATATGGCTGCTCACAGCCATCTGTAACTCCAGTTTCAGAGAAGCCAATATTCTCTTCTGGCCTCTACGGGCATCAGGGATGTATATGGAATGTATATATACATTCATACGAAAGACTCATACATAAAAAATAAATGTAAGAGAAATCTTTAAAAAGTGCCACAAGGAAACCTGTTGCTTTGTTCAATCAATACACATTAACAAAAATAAAAATATGGCTGAGAAGAACTGTAACAATTCTGCTACAGTTTGAATATAAATTATCCCTACAGGCTTATGGGTCGACCAGTTGGTCCTCAGCTGATGATACAATTTTTTGAGGCTGTGGGAACTTTAAGGGCTGGGGCCTACTAGAGAAAATAGGGCATAGAAAAATGTCCATGGGGGTCACATCTTGCTACTAACTTCTTACTCTCCGTGCTTACTGTCAAAATGAGATGGAAAACACTTGTGCTGCCATGATTATCTGCTCCAGTACATGGGCCAAGTGTCATAGCAGGCCCATGATAAAGTGGAAAAAATAAGCCTTTGCTCCTTTATGCTATGTTGGGTTTTTTTCCCCAGAAATAAACCAAAACAAAAACAATTTTTTTAAAAAAAATCTAGAACATCAAACAAAAGACTCCAACTAAATGCATTTGGTCATCTGACCAAACCTGATTGTAGAGTTCTAAAGCCTTTGGAATTGATAGAGAGGAGGAATTTGCCCAACAATGCAAGAAAAATCTAGGATGCTGTAAACAGAGCACCATGGGAAAATCTGGTTGAAGTTCAGAAGACCAAATGAGATCATCAACTATTTTGTCAGGTCTCTAAGTGTTCGGATTAGAACAAGGGTTTTGTTGAGAATTTGACTTAAGGCCATGTATGTGACTTTCTGTCAAATAATTGGTCTGCAGTTTGCCCATTCTTTCAGACTTTGTGGGAGGCTAAATCTAAATGTGATGGGTTAATTTATCTGAAAAACAAACAAACAAACAAACAACATTCAACCATCCCAGAATTGAGATTGTGCCATGGTTATTTCTTGCTTCTTTATTCAGATTGACAGTGATAATTCAGAGTAAAAAGTAGCAGGAAGATTAACGGCTTGGCCCCAGCATGATGTTGGTTCATAATATACCAAGAATATAAGAGTTATAGAGACATGGAGATTTCTGCTTAAATATCAAAAGATTGGGCATCTGAGAAATGTGTGACAAGATCTGCATCTCTACAGGTACCTTCTGAGTGGTAAGGTGTGAGTGGGAAACTACAGGTGCAGTGGAGACCCCATGATTTGGAAATGCCAGATAGGTGGAGCAAGTGTCTAAGTTCAGCTTTCCAATGCTGTGAAGAAACACCACGGCCATGGCAACTCTTATAAAGGACAATATTGAATTTGGGCTGGCTTACAGTTTCAGAGGTTTAATCCATTATCATCAGGGCAGGAAGCATGGCAGCATCTGGGCAGACATGGAGCCAAGAATTATATATCTTGATCCAGGAGGAGACTGGCTTCCTCAGGCAGCCAGGAAGAGGTTCTCATTTCACACTGAACAGAGTATTAGCATAGGAAGCGTAAAAGGCCACCCCCAATGTGACACACCCCAACAAGGTCAAGCCTACTCCAACAAAGCCACACCTACTAATAATGCTATACCCTGTGGGACAAGCATTCAGACACATAAGTCTATGGAGCCAAACCTATTCAGATAGGTACCTACGAAAGCACTAGATACCAGGTGAGAGTGAGTGAGAGAGAGAGAGAGAGAGAGAGAGAGAGAGAGAGAGAGAGAGAGAGCCTTGTGGGCTTCAAATAACAAGGCTGGTGCTACTAGTGCCTGTGAGCTCTCACCCAGACATTCTAGGTACAGAACAGATGCTCTAGGACTCTGATGTGACAGTTCTGTCCTTGCTCTGACCCCCATCCTTTTATGCTGTTCACCCATCTCTTCTTTTTGGACCTAGAATGTTCCTTCTATGCCAGCATATCTTAAAAGCATGTCACTTGTTTTTTTTACTTTATAGGAGTAGACAGCTAAAAGTTTGCCTTATGTCTCAGAGGAGACTTTGAACTTGGACTTTTACACAATGTTGGAACTGTTATGACTTTAGGGATGCTTGAAGATAGACTAAATGCATTTTGCATTTTGAGACAGTCATGAGCCTTTTGGGGATGGGGCAGAATATTATGGTTTGGATATAAAACTTCTTCCACAGGGTCATGTATTGAGCATTTAGTTCCTGGTTGGTGGCTGTATTTGGGCAGCCCTGGAAATTTTAAGACTGTGCTAGATGAAATAGGTCAGTAGGGAGGCACGCCTGGCTGCTATATCTTGTCAAAGCCTTCTCTCCACAAACACAAGTCCTCTCCCTCCTCTGTGTTTCCTTCCATTCCTCCCATCCACCCCCTCCCTCTCTCCCTCTCTCCTTCCTTCCCCAACTTTCCACCTTTCATATCCACAAGGAAGTGAAAAACTCCCTCTGATACTTGTTCCTAGCAGCAGGATTTTCTGCACAAATGCATAGGGCCAAGCAGCCATGAACTAAATCCTTTAGGGGAAAAAAAAGGGGGCGGGGGGAATGAAAAACTGTTCAATACAAGCACAAATGAAGACAACACGAAAAAAAATTGGTTTTACGAAATCATATCAAGTATAAAAACAGCACATCACTAAGTGATTAGCTGGGTATTGGGGAGTACACTAGCAACCCCAGTACTTAAGAGTCTCGGGTTGGGGAGCTATGTGTAGGAGACCATTCTGGCTCCATTACTAGAACAAAAGGAACAAACAAAAACAACCTCTAGTTCCCTGACATTATTATATTTCATAGAAATGTAAATTAAAGATACCATTAGCTAGGGCTGTATTTCCAGTAGAAATGCTGTGACTTTTGAAATTACGAAACAATCAAATACCAGACAGAATTTGAAGAACTCTGGGTTATGGGCAGTGAGAATGCAATGCACAAAAATATATTTCAGAACCGTTTGAGTGACTACATAAAATTTTATACATATCCCTACACTATGCGCAAGCAATACCACCCCTAAGAATTTATCCAAGAGAAATGAAATTGAATCATCAAGGGCTTTTCTGTGATGTGTCTTCACTTATAGGCAGCTCTTTAGGATAGGCAAAATGATACTGATGTAGAGAGGTGTAGGCTGTGTATTGATTCACTAAAACTTCCTGATTAGAGGCTGCTTAGTGTGCAGGGAGAGTTCTGGACCAGAATCAGCTTAGTATACAGTGAGAGACCAGAACCAGGGTCAGCTTAGTGTGCAGTGAGAGACCAGAACCAGGGTCAGCTTATTGTGCAGTGAGAGACCAGAACCAGGGTCAGCTTAGTGTGCAGTGAGAGACCAGAACCAGGGTCAGCTTAGTGTGTGGTAAGAGACCAGAACCAGGGGCTGCTTAGTGTATAGTGAGAGACCAGGACCAGGGGCTGATTAACGTGCAGTGAGAGACTAGGAATAGAGGCTGCTTAGTGTGCAGTGAGAATTCTGGACCAGATGTTTTTGTTTGTTTGTTTGTTTGTTTGTTTGCCTGATCACAAACCCTTCTCTCCTCTCCTTCCAGCCCCACCCTCATATTTCCTACCCCTATCCCACCCCCAGCCCACTCATAAAACCTTTGACCTAAAATTTGTCTTTCCTACAAGGAGTATGGGCATAAAGATGGTGCAGAGATCGAGGGAATGGCAAACCAATGACTGGCCCAACTTGACTCCCATCCATGGAAGAGAGTCAATCCCTGTCACTATTAATGATACTCTGCTATGTTTACAGACATGACCCTAGAATGCCTGTCTTCTGAGAGGCTTCATCCAGTGGCTGATGGAAGCAGATGCAGACACCCACAGCCAAACAAAAGGCTAAGCTTTAGAAGTCTTATGGAAGAATGGGAGGAAGGGTGGAGGGAGCTGAGACACCACAAGAAGACCAGCCTGGGTCCATGGGGCCTCACAGAGACTGAACCACCATGCAAAGAACATGTATGGACTGGACCTAGGTCCCCTGGACATATATAGGAGATGTGCAGCTTGGTCATCATGTGGGTCTCCTAACACTGTGAATAGGAACTATCTCTGATCTGTTGCCTGCCTGCGGATCCTTTTCTCCTCCTGCCTGGGATTCCTTGTTTGGCCTCAGTGGGATAGGATACATTTGGTCCTGTTGCAACTTAAGATGCCTCCCCTTCTCTTGGGTTGTTTCTTATCACACAGTGATGACACTGGCTTCGGTACCTGCTTGAAGCACAGTGATGGCTCTGACCAGGTACTTTCCTGGCACACAATGTTATGGCCCAAATACTTGCCTGGTGTGCAGGGATGGTGCTCAATTGGTCATTAGGGTGCTTGCTGCACAGGTTAGCAAGTACCGCAGTGGCCTGGGAGTTGGTGCTGAAGACAGAGCCACTGCAACCACCTGCCTGGCCGCTCTCTGCCCTCCTGCACTCTCAATCAGCATTCTGAAATGGAAAATGCCATGTGTGCATTTAGTGACTTTAGGAAGCCACACACCGTTCTATTTTTAAACAGCTAAAACCTTTAATGTCACAGTAGTGAAAATAATTATAGCTATAAAATAAGATGAAACCCAATTGTGGGTAATTAAACAACAGCCTATTGAAAGTTTGGAGCAAAATATTTTATGTGTTAAACACTCTCATGTGAGAGGCAGTAAAAAATGCTTTTTAAATAAAACCTCACTTTCCATATGCCTACAGCCCCCATCTCCATGGAGAATAGCTACTTAGAAAAAGCTCTTTAATTCAAATAAAGAGAGGATAAGATGTTTCCAGTGAAAGCCCATGAAGATGGAGTAAGGTACATCACTGAGGAAACGTTCACAGAACACGCGGGAATTAATATACCATGTGCAGTAGTTGACACGGCTCATTCTGAAGCCAATAAATCATCCATAGGAAAAATAAACACCCACTAAAAAGAAATAGATCACACCGGAGCCATATACGTCAAGAACGAATCGGATGTGCTTGCCACCTGTTGACACAGCATGGATTTTCTGCTGAAGCAGACACTCCGTCCAGTAAATCACAGTGCACCCCCATGGAGACAGGCCTGTGGTCCAGGTGGACACATGCTGTGCAGGTACCTGCATTCATGCAGTGTGGGTAGACTGCTGACAAATCTGGAGGCATGGCATATCAGAACTCCTAGTCACTGAGCCATGAGGCCGGGAGCTAATGCATGAGTTAGCGAGATAGGTGCACAGGCTGTGCGTGACTTTTGACTCAATCCCTGTGACCCTGCTAAACAAATCTTACTGAGGTGGGGAAACTTTTAGGTCACTCCTGTGAGTCTTGCCTCATGGTGGGGGTCTGTCCCGCAGTGAGTGTCATCAGCACAGGGGACCTGCTTCTACCCAGAATGGCAATGGTGAGAATCCCAGCTGCCCACCTAGGCCATCACAGTCCCTGAGACTGTCCCCAGCCAGACTTCTTCATGGTCTTCTCTTACTTCACTGGCTATTTGGAAGACTGCTTTGCCATGGTGCTTCATTCTGAACTCAGATTTGGGTGATGGTGATGGCACAGAGAGCACAATGACACAGAAAAGAAGCCTCCATTGATGGCATTTCTATAAGAAAAAGTCACAGGACAAAGGGCCAGAGATGACGAGGAGATAGATAAGAAGCTCCCATGCCAGAGAGTACTCATTGTGATGTTCTGAGAAAAGCAAGTGAGAGCGCAGTGGATGGCCCAGCATGGCTGGTTGAAGAGGCATGGTACCCATAGACACAGAGATGTTCCACTAAAGATGTCTGGTTTCTGGCCAAGTTCTTTCAAGAATAGAAGGTCCTCAGTAGTAAGTAGTTTGATAGGCCATGGCTGGGTTCAAGAACAAGGGATTAAGCAGGAGATGTCTTCTGGTGGCATGTTAGCATCATTATCTTTAACATTTATTCAGCCTTGAAGAAGCAGAACTTCCCCAGGTCTGTGAGAAACCCAGAGGCAAGAGGAACAAAAACATGGAAAATAGGAACACTGTGAGCATGGTTGACCCTGGGATGAACAGATGTCAAGCAAATCAACATAAAACTAAAATAATAACAACAACAACAACAACAACAACAAAAACATCAGGCAATCCGATAGCCGTGTGAATTCTGCCAATGCCCAGGACACTTAGAAGCAGAGTATATAGGTGAGCCTTTGATGCCCTCCTTCACTCGCACTCACCAGCACAGTCCTTGTAGCTCAGAATAGCTTTCCTTGATCCAAACCCCAGGAACCTAAGGAAATTAAGTAAAGGTCATAAGCAAAGCTCTGGTAGAGGGGGCTGGGGCGTTCACCCTGGACCCCATCACCAGAGACAAAGCGTAAGGACCAGGGAAACCAGAGCTCCCAGTGTGGGGAAGTGGTCAGCCATGGTTCAGAGCCATTCTCTTTGCTGCCCAAGGGAGCCACATGTCTTCACACACCTCAAGCCTTTCCTGCTTCCTGAACTGTTAGAACGGTCATCACCAGAGCAAACCTCTCAGGATGCCATGGCTGCATTTCGTCCAATTTTTCCCTCAGAGAAAATGAAATCCCAGTCCTCAGCATGAGTGATAGGACTTCATTTGGAAACGACACATTTGTACATGACCACGTTCAGATAAAGTCGGGAGATAGATGGACCCTGCGATGGCTTGCTCTAATTTTCAACTTTAAACAAAGCATAGTCACCTTGTGGAGATTTTCAGTGACCCATTGTCTACTTCAGGCAGGCTGCAGGGGTGTCACTTCCTCCAGGGACTACAGGGAACTTGGAATGGCATGCACAGGAAGGGTGTGTTAGGAAGGGAAGGTCCTGTGCCACCTCATCCCATGTTCAGTGACTCATTCATAGTGGGCATCTCAGCTTGCCTTACTTTCTCATGTCTCTTCTCCAACATGGAGTTAGCTGCCGCCTGGCTCTGCCCATCCTTCATTCAGTTATGCAGAACTAAGGGCTGGTGAGATGGTGTGATGGCAAAAGCAATTGCTGCCCAAAGCATGAGGGCCGGGGTTCAAGTCCTCAGAAGCCATATAACCACAGAACACGGGGCGTTCTGGTTCAGGTCTCTAATCCTAGTGCCGAGGAGGCAGAGGCAGTCGGGTCCTCAGAGCTCACTGAGCAGTTAATTGAACTCTGCAGCCCAACTGCCATCCTGTGGCTCTTGTAGCTCATTTTCTAGGAGAGAAACTAAGGTATGAGAGGCTGTGGCTGTGCACATGTATTGCTGGGATCCTGGAGTAGAGTTATGTTCCGTGCTGAACTGAAAAGTCCAGTTTAAAAAAAATTATCTTTGAGTGCCACCAGGCCTCCACAGGCACTCAAAGAAGGAATAAGCAGGCTACCAAGATGAGACATGATAGCCTATGACCATATAGTGGGGGGGAGGTCCCCCTCAGTCATAGACCTAGGGGAGGGGAATAGGGTGAAAGCGGGAGGGAGGGAGGAATGGGAGGATACAAGTGATGGGATAAAACTTGAGTTGTAATCTGAATAAATTAATGAAATAAAAAAATCATCTGTGTGAGACGGCGACATTTGCAGAATTGTGCAACATAAGAAGGCCGGAAGCTAGACACCTACAAGAAGGACATCATGATGGGCGGATCTGGGTCCAGGGGTTCTGTTCAAACTACCACACCAAGCAAGGACAATACTTGGAGTAAACATCGAACCCCCTTCTCAGATGTAGCCAATGGACAGGACATTCTCCACAGTTGAGGGGAGAGTGGGGAATGACTCGGATGCGAACCCTGGTGCCCTATATTTGAACACTTGATAGCCTATGACCATTTAGTGGGGGAGAAGGCCCCCCTCGGTCACAGATCTAGGACAGGGGAATAGAGGGAAAGTGGGAGGGAGGGAGGAATGGGAGGATACAAGGGATGGGATAACAATTGAGATGTAACCTGAATAAATTAATTAAATAAAAAAAATTAAAAAAATTTTTAAAAAGCTGTCACACTGCTGAGACAGAACTCTTCAGAACCATCTCCATACAAATGCAAAATATTTCTCAAGGATTCCCTAAGTTTAGGAGGAGATAAATATCCTGGCATTGCAGACAACAACAACAACAACAACAACAAAGAAGGCCAGAAGGTAGGTGAGAGAAATCAGTCGCACAGTACAGGTAAAGGGACAGACCCTCAACAGCATCTACCATCCAACCTCTGTTCTCTTGACAATTCTTCCAAAGATGACTCCAAATCCCAGGTCCCTTGGAGTAAGTCTTCCCCTTGGTTGGGCATCACACTTTGACTTTAATCTCTGGCAGTGTCATTTTAGTGCATATAGGCATGGAATCATCTTCCCTGAGTAACAAAGGCTACTCCAAGTTCCTCTTGAGTTGTCTTGTCTTCCAGGTCAGCTTGATGCCCATCCTGCCCCACAAGACCTGCACCAAGCTGCGTTGAGATCTCACCTGCATCAGGTGTCTTCTATGAGAGCATTTTGAGAGTACCAGGTGAGTCTCCCTCTTAGCGAACATTACAATGAATGTATAGCCGAAAGTATAACAAAATCTTGGTCAGTTACAAAAAGAAATGTGCTTGTGTGTTTGAGTGTGTGTGTGTGTGTGTGTGTGTGTGTGTGTGTGCGCGCGCATGCGTGCTCGCATGTGTTGTATATACATGTTTATGTGGGTGTGTTCATGCATATGTGTGGATATGTGCCTGAAAGTCAGAGGTCAATATTGATTGTCTTTCTTATTCATTCTCCATCATAATTTTTGAGACAAAATCTATCACTGAACCTGGAGCTCATCAGTTCACCCAGACTCCATGTCTGGTGAGCTCCTAGAATCCTCCTGACTTCGTTTCCCCACACTGGGATTAGAGAAATCTGCTACCACACTCACCTTTTTTAAATGGATGTGGAGAATCCAAAGTCAGGTGTTACGCTTGTGTGGCAAGCATTCTACCTACTGAGCCATTCCCTGGCCCCCAAGAATGTATTAAAATCTTGAGTTAAACCCATGTGGCCACCAGTCTCTCAGTCTGTGGCAAACACCTGAGGAGAGATGCGTTTTTATGATTTCGGTCCGTCATGTGGGAAGGTGAGACACAGCAGCTCATTCACGGAACCAGAAAGCAGAGCGAAAATGCCCAAAGAGTCTGGCTTTCTCTTCTTTCTTCTCTTATTCCAGCGGGGACCATGGGTAATGGGGATGGTACCACCCACATCCAAGGGCCCTTCTCTTCTTAGGTAAGCCTCTCTAGAAACATCTTCACAAACAACACTCAGAAGTACGCCTTGATGCTCTGTCACCCCATTCAACTTGACAGTCAAGGCTGGCTTTGGTTGCTACACTCTGGCTTCCTTGGTTGTCTCTTCCATTCTACCATCTGCTTCCTTCCTGTCACGGTTGCTTGGTTACCATCCAGTGGCTGCTGCTCCCTTAGCTGCCAGGCAGCCCATTGCCTTGTTGATTACAGCTTGGCCCACTAACTGCTCATTCGTCTCTGCTACCCCTGAGCTACCCAGAGGACACCATGGGTACTTGTCCCAGTACCCTCTCAAGACTGGGTTAGTGCTAGTCACTGAAGGAGACTGGTCTACAAAAGTAAGAGCTGATCCATGTGAGCTGGTGCTCACAGAGATGGACTGGAGTCCTTCCCTCATCAGCAGGATCCGCTCAGCACAGACAAACAATTGGGTGACTTTCCACAGAATCTTATCCAATATTATAGATTTTTGACCTTTATGCATCAGCCACTCAGAGCCAAGAGGGATGTCAGTGCCCACAGAAGCTATAGCAGAGGCGATTACAGATCCTGGCTACCCCAGACCACCTAGGGCAGTGACTACTGTCAGATAAACACATGTGTAAGCTTTCTGAGCTTCATTATAGCAATAAAGACTTGCTGTCGTTTTGTTTTAAGACACAGTCTTGCTATACATCCCTGGTTGGCCTGGAACTCATCCTGTAGGACCAGACTAACCTCACAGAGATCCATCTTCCTATGTCTCCTAAGGTCTGGAATTGAAGGTATATACCACCCTTCCTGGCTCACAGTAATGTCTGATTATAGTCTTCAAGCTGAGTATAGAATCTAGTGACCTTCTCAAGGAGATGGCAGTAGGCCCATTTCAGGGCTTCTGCTCTCTCCTTAAATCCTCCTCTGGCTGCCCTTCCTATATCTAAGGATGCCACAAGTGACTAGCCAGGGATGGTTTAACCTAGTCTCAGACTTTATTGACACTCTCCTCACCTATGTTAACTCCGGATTGGCCTTCCTTTTCATATTGTGTGTAACCACAACCTCAATCCCAACCCCACTTTTATTATATATATTAAGATATTATGTATCTTAACATCAACCTCACCTGTAATCATCACTCTAACACTTGTGCCACCTGCCCCTGACAGGATTCTGGTTCCCAGGCACTTGGAAAGGGGCTTCTCGGGCAACGTCAGAGGTTGCAGCTATGGACTTTAACATGAGCACTGCCTTGAGCCTTTGAAACCCAAGCCCTGCTTCACTTCGATCATGTTCATAACTCTCCAGGAGAGAGCTGCCCTTGTCCTGGAGGGAAAAAGGGTCCCCAGACCAAGAACTCACACCTGAGCTATTATGTCTTGAGGCACCAAAATGTCACACTCTAACTAGAAGTAAGACACAGTCTTCTAATGGCAAGAAGAACCCGGGAGCATGCCACACACGGAGGAACACATCTACAGTGTTAGCAGGTTAAGACCTCCCGGAATACAAAGAGTCAAAAGTTCTGGCTATAGCTGGCTTACTGCTCTCGCCAAAACTGGCCCATTTGTCAGCACATCTTTCAAGGAAGCTGCTTGTTTATCATTGGAAGTGCTCATCTTCTGTGGCTCATCCCCTTGTCTAGCTTTATCATGGCATCCCTTTCCCAGGAAGCTCACATGGGTCTGCCCAACCCTTCTCAGTTCTTCTCTATGGCTGACCAAGCCTGGGGCATCTATGTATTTCAGAAGCCCTAGGCGGGGAGACTTGGCAGGGTTAGAGGCTGTGCAGAATCAGATGCAGTGGCTCGCAGCTCTACAGCAGTTACTCCTCTCCAGAGCCAGCACCTTCAAAATTCTAAGCCAACTAAAGCCTTCAGTGGTGGCACTTGATTCAGGGCTGGTGCAGCCAAGCAATTATCTCATTTGGATGTCGGTGTATAAAACTAATAGAGTCTGTATGAGATAACTTTCAGAAAGCCTTTCAGAAAGCGCACCTGTGTGGCCTGAGGTCAGCTGTAACTGTACATGTGTGTGCACTTGTTGTGTAACAGGCAGGCCAGGGAGGGGAGTGTGATCATTAGATCACAGGAGGACACTGGGAGGGGCACAGAGGAAAGCATTGGTTTTTCCTGCCATGTACCCCAGGCACCTCAACGGGCTGAAATGACATTGTCAAATATTTAAAAGAAAATAATGAATCTAGCATTCCAGTTTCACTGAGTAAAGAGTACTGAAATAGCTGAGAGGACAAAAATGCAGAGAACATACACACACACAAAAAAAGGCGAGCTCCTAATTAGTTAATACAAAACATGCTGAATCCAATTAGAGGGCCCCGCAAGTCACATTCGGTATACTTTCTGAACAGATGAGAACAAATACATCTTTGAATCAATACTGTATCACTGAGCATCCAAGCTCCATCTGAAAGCGGAGAAGAAAGATCCAACAGGAAAGTGCTGACCCTACTGAGGTTGAGGTTTGTGTCGTAATTTCTTCAACCCCCAAGAGACTGCTGAAGAACTTTGAGTAGCTCATTAGCATAAGGCTGGCTAAAAATCTATTGATTTTTTTTTTTACCTCTATAGAATATTCTGTTTTCATTAGGATTTGCTGAGTTAGATTGTTCCCATCCTGGGCTCGTTTCCCCCCTGGTTAAGTAGGAATCTGTGTCCTAATGAGGACACGCCTTGGAGGAAGCAGGGAGGGAGGACTCAGCTTGCCTGTCAGCTATTGTCACTGTTCCGGGACTCTTCCCTCCGAATCCCGCTTGGTATTTTTAGAAAGCGGCAAAGTATTTAATCCTCAATAATTTGACTTTCCTCAAAAGAACAAACTCATTCATATGACTGTCAATTTAATCCAGTCCCTTTACTGCTGTATTGGGGGTTTGATTGTAATACTCTTTAAAAAAAAAAAAAAAAACTTAGTGGAAATGAGACAATTAAGACAAAACTGCCATGGCTGTCTTGATCTAAGTCTCTGAAGGCAGCTCTAAATTTAGAAAATGCGGCACAGACAGAAAAGTTGACATGAAGCCTGTGTTGGCCACCACTAGGCAGGCTCCTATGGGTCTGAATGGGATGCTGGACTTTACCCCAAGTTTGTCCAGGTGGACTTAGCTGACTGGTCTTCTGAAGGACCAAGATTTAAGAGAGCCCCCAAGTTTTTGTACTTAAAAGGAGCAGCCATTTTCTTGCTTGATAGTGAGTCTTGAGTTATGCTAAGCCCCTACTTTGGGGTACTGCACACTAATCTGTCTATGAGTAAACAAATATTCAAGGGTTTAAACATGGATACTAGAGGTCTCCTGAGGGCCAGTGGTGCCCATGCCCTGCAGAGTTGATACAGTCCTTTGAATTTGTAAGCAGAAGGTCAAGGGTAAGGCAAGTCCTGCCTTGCCTAGGACTTCACATACCTAGCTCTATGATCTTCCAATTTCTGAAAACACTGGCTTCACCTGCCCCCCCCCACCCCCATGCAAGCATCACACTCCCAGATGTACAGAACCCAGGGGACTGCCTCATCCAATATGGCTTCTCCAGCCTTGTCCTAAAGTCCTGTGCTGTGTGCACAGCAGCTTGACCGAGAGCCTCCTGCAGCCCATGGTCCTCTGGAAGACTTCAGTGTTTATCAAAGAACAGTTGTATGGCCCTGACGCTGCTTACACCGTGTTTTCTGACCACACTTGGCCAGGTGACCCTTTGTGGCTCCCACCACTCATTGCTGCCACCATTTCTTCAAGAGAGAATGAATCCGGAGTAAGTCCTGAACTTCATAAAAGACCTGTTCCAAGTATGAGCATTTTGAAGACCTTACAGTGGCTCCTCATCAGTATTGCATGGGGTGGGGCAGGGTTAAGGGCTGGGCTGCTACTGTCCTGACTAGTCAGAACCCACAATACTACCGCCTCTTTGATGTAACCACTCATTTTCCCCCAATCCTATATTGTGGTCACGCTGGCCTGGCCTACCTCCTTTCCTGACTTCTTCCATGGGAGGGGCATCCTCATCATCTGTTCATCTGCCCATCTACTTCTCCCATCCGACTCCTGTGACATCAGGAGGATGTGGGAGGGCACAGTGTTAGGGCATTCACCGATGACTCCACATCCCCTTAGAAATTGTACTGTCAACAATGGTAGCACAAAAGAGAAAATGACAACATTTAGATCTTTTATTGGTAGATGTTTCCAGACCCGCACAGTGAACTTGATCTTAGGGAATGTACCCTAAACTTTCAGGGGTGTCTATAGCCTCTGGCGGTGGTTTAGAAGGCAGCCTAGGGGGAAACTTGTGTCCTGAAAAGCCTGACTTCTCCTGAGAGTGGCCTCCACCTGCCATGCTTGGAGGTTTGGGAACAGAAGTTTATTGTCTTCTCCCTAGAAGAGGTTCACCTTTTCCCAGAAGATAAGACATCTCAATGGTGAGATGTGCCCAGCAGGCCTGGTCTGACCCAGCCTAAGGGGTTGGAGGGTGGGATACCCAGTATGAATCCGCTTATCAGTCAAGTCTTCTGCCCAAGCAAGATGTTGTTGACAGAATGCTATCAGCAACAGCTCTCAATCTGGGTTCTGCATTTTGGAAACCATTCTAACTTCCTTTTAAAAAAAGATTTATTTACTATTTATACAATATTCTGCCCACACGTGTGCCTGCCCACCACAAGAAGGCAAGAAGGCACCAGATCTCATTACAGGTGGTTGTAAGCCACCATGTGGTTGCTGGGAATTGAACTCGGGACCTTTGGAAGAGCAGATGGTTCTCTTAACCATCTGAGCCATCTCTCCAGCCCCATTCTAACTTCTGAGCTGAGGAGGTATGCTGTCTGGGAAGCCGTGGGTGCTGTAAGCTGAGCATTCTCCCCTTGCCATAGGCTCTGCACTGTGTCACTCTGACCCCACTCTCACTGTGGAGTGTTAGAGTCTACTAACCAGCAGTCCCAGGAGGGTGCTACTGTGGCTGCAGGGAGCACTCCATGAAGCCAAGGGCCACCGAGGACTTCGACTGAATAAGGATGTTCAGAGCTGAGTACTCCACCAGGCAACATAGAGGGGGAGTCCCTGAGACGCCTAACACTGTTGTCTCAAAGTCTTGATAGAGGTGCCTATCTCAGAACCAGGTGTAGGTTCAACCTCCAAATGGAGGTCTCTATGATGTGATAGACCCTGTCTGGATTCTTGGTCCACTCCAAAATGCACGTTGAAGTTTCTGTCCATGGTGACAGTAGTAAGAGGTAGGGCCTCCGTAGATTAATATAGCCTTATCTAAGGCATGGTTAGTTATCATGAGTGGGCCACTTTTCTCAGGAGTTGACAAGCCTTCTCTAGTGTAGTAATCACCTCAGGGGTAGAGCATTAGTAACGTCTCGAGTGGACTCATTGCCTTGGCAATTTGTGAGCTATCTCAAGAGTGGGTTAGTTGCCACAGGAGTAGGTTAGTTACTTGGGGAGTGGGTTAGTTAATCAGGGGTGGAGTGGTTACTTCAGGAATGTTAGTTATCTTAAGAAATGGGTTAGTTACCTCAGGATTTGGTTAGTAGCCTCAGGAATGGGTTATTTGCTCCTTGAACACTTATCCACTGGAAGACCCAGAGTTCAGGGAATCCCCAGCACTCTGAGCCTTTCATCTTTCCCTTCTTGAGACATCCTCAGGGTGACTCTGTACTCACAGGTGCCGCAGGGATTAAGGAAATAATGGGTGACCACTCGGGTGGGCTGAACTGTGTTTAGACATATATCCACTTAGAACTTCAGACATCGACCTTGCTGAGAAATATCTTTGCTAAGAGGACTTGTTAAAGTGACATTGGGATGAGCTAAGTGGTCCCCATGCAATATCTGGAGAAATGTGGACATGTGGAACCTGCATAGACAATGGCACCAGATGGGTGTGAGGTGACCACAAGCCAAGGAAAGATAAGCACTGCCTGCTATCCCTAGAAGCTGAATGATATATAAGCAGATGTTTCCTGGACTTCTGAGGAAAAAGTCTCTGCTGCTTTCTGCTTCAGTCTCCGTCATTCTAAGCTACCAGGTGAGGTGGCGTGGTGGGGGTCTCTCCGGGAAGTCATTTATGATCATTTTGGTCTTACCTACTGTTCAAGACTGTCTTTTTGTGGCTTTCCAGTTCTCCCAACCCAAATGAGGCAAGGCATGATGAGAGATCTTTTAGGACAGGATGTGCTTAGTGGAGGTGCATCCTGATAGCAGTCATGAGCCCTGAGGCTCTGGCTCAGAAGAGCTGTCACAGATGCCATGCAGGTACATATGACTGGGGACACACAGGGAAAGGGGTGTGCTTTTGAAACCAAAAACCTCAAACAATATTGGGGCTACCCTTGTGGCTGTGAGAATAGACAGATTGTTATAGAATATTCATTGCAGTGTTCCGTTTTTCTTTTTTCTTACATCTACACAGACTTTTGACCAAAAAGGCTTGTGGTTAACATCCTGAGTGACATTGTAGATTATGGTTTCTTTCTTCACAATACTGGCTATTGCTTAGTCCCCAGAGATTTATAAGAATTTACAGCACTGCCAGGAGAATCCCACTGAGGACAATAGGGGTCACCTTTTGCCCAGGGTGCATTTATCCTGCCTTAGGGAGTCTTGATCTGTATGAATCATGAAGCAAAGTTCTCCAAGAAAATTGAACCAACAGAAGACACACATGTACCCACATATAAACAAATGCATACATGTACAAATATATAAACACAGACATACACACATATACACATAAACAAACATATAAACAGGCACAGGTTACACACACACACACATATGTATTATATGCTTCTAGATGACATATACATATATATGATGTCAGAGAGATAGATGATAGATGACAAATGAATAGTAGATAGATATTCATATATACATCGAGACAAGATCTCACTGCCTAGACAGGGCTGGAACTTAGGAACTTAGTATGTAACCCACCCTACTGCTCCAACCACACAAGTGCAAAGTGCCTTCACATCACACTTGAGTGCTCTCTCTCTCTCTCTCTCTCTCTCTCTCTCTCTCTCTCTCTCTCTCTCTCTCTCTCTCTCTCTCTCTCTCTCCCCCCTCTCAGTTTTTGAAACAAAGTCTCTCCATGTGGTCCAGGCTGGCCTTGAACTCATGCATGTCCACCAACTCAGGTTACAAAGTATTTGAGCTACAGCCATGAACCCCCAACCCATGGCTTGAAATTTTTATTGAAGGGACATTTTAATGTTTGGCTAGTATCCAAAATTTGACTGGTGGGACATGATGGGAATTGCGAGTCTGAAGGTCTCCAGACAGTTTGGCAGCTAGGAGCGCAGGCAGGTGTGGGGCCAGTGCCCAGGGAGAATTTCTTCTTCATGGCATCTGAGACAATAGTTGTCCCATCATGAAATGAGTGAAGAGAAGCCCTGTGTTAACAACCTCTGATGACCCACAATGTGGATCCAAAAACCATGTGGACTTTAGGGAAGATCAGTTTGAAGCAGCTTCTTTAAGTGCTGGGATGGAGGGAGGTCACACTGACCTGCTGGCTGCACCTGGGTAAATAGGATGGGGGCCTCTGTTGACTTAAAGAAGGTTCTTTCTGAATGTGGATGATTACCCAGGTTCCATGGTGAATCCTAAAAGCCTGCAGCCACTCCAGCGGACAGGGTGTTGTCTAGCAACCACAGGCAGACTCAGGGAAGCAACTCCCAGGGCACATGGGTGGCAGGTGATCCCTGATGGGTTATTTAAATAGCATCGTGCTCAAAGTGCTCAGGCAGCAGGCCCATGCTCTGCTTTATCTGTGGGTGTCCACAGGACGCCCAGTCCCAACACTGAGCAGCTCTGTGGTTATTTGTTTTAACTGAGCAAACATAGATTTCCATTAAGAACTCAAGCAACTCCTCTGAAACCTTGGAAAAGGCACACACAAAGTGTTTTAAGCTCCGTGACTGCCCGGATCCAAAAGACATGGGGTTGCATGAAGATGTGGGCACAGGTGGCATGGATAACATTGTCATCATAAACAGACAAAGATGTCATTGTAGACATATTGGCATGTAGACAAAAGCATCATCATTCATGCATATAGGGGAAAGAGAGTCAGCCTCAAATAAACAAAGCATGTTGGATGCAATGGGGCCATCTGAACATCACACATTCATGCTTCATTGGGAAAATATAAACTCCAAAGTGAGAAAAAAAAGTTGAAGAGAGAGAGTACTTCAGACCTGCTTATTTCTTGTTATATAATATGAGAAAATTATTTATATACCTCTGTCTTTTTCACCTTTTTAAACAACAATATTCAATTTCAACAACCATGAGATGAGCTTAACTGTTCCTTGTGGGGCTTGGGGTTTTCTTTTTATTAATTCCATTATTTTGTTCTTGACTCAAAGTCTTTGTATGTAGCTCTGACAAGCTTAGGACTTACTATGCAGGCAAGGCTAACCTTGAGTACAGTAATCCCAATCCTCTGCTCCTGAGGGCTAGATTTATAGGCATGTGTAGCGACAGCTTGCCTATTCCCTGTGTGTTAATACTTGGAAGGTTAACATCTCCTCTGGCAACTCAAATTCTGCGAAGATGCTAATGGCAGGGGTTGGGCTACTTGGCAAAGGGATTGTAAGTGTAAGGACCTGAGTTCAGATCCCCAGCATGCATGTTAGTATCAGATACCTACAATCTCAACACTGGAGAAGCAGAAACAGACAGATACATCCCTACTTCTCAGAGGCCAGCCAGCCTAGAGAACCAGCCAGCTCCAGATTGTGTGAGAGACTAAGGTGGGTTGCAATTGCAGAAGACACCAGGCATGAATCTCTGGCTTCCACATGCATGGGCACACATGCATACTGCACAGATAAATGCACATGCAAACACACACATATACTTATTGGCAGGTTTTGTAACCATAGTTTACATTTTAGCCACATGCACTGATGAGTTCTTTATCAGAAGAGATAAACTGCATAGAAACGAACATATGCTTTTTCATTTTGAAGATAAACTAGTGCTCATTGCAACAAGCAGTCCTACTGTGTGGGAAGCTTCTGCTCATGGTGAGGTGGCTGGGCAGGACTCTGTCCTTGCTAAGCCCAGGTGTGTGGCATGGGAACTGTCCATTTTGAATGGCATTCTGCTCTGGAAAGTAGTTTGAGAACCAATCCTCCAAAGAAGAAATGCCCTCCTTGTTTCAACATACCCTATATTCTTATCTTTTAATTGCTCCCAAATGCTAGAACAACTGCTTTACATGAAGCCAATACTTATTCTAGTGTAAATATTATTCCAGAGTGCCCGGGGCAGTCTGCAACTCACAGGAGATGATGCTTCAAGGACAAGCAGGATAAATGCATTTGATGCTCTGCCTCAGACACTCAGCCTTCTCTGCACGTTGCTGTCTCAAGATTAAGAACATGTTCTTTACAACCCAGCTCCATGGTCCTGATCAACTGCTCCAGTAATACTGGTCCCCGAAGGCTGGAAGTGAGGGAAGGTGGTCTCAATAGCTAAGGAAGATAAAAGAAGTCACCCCGACTCATCTAAAACGTCTTAGCCTTGCATTGTCTTCCTACCAACAGGAGAAACTGAGCCTCTGTTGTGCTAGCTGCCACAAAAGTATCCCCTCTGTGTTTCAAGATTGGGTCCAAAGCTGCTTGGTAGACAAGGAGAGCAATGCAGAATGTGTCTGGGGCATGGTGGTCAAATCCTCCATCTTTATCCTCAATATACTTATGTTGATATTGGCTGTGAAGACTCTGCCATGTAAAGCAAATATGCATGCCCAGAGACAGGAACACAGAAGAGAGGATGCACGTTTCCAGCTGTAACAGGAGTCTCCACTGTTAAAGCAATGTAGATTCTCTGCTTCTCATGCCCTGCATCTTGGTGAGCTTGGCCTCCTATAAACACTCTCACTGGCCTTGGTCTCCTGTACACATACCCTGCTCAGCTCTGCCTCCCACCGGTACCTCTGCAAGTAGTTGCATTGACAAAAAGGTTTTTGGTTTTCTCACTTATTTAAAATTAGAACAAAGGACATTTCTTGTCTTACAATTGATCTTTTATCTAACTGTTCCTTTTTGGTTAGCTTGCAAATAAACTAAAAACTATGATATTTAAGGTAATTACATATATATATATATATGAGGAAACTGAACCTAGTGTATCTAGAGAATTAGATGTTTCCAGTCCCCATGTACAGGTCCTAAGTAACTGAAATTTCCTTGCTCCTGGAACCGAGAAGATGGATGACACAGACCACTAGGGACCAAATTGAACTGGGAAAAAGTGTGGTGTCAGAAAATATAGCTCACAGAACTGAAAGACAGAACCAGAGGCTGCTGAGATCACCTGCCACTCAACAGCAGGCCAATGATCTCAGAGGTGACTCCCACAGGCTCCTGTGGCTCCTGTGCTGTGCTGTCCTTTTGTAGTCTTTGATGACATTATTGACCATCTTGTTTTAAGTAATTACCAAATGCTCACATGTATAAATTCACAGGAGATGTGTGGATATTTGCCATCATGAAAACACTTAAGAAAAATCTACACACTTAGCTCTCAGGCTACTAGGTGTGAAAGGTACAATTTAGACTTGAGGTTCCCTTAAGCACCTCTATTTTATTTGTGTGTGTGTGTGTGTGTGTGTGTGTGTGTGTGTGTGTGTGTGTGTGTGTGTTTACAAGAATGCAGGTCCCATGGAGACCAGAAGAAGGTGTCAGATCACCTGGAGCTGGAATGACAAGTGGCCGTGAGCTGCTAGATATGGGTGCTAAAAAGCTGATGACCTTCATTTCTAGGATGTTGGACCTCCTCAAGTATGAGTGCTGTTCAGAGGCTCCCAGGAGGCTGCAATGCTGCTTTGGAACTTGTGCTCTGGCAATTTTGCTTAGGATTCTTGCTGATCCTTGGGAATCATGAATCTCAAGCTCCATGCCCACTGTGGCTAACCATCTCCTGGCTTCAGAACTTCGCCAAGGTGACAGGATGTGTTCTGCGTTGACAAGTGCCTTCTAATTGGTGTTGTCTTGAGGCTATGCTTGGATCTGAGCATTGGGACAAACAGTTGCATGGTTCTCCCTGCCCGTTCATCACCTAGAGAGTAGGCTGGATAAGGAAGAAGATGAAAGAGTGAGAGAGTGGGGAGAGAAGCAACCAGCCATGAAGCCCTGACACATGCAGGACAGAAGAGCACACACCCAGGTGTTAGTGTTTCTTTCAGATCTATGCTCTATTTCCAGTGTTCTTAAAGTGTCCTCAAGGACAATTCTAAAGAATTCTCAAAGATAATTAAATGAGGAAGAAGTTGTTAAAATATGATATACTCAGGGTTTTATCATTATAAATAAAAACATTCCTTTATGATAAAAGAACTTCTTGAAGTATCATCATCCCTGATTTCAAGCTGTACTAAGAGTAATAGTAATAAAAACCATATGCTATTAGCACAAAAACAGACAGGGTGATTAATGGAATCAAATTGAAGATCCAGAAATAAACCCACATGCCCATGGACACTTTTTTTTTTTTTTAACAAAGAAACCAAAACCATACAATGGAAAAAAAGAAAGCATCTTCAACAAATGGTGATGGTCTATCTAACCGGATCTCTGCATGTAGAAACTGAAAATAGATCCATATTTTATCACTCCAAACAAAATTCAAGTCCAAGTGGATCAAAGACCTCAACATAAAACCTGATACACTAAATCTAATAGAAGAGAAAGTGTGGAATAGCCTTGATTTCATTGGTACAGGAGACAACTTCCTGAACAGAACACCAACAGCTCAGGCTCTATGATCCACAATCAATAAATGGGACTGCATGAAACTGAAAAGCTTCTGTCAGGCAAAGAAACCATCAATAGAACAAAAATGACAGCCTGCAGACTGAGAAAAGATTTACACCAACCCCACATCCAACAGAGGGCTAGTATCCAAAATACATAAAGAACTCAAGAAATTACACACTAACATGCTGTACAAAACTAAACAGAATTCCCAATAGAGGAATCTCTAATGACCAAGAAGCACTTAAAGAAATACTCAACGTCCTTACTCATCAGAGAAATGATAATCAAAATTACTCTGAAATTCAATAGAACACCCGTCAGAATGGCTCAGATTAAAAAACAAAAACAAAAACAAAAACCAAACGAGTGACATCTCATGTTGGAGAGGATGTGGACCAAGGGGAACACTCCTCATTACTGGTGGGAGTGCAAATTGTACAACCACTGTGAAAATCAGTCTGGAGGTTTTTCAGAAAGATGGGAGTAGATCTACCTCAAGACCCAGCTATACCACTCCTGAGTATATACCCAAAACATGCTTGACCACAAGGGCACTTGCTCGACTATGTTTATAGCTGCTTTATTCTTAATATCTAGAATCTGAATTCAACCAAGATGTCCCTCAACCAAAGAATGGATAAAGAAAATATAGTACATTTACACAATAGGATACTACTCAGCTAAAAAAACAAGGAAATCTTGAAATTTTCAGGCAACTGCATGGAACTAGAAAAGATCATCCAGAGTGAGGTAATGCAGACCCAGAAAGACACACATGGTATGTACTCACTTATAAGTACATATTAGCCATAAAGTACAGTATAACCATGTTATAATCCACATACTTAAAGAAGCCAAGGAGGGCCCAAGGGCGGATGCTTGAATCTCACTCATAAGGGGAAATAAAATAGACATCTGAAGTAGATGGAAGGATGGAACTAAGTGGGAGAGGTGGTGGGGAGGGTAAATGGGATGGGGATCAGGTGAGGGGAGAGTGGCGGTGGGAGAGGGAGAGCTGAAAGAGAGAACAGAAATTGGTGGGAGGCATCTCTGAGACAGGGGAGGCTCTTGGGAGTCTATGGGGGTGACCGTAGCTGAGACTCCTATCAGCGAGGAGATCTGGAGTCTAAAGTTGCCACTTCACGTAGCTGGGTGGAACTTCCAAAAGAGGGAGGGGAACACCAACCTACTCACAAAACCTTTGACCCAAAATTTATCTCTCCTACCAGAAGGGAAAAAGATGGAGCAGAGATTGAGGGAATGGTAAACTAATGATAGCCCAAATTAAGACCTACGTCATGGGAGAGAGCAAACACCTGTCACTATTAATGATACTCTGCTATGCTTGCAGACAGGAGCCTAGAAAAAGCATCTTCTGAGAAGCTTTATCTAGCAGCTGATGGAAACAGATGCAGAGACCCATAGCCAAACAATAGGCTGAGCTTAGGGAGTTTTATGAAGAGTGAGAGGAAGGATTGAGGGAGCTGGATGGGTCAAGGACCACAAGAGGATCTGCAGAACCAACTCACCTGGGCACAAAAGGAGTCACAAAGACTGAACCACCAACCAAAGAGCATACATAGGCTGGCTCTAGATGCCCGACACATATGTAGTAGATGTGCAATTTGGTCATCATGTGGTTCCTGTAACACTGGGAGCAGAGGCTCTCTGTTGCTTGCGTTTGGATCTCTTTCTCCTAGTTGGGTTGCCTTGTCTGGCCTCAATGGGAGTGGGTGCACTTAGACCTGCTTTGATGTGCCAGGGTGGGTTGGTATCCCTTTGGGGCCTCCCATTCTCTTTGAAGAAGAAGAAAGGAAAACAGGGGGTAGGGGGAGGGTTTGTGAGGGTGAGACTGGGAGGAGAGTGGAAAAGGGGACAGGGATCACGCTGTAAAGTGATTAAATGAGAGAATGAGAGAAAGAGAGGGGGAACCTTAAAGCTCTGGTTTTATTAATCATTTTTAAAAACCCTTATGTGAATCATAGTTTGTTTTCTTTGTTGATATCAATTTATTTAAATACAAATTGAGAGCAATCCAGGGGCTAGAGAAATGGCTTAGTTCCCAGCAGCCCCATGGCAGTTCACAATGGCCTGGAACTCTATTTTTCCTTAGACAATGTTGCCCTCTTCTGGCTTCTGCAGTCTCCTACATATATACAGATTGCAGATATACTCATGCAGGTGCGCGCACGCGCGCGCGCGCCCACACACACACACACACACACACACACACACACACACACACACACACACACACACAATCCAAGAGCAGCATGTGTTTTCCAAATCCCTAGAATACAACTTGTAAAATGACAAGACATTGATCTTCTTGTTAATTGAATAAATCACCCATTTATCCTGTGAAAGGATGGCATCATTTACTTGTCATTCCCACACTAATAGTTAGGAACTCCACCTGCACTATTATTAGCCTGGGATAAAGACACTGCATGAAAAGGCCACTGCTGTCCGTGCTCACAGAGTGGACAGCCAGTGCAACACTACACTGCTCAACCTAGCTGACCTATGGACACCTAGTGATCTTCCCTCGACTTTTAGACAACTCATAGCAAGAGCACTGTTGAACAATCTCCCAATATAACAGACATTGACTACTTTGTACATGGATGCATATTTTTGTGTGTGTATCCAACACAAGCACACTCCCTGATAGGGACTGCAACCCTGAAACATTAAAAACAGAAGTATTGAAAATTATTTACCTGAAACAGTTTGCAGGGACATTGGAAGAAGCCAAATTGTGAGAGCGCACGTTTCAATTTAGCTGAGTTGATGACATATTTTTTTCTACTTTACTCCATTAATTTTTTAATCTCTGTGATTAAATTGCTAATGCAGAAACCAAGTTCATATCATCAATAATAAGCTAGATTTGCTCGATTTTTTAATTTATAAATTCATTTTGTGTGTACCACTTATTACTTCAAAGGACTAAAAAATACATAAATAAATAAAATATAATGGAATCCGTGATTATAGCCAGAAAGTTGGGAATCTATTTTAACTGGGGAGATGAGTCTCCCTGTTAACAGGGAAGGATGTTATCAAAGGACGCCCCATCAAAGCCCTGTCCATAGGGATGGAGAAGGACCAGCGCCCCAATTTCTATAAGGGTAAGAAAGCCACTTAGAAGGTCGCTCGCTGCCTCAGCTCAAGGATGTCCAGACATAGAGCCTGAAACTCTGGATACTTGGTCTCTGTGAATAAGTAGCAATTGCTTAATGAGAGTTAAGAAATATCTATTAAATGAAGATGGCCTTTTTGTTTGTTTGTTTTTGGTTTTGTTTTTGTTTTTTGTTCCCAAGACAAAATTCCAGCCTCAGTTTCCTTGTCTGTAAAGGAATGTCCTTTCCAGGGCAAAACATTTCTGTGCTGACTAGTTTTAGGTCAACTTGACACAAACTAAAGTCATCTGAGAGGAGGTAACCTCAGTTGAGAAAATGCTCCCATAGCCTTGGCACTTAAGCACATCAGTAACGCATTTTCTTAATTAGTCATTGGTATGAGAGGGCCTAGCCCATAGTAAGTGATGCCATCCCTGGTGGTCCTGGGTGCTCTAAAAAAAGCAGGCTGAGCAAGTCATGGAGAACAAGCCAGTAAGCAGCACCCCCCCTACCCAGGGCCTCTGCATCAGGTCCTGACTCCAGGATCCTGCCTTGTTTGAGTTACTGCTCTTACTTCCCTGTGATGGAAAATGATATGGAACTCCGAGCAGAAACAAAGCTTTTCATCTCCAAACTGCTTTTTATCCTGGTGTCTTATCACAACAATAGAAACCCTAAATAAGATGATCCCATAATTTAGTATTTGGCAGGCAAAGATGATTCAGTAATTTTCTCTACAAAATGTCATTAAAATTGTATTTTCTGGGTCGGGCGTGGTGGTGCATACCTTTAGTCCCAGCACTGGGGAGGTAGAGGCAGAGGCAGGTGGATTGCTATGAATCTGAGGCCAGCCTGGTCTACAAACGAGTCCAGGACAGCCAGGACTACACAGAGAAACCTTGTCTCAAAAAACAAACAAACAACAACAACAAAACAAGCAAAAATGCATTTTCTTCAAATGTGGATTAAAGATGAGGAAGAGAAGAGAAATAGCCTATCACTGCCTTACAGGGGTTTGGATTGACTTAGGCAGCTAACTCATTTAATGTTTCTTAACTTTGTATGTTGGACTGAAATTTGGAATGGGCTGGGATATTTGAGGAACTAGCCTTGATTAATAATAGCTTAAGGTTGGAACAAAGATGCTAGGGGAAACATAAATGATATTTTGCTCTAACCTTTAAAAATCAAACACAAAAAAAAAAAAAATCTATAAAAAGCGACATAATTTTAAGTAAATATAACAGCACTGGAGACACGTTATCCCTCTCCCCAACCTAAGAAGCAGCGAAGAGCTGGGTGATTGGATTGCAAATACCAAATTGTTTGATCAGAGTGGAGGCAGCATCCTTCTGCCCCTAGCAGCTAGATTTAACAACCCCATGAAGGATAGGCACAGTGGACCTGGTGTTGCATCTGAGCAGTGAGAAGCTGAATGCAATCAAGTGTCAGGGTCTCTGTGCAAACCGGATTTACAAGATTCAAACCCTGGCACTGTACACTTTGGAGTCAGTGCCTACTGCACTGCACAAGCAGAGTTGGTGCTAAGTGTGGAACAATGTCAGGATTGTTCTGTTCTCCAGACAAAATCCAGAACTTAATAGAAATTTCTAGAAAATGGTCATAAAATTTGGTAAAGTGGCTGGAAACAAACTAAATATACAAACCCACTGTAATGTTATCTTAAATAATCAGTGAAAAATGAAAACCAATTATTCTCTTTTTTTCCAACCTAACAAAAACTATTAAATGCTTTGGGAACACTTAATAGAACAGATAAAAGTTCTATACTGTTGATTCTGTTGAAAGAGCAAAACAAGTTATGAATATTGTTCTCTGGAGTGGCAAAACTTTAAATCATGAAAATATTAGATCTTCCCAAGCAGTCCACATGTTGTGGATTGGCTTACATCGTCTGATGAAAATCCCATGTACACTGAGGGCTGCAGTTTAAAGGCCAAGTAAGATGATGAGGTGGAAGTGACTACACTTCACGCCCTCAAGCTTGCCTGCATCTGCTCTCGGCTCCGTAGTTAAGGTAAGGCATGGGACCAGCTGTGGGTAGCAGGTTGTGGTCAGAAGCACTGTAGATTTTGTGCACACTTCTTTCAGAAGCTGCAGGTTGAACTGGGTGCAACAACCTCAGTCACTGATGGAAGAGAGCTGCACCAGACCATACCCATGATGGAAACTAACAAGCAGGGCCACATCTATTTTCAGCTTCTCCTGAGGACCTCAGATTAGACACTTCTAGCCTAACCTGACAAGAAGCAGCACAGTGCAGAAAAGTAAATGCTTTTGAGTAGACACAAGCAGGTGGTGCATTAACACATTTTAATTAATTACTCTGTATTCTTGGGTGTTTTGTCTTCATGTATCTATGCTACATGTGTCTACATATATGTGCATGCCTGGTGCTTCTGGACCCCGGAAGAAGACATTATATTCTCTGAGATTATAAGGTCCTCTAGTGTAACATTCAGCACTCAACACCTGAGCCATCTCTCCAGCCCATGTGTTTATCCATTTTTCAATGTGTATACAGTCACTAGTATTAAAAGGCCGCAGTATCTGCACTACAGAGCATAAGAAGTAAATCGTCAGAAAGGGCAAGGGAGGGCCAGTGTGGTTTGCATGGTCAACTGTCCACCTACAAGAAAATGACACTAATCCTATATGTGCACTAGACTAAAACTAAAATCTTTTAAAATGCGTGGCATGGGATGGTGAGGTGGCTCAGTGGCTTAGAGTGCTTCTTGTTCTACTCTGAGAGCACCCAGCACCCTGTTGGGTGGCTCCTAAATGCCAGTAGCTCCAACTAACAGGGTTCTGGCTCCTTGCTCCATTGCTCCAAGGGCACACATGCATATTGTGTGCATGTACACACACACTCACACACACATATTCACACATACATACACAGATACACACACTCACACACACATGCACATACATACACACACACTCACACATACATACACAGATACACACACTCACACACACATACACACACTCACACATACATACACACACTCACATATACACACAAAAACACACATACACACACACACATACAATAAATAAATGTAAAATCCCAGCATAATATTAAATAGTATAGATGCAGGTGCTTGGAAATCACTCAACATCACTGGCTACTGTTGGGTTTATATTGCTGTAGCTCACTGCAGTCATTTTAAAATAAACTCCTTTTGGAAACATTAAGTGTAAAACCATGAAACGTGGGAATACATGATATTTAAACAAAAATGCCATGGTAGTATTCTGCGTTAAAAAAAAAAAGTAAAAACCAAGGCTGGTTTCGTATGCACTTAAGATCCTTGCTACTCAGCAGGCTAATGGAGGGAGATTATGAGTTTGAGGCCAGCCTGGGCAATTCAGTAAGAAGTTGTCTCAAAATACAGCAAAGGCTCAGGGGTGAGAGGGTTGTAGTGGACCACAGGTGGGAGTCCCAAGGCATTGACAAGGGAAAAACATTAAAGTCAACAAGACTGTTGAATAAGTGATATATATTAGATAGATAGATGATAGATAGATAAAGAGATAGAGGATGATAGATAGATGATAGGTAGGTAGATAGATGATAGATAGATAGATGATAGATAGATAGATAGATAGATAGATAGATAGATAGATAGATAATATGCCACTGCTACTCAGCTGGGAGAGCCCATGCTGTGTATTGTATATGGAGTGAACAGAGTGAGGCACTGACTTGGAATGGCACTGCCTCTGTTATCTGTGAAACAGTGAATCTCTCTCTCTCTCTCTCTCTCTCTCTCTCTCTCTCTCTCTCTCTCTCTCTCTCTCTCAACAGTCAAGCTGTTGACTCTATACAGCCTTTTAGTCACAGATTACCACTGGCAAGAGAAAAAAATATTTCAAAACAGATCCATGGGGAGTGAAATACTTACCTTTCAAAAATTATCATTCTGCTTGCATTTTACACTGAAACAATGAGTTATCTATTGTCATTTTAAATTAACCAGTTGACCTCTATTAGAAGAGATGTTAGTTTAGCTATATTGAAGCTCAGATCCAGGACTTTGAGTCAGGTCACCCCAAAATCTATATCATCTGTGAACTGTGGGGGTACATGAAAAGTCCTATTCTGCTGATTAAAAAGCTACAGGATTCTTATGTCATAGGGAACAACAGGATAACGTGGAGGAGTCCAGATGAGGATCCAATATTGATGGTGTGACAGAAGCCAGAGGCTTCCAACCAGACCAATGACTCACTGCAATGAACATTTGAGAGTGAAGATATGTAGACAGAGGGGTGTATTGTGGGATACACTACGACTTCCACAATAAGATGTTTTCTATGATTTGTTTTGTTTTGGGAGGTTTTGTGTGTGTGTGTGTGTGTGTGTGTGTGTGTGTGTGTGTGTGTGTGTGTGTGTGTGTATTTTTAATTTTCTTTGGAGGAGTTACAAAGGAGGAGGGACGAGAAGGGGAGATGGGAGTGAGACTGGGGTACATGATGTGAAATTCACAAAGAATCAATAAAATGTTTTTTTTTAAGGAGCTTTATTTTATTTTACATTTTGTAGTAATTTATTCATATTACATCTTGATTGTTAGCCCTTCCCCTGTTTCCTCCCATTCTTCCCTCCCTCCCAATTCCCCACTTCTCCTTTCCCCTATGTCTGTAATTGAGGGAGACCTCCTCCCCCTATATATGCTCTTAGAATATCGAGTCTCTTCTTGGTAACTTGCTATCCTTCTTCTGAGTGCCGCCAGGCCTCCCCATCCAGGGGACGTGGTCAGAAAAGGGGCACCAGAGTTCGTGTGAGAGTCAGATCTCACTCTCCACTCAACGGTGGAGAATATCATGTTTGTCGGCTAGGTCTTGATAGGGGTTCGAAACTTACTGCCTATATTCTCCTTGCCTGGTGCCTTAGTTTGAGGAGGACCCCAGGACCCAGATCTGCCTGTCATAACGTTCTTCTTGTAGGTTTCCAGGACCCTGTGGGTCCTACTATTTCCCTCAAGACCCAGCTATCCCACTCCTTGGAATATACCCAGAAAATGCCCTACCACACAACAGGGACATATGCTCAACCATGTTCATAGCTGCTTAATACATAATCACCAGAACATGGAAACAGCCTAAGTGTCCCTCAGTAGAAGAATGGACTAAGAAACTGTGGTACATTTACACTATGGAATACTACTCAGCTATTAAAAACAAGGAATTCCCGAAATTTGTGGACAAATGGATCTATCTAGAAATTATCATAATGAGTGAGTTCACCCAGAAGCAAAAAGAGACAAACAGTATATACTCACTTATATTAAAACACTAGTCAAAGGGATACGTACCATGAAAAACTTTACTTACCAAGAAAGTGGGTCAGAAGAGAGGACATCCTATTGATACTTTAGGTGAGAGTAGCATGGAAGATTGGTTTTGTTTTGTTTTAAGAAAGATATTGGTTGATGATCTAGCAAGCCTTGTCATTGTTAGGGATGAAGGTACAGGGTGGTGAGTGAAGTTCACTTACCGGCCATCTGTAGAAAGGTCCAGAGACAGAACTTTACATGGAAGGTGTGGCCTGATGGCCTCAGGTGCTATAAGATGCATGTGTGCCACAGAAAGCTATGCAGGGCAGGTGCCCAGGAGAAGTCTCTGTGTTGGTGTGTATAGACAGTCTAAGTGAACAGGTGATCACACAGATGACTGGAATGCTGATGACTGAAGTTCATCTCCAGGTATCCATGGAGACTGCTTTTTGCCTCCCCTTCATGAGACCCACATTCATGACTACTCTGGGCCTCAGGCAGAATTTTTAATATTCTCATACCACCTCTGAAATCCTTCTGTATGATCCAAATTGTATTTAGACCAAGGGGAAGACAGTGGGAATAGTTTTTAATATGGCATCAGTTAAGGACTATTACAGTGAAATGCCAATAGTGTGACTTTTACATGGATTTGTTTTGTGTTGATTGAGTCTGCAGTTGCAGCAGCCATGGAGGCAGAGGGCCAGCCACACCTGAAGGCTTTGGCGGTGGTTCCAGCACATTGCCCTCATGGGTAGCCATCACTGAAGGCACAGCGGCTCAGCTGAGCATCTCATCTTTCCTGCTTTGTAGGAACCATTCATACAGGGCTAGAAGAGAATATCCCATTTCGTTTAGTAGATGGACCCTAGATATTGGCTTCAGTGTGATGCTGTGGCCATTCAGGTCCTGCAGGTCTGGTGTGATGCTGTGGCCGTGCAGGTCCTGCAGGTCTGGTGTGATGCTGTGGCCGTGCGGGTCCTGAAGGTCTGGTGTGATGCTGTGGCCATGCGGGTCCTGAAGGTCTGGTGTGATGCTGTGCTTTGGGTGTCCTGCAGGTCTGGACAGCTAGCTCCCTGAGAGCTCTGGGGAGGACGTGTAGCATGCCAGGAAGTGCTGGCTTTATGCTCTGCTGTGGTTCACTTTCCTGAACCTCAGTTCCCTCATTCCCAGTGACCTGCCAGCTTTATATGTTGGAAATAAGAGCTGCAAAAGCCTTGTGCACTAACTGGTGTTCCTTTTGTAAAAGATAATGCCTGGAAAACATTTTTCTGGAACTCAAATGAACAGAGAATAAAAGTTGTCTTGTGTGCCTAGAGGGATGACTCAGTGAAGAGCAAGTACCTGCTGTTGCAGAAGAACCAAGCTGTAGTCCAGTACTTAAATGGCAGTTCACGGCTACCATTTACCATGCACAGTTACAGTTATCAATGCACTCTACCTCCTGGAAATTGGATGCCTTTTTCTGGCCTCCTCATGCACTGCATGCATGCAGTGCACTCATATACACTCAGGCATATGCGTATACACATGAAATAATAAACACATCTTGAAAAATATTTTGTTTTGCCTTGGGTTTAAACATGAAAGGGGTATTTCTACTAAGATGTTAATTAACTGTTAGTTATCCACATTAAGTATTTGTAATTGGTGTTCACATACAAGCTGGATTAGCACTGATGGTGGTGGGTAGCAGAGATGCATCAACAGTAGTTCTGGTGTCAGGAAAGGCTGTGCTACTTTCAGATTGAAAGACTTTGTTATATAGAAAACTTAGTCAAACAATAAGTAGAGTATGAGGTTTTGAACCTATGACAGAGTCCTATAGAAAAATTCCTGGAACCCAACCATTTGGAAGACAAAGATGTGTCCCCTCCAGGCAAGAATAGATTGAGAGCACGCCTGCTTCCTTTACAGACCCCAGACAGGCGATGCACACCTGCAGTGTCCACTGAGTAATATAGGGCCATTTATAGGAACCTTTGATGTGCTGTAAAATTGCAAGAAACTCTGTTTCACTAGTAGTCCTTAAAGTCTTTGTGGAGGGAGTCAGGGCATGTCCTGGCAATGCTGTTGCCAGCCCAGAGCATGAAGTCACAATCAGAAATACTGTGAAAGAGAACGGCTGCCCCTGAGAATGTCCATAGCCAGTTTTAGTGTCTTCTCAGCTCTGGAGTGAGTGTTGATAGAACTTGGTCAGAGAAGTTGGGTGCTGACAATGAGGAGTTCCTACAGAAGAGAGGAAGGCCAACCCCAGGGTTCTCAGTAGATCTCAAGACCAGTGTAGAAAACAAAGGCAGTTGTGTCATCTCTCAGGGTCTGCTTTGTCCTCCTCAAAAGTCACAGGCACATTGCTGAGTGATACCTCCCTGAACCATTGAGATAAAAATGAGGGGCAGGGTGTTCAAAGGAATGAGACTTGTGTGGTGTTTCCCACTGATACCTGTGGGTCTTGGGTGTCTTCACATGTTCCTAGGGGCTTCTGTTATCATGGCTATTTTTATTATTTGTCACCAGAATAAGCTGATATCAGGGAAAGAAAAAAGGCTTTTAAAAAAATTCCTGAAGTAAATGAACTCTTAATGTTTTCCATGAAGTGTTTCATAAAACAGGTGATCCTAGGGCATCCTGACAAGACCTGCCTGTTGCTTACTTCACAGCTTGAGAAAGAAAATGTCACAAGGGTAAAATGTCACAGAGTTGTCTTCACCAATTTGGAATCTGCTGTAAATTCAGACCTGGATGAGGCCCCGCTTGTCAATTCCTCATCCATGGAGAAAGGGTTTAGTAAGCAAATTAATGAAGTAAACCAGAGGTTTCCATGCTATGCCCTGTGATATTAATAGGCATCCCATAGCAAAGCGATTTCGTGGAGCAGTAATTCCAAGAAGCCTGGTGTGCTGTCCATCCTGGGTGACCACACACACGTTAGTGCATCAAGGCTCCTAAGGAGCTTGGAGACCTGTGGAATTGCACCTTGAGCTCCCCTCATCTAGCTAGCCTTTGCAACATCCTGAAGGCCCCTCCCCTTTCTTTTCAGAGCTGTGGTATGGGAAACATCATTCACAGGCTGAGCTTTCTCTTTATATACAGCGTGGGAGGCTTTTCTAAAGATACGGTGGAGAAGAGGATGGAGGAGAAAGCTCCATCTATGTCTCACTGAGCCTCGGACTCCTTCTTCCAAGCCCCATCTCTTCAGGTACTTGCATGGATCTACCCTTTATGAGGTGGGGATATGAGCCACTATGGGTCCCTCCACTCATAGTTATTGTAGGGGCTTTGACACTCTTCCAGGGCTGGAGTCTGTTGAAAGGAGCAGTAAACACAAACAGCCAGCAACCCAGGCACCAGAGAACTACGGTTCAAGGATGACATCCTGCTCTGCGCTCTTCCAACCTAAGAATTGAGCACTCCCTTGACGGCAGAGGTTTGATCAGCCTTTGGATCCACTGCAGAGAAAACACAAGATGGAGAGTGCTGGCCCACGGTTTGGGATTGTGGTAGTGTGAATGAAAGTGCACACCTCACCGTCTTGAGCCTCTGTGCATCTGGTCTCCAATTAGTGACTGTTTAGGAAAGTTTAGGTGGTGCAGTATTGCGGGAGGAAGTGCGTCACTGGAGACAGGCTCTAAGGTGAAAGTTGCTGGTTTGCTCTCTGCTCCTGCTTGTCGATGAAGATGTGAGCTCTAGGCTTCTTGCTGGGCTCCCATGACTGATGCGTGTTGCCATGCTTCCCTGCCAAGGAGGGTTCTTATCTTTCTGGAACCATAGCCCAAATGCCCTAGTCTACATGTTGCCTTGGTTGTAGGGGTTTTGCCACAGCAAAAGCAAGTAACTAACAGAAGGGCTTTGATTGTTCATATTGGCCTCCGTAGCTCATGCCAAGCCATGTGGTCATCTACCACCACTCCCAGGTGTACGGTTCTGATTCAGAACGTCTGAAGGGCATCAAGATAAAAAAAAAAATCAGGCAAGTATTTATGTCCAGGCTTCTCGTGACATGTTATACAAAATCCCAAAGTTTCTTGGTGTATGCGATGGGCTAGTTTTAACTGTCAACTTGACAATGTCTAGAATCATCTGGAAGATGATGAGGGTCTCAGTAGTGATTGTCTAAATCAGGGTGACCCATGGCTGTCTTTGGGAGATTATCTGCATTATGTTTATTGGTGTGGGGAGACTCGGTCTAAAAGTGAGCATCTCTACTTCCTCAGTTTGGATTTGGGTTGAAATAAGAGTAGAGAAAGTGAGCTGAGTGGTGGCATGTGTTTCTCTGCTCTTGATTGTGGATGCGACTTGACAAGCTGTTTTACATCCTCACCACCTTGACTTCCCCATTAGGATGAAGTCTGATCTGCAGCTGTGAGCTGAATAAACTCTTTCTCCCCTGAATTGCTAGAAGCTGACCACACACACTGCCCTCTAGAGCACAGTGCTGTCTCATGTCCTTCAGAACTCATTCATCTTGCAAAGCTGTAGGGTCACAGTTCAGACGCTTCCTCCTTCCTCTCTCCAGCCTCTGCGTCCAGCAGATTCACCAGTCTAGGTGTCTCACAGAGTTGGACACATGCTATGTTTGCCCTTGGAGGACATGCCTGGCGTTCCTGCTAGTTGCACACCCTGCACTCTTGTTCTGTGGTGACAGGCTCACCTTCTCTCCTCGGTGATTGGCTGGGAATGTATGTGATTACCAGGATTTATTTAGGGACTGTCACTGAGATGCTTTTGCTATCACCACTATTTCCATCACCCAACCACCCCCAAAGCAACTCAAGAAAGCTGTTGACCGTCCATCATTAGGCCTTCAAGTTGTAGCAGAGGCAGCAGGCTCGGGGTATCACCTGGCCTTGAAACAGATAACAGCTCTGGAACCAGGTGGCAAGTCAGCCCCTTTAAGCTTTGGGGATGGACAATGTCCCGCAGTGTAGGGAGCTTTCAGAAGCATGATTCCTGCTGCTCATCCAGCTTGCTCCCTTCCTCCCCCACACAATTTATTCCCTGAGATCGCTCCCCAAGCCTGTTCTCATCCTGCTCCCAGCCTCTTTACAGTTTTAACAGATTAGCACCCACCTGTTTGTCCTCCTCAGTTCCCTTAATAACTCAGTCTGTGCAGCACAGTGGCCATGGATGAAGTGATCTTTGTCACGGAGATCAAAGAATTAATCAAGTGAAACAGTAAAGAATGATTTCAGAAACCTTTTGAGAGAGATAAATAACTCAAAGTGATGAATTATTGAATCCCCGGGGGCATATTTATTTATCAGCAGTCAAAATTCACCATTTTAAATCTCATCCCATTTTTCTTTTGTATTAGCTAGCTGTCTTCAAGGTGACATACAGCCGCTAAAACTGCATATGCAGCCAACCTCAGACTCCATACGTGAGGACTGAAGGAGCTAGCCACATCACACGCTGCAAGCAAACTTTCAAGATGTTAAAGCTGGAAGTGACTGGTAATAAGCAAGGAACTTCTGGTTTTCATCCTGCCCCAAAGCTGTTGAGCACTCTTGGTTAAACTAAGCCACCTTAGAGGGGACTCTCACTGAAGGGCTTCCCTGAGCCACCGTGGCTTCTGTCACCCACTGTAGAAAACTGGGTCACTCAGCAGCTCTGTGGCACAGAGACTGGCTGGTGCTCATTTGTCCTGCACCTTCTGTACTGTGGCTTTAACCTCCACCCAGGTTGGTCTTGGGCTAATTATCTTAAAATTGTTAGACTAGTGTCATATGAAAAACCTTAAAACTCTTGATTCCCTTCCTTAAATATCCACAGAACCATTGCGTACTACTTAGGGTATTGTCTCGGGCTCTCTGGATATTTTGCTCTGCATATAAAGTAATCAACCTAAGTGTAAGAAGCAAATAGTCTAGGACCACAATATGTTGTATCTTTTTTCTTAATTTTGGTTTTGTCTTGATCCTACTGGAAGCAAAGGCTCATCTTGGAAGTGGAAATGGAAAGGCTCCAGAAGCCTGTCACTGGGAGCCTGCTGCATCGGAGGGATCAGAGGTGTCAGCTTCTGGCAATCCAAGAAGCAGGGTTTCTCAGCACGCCCATCCCTGTACAGTTAGTTGTCAGCGGCTTTGTTTACCCCTACTGTCAGTTCTGCAGTTAATAGCAAAGATCTACCAAGGGTGGCTCTGTCTCCAAGACACGGGGGTGCATTCCAACAGGAGCTCTGCCACTTGCATGAAAGTCACATGCTTCCAGAAAGTCTCCGGCAAGGATACTTGTAAGTAGAGGATAGCTAACACACATCAGAGTGCAGGGAGATTGCCTTCCCCCATCAGGACCAACTGAGTGTGTCTACTAAGGTCCCCACATCTTTTTTGGAAAAGGGATAAGCCATGAAGTTCTAAGTTGGTTTTACTTAAAATATTGACTGTTGGGGTTTTCTTACACAAGCTTCTGATAGAACATGTTTTATTGACTTTTTTATTTATCAAAACTATTTCAGGAGACCATAACCAAGAAAATTCTAGAGTGACCATGTTTCTTCAAACATATCCCTTGGGGCAGCAAGATGGAAAGTAAAGCTACTTTCTACCAAGCCCAAGGACTTGTCATGGTTCACATACTAGTGAGTGCACACACATGCATACTCACATACAAACACATACTTATAGTTAAAACAATATACCCTATATCTAAATTCATCTTTAGAACAATGATAGCCTGAGCACACTGGAAGCAATGCTTACTACAGTCTGTCCTTGACTTGTAAACACCTGAACCCTATGCTTGTGGGAAGGCATTCCTTTATTTCACGGACAAAACACAACTGCATCTAATGAGTAAATTCCTTCCAACAAGCTGGAGAACGAGCTTCTATGAAAGAAAAGTGTTTTGCTGGATGAATGAATCCCCACAACATTTGCACGGTCATTCACACAGGTCGTGGAGAGCTGACCAGAAATTGAGCCTACAGCTCTGCTCTGCTCTCTCACTGCATTCTTCCCAGGTAACTCATGGCCGGGGTCACTGGCAGAAACACCTAGCTTCCCAGAGAACATGAAAGCCCTTGAATCACCCAGGGGCTTCCATACATTAATGTAGTAGAGCTGGCCAGTGAGTGGGTAATGTGTAATGCTTTCTTCCAAGACATGTTTCTAGGAATCCTGCATCTGAACCCTCCATGTAAACATGGCTTCCTGGAGCAAAGTTCAAGACAAAGGAATGAACAATTGAAACCACTAAATGAAGAATTTGGAGGGTGTATTCCTTTCCAAACTCAAACATGGCATGCATATTCAAATAATTTTCTTTATGCATTCTAAGGTCAGCCCAGTTGCCATCTCTTTGAATCCTCACCTCTTCATTTCTGACAGTGTTTTCAGTTTTTTGTTTTTTTGTTCATGTGAGTCTCTTACATAGCGTACTATTTTGGACACTGCCCCAATCTCTACATTAGGTACTGTGTCTTAGGGACCTGGGCATGTGGGGTCACACTTTCACATATGCAGGAAGGCTTTCTCTCTCTCTCTCTCCTCTCTCTCTCTCTCTCTCTCTCTCTCTCTCTCACACACACACACACACACACACACACACACACACACACACACACCAGCCTTGTCTTTCATTCTAGTCTGTGTAGCGCCTCCTGCCTCCAGTGTTTACAGCCCCCTCATTTTGCCAGGCAAGCGGAACCCCATCCATTCCCCAATCAAACACTCTCCAACTGACTAGCAGAGGCCAGGGGCCTTACCCACTTACTCTTGTCTGTCAGCTGCATTGACAGAATAGGAGGAGGGCCTCCCCCACCTTTTCCTGCCCATCAACTATGCTGACAGGTGCAGGCAAACAAGGGACTCCCCCTCTGCCCCATTCATGCCCATCAGCACATGTGATGGACGCCCGCGGTAGGGGCATCCCTAGGGCCTCTCAACATCGAGGGCAGCGCATTTACGCCCTGGGTGGGCTTGGGCGAGATGCTGGCTTGCATCCTCCGTTGACTTGATGGGTGGGGGCAGGGATAGGCTCCCTGCATCTGTCAGGGAGCTAATGCTCACCCACATGGGCTCTTGGTCTGTCTCTGGCTCCTGCCTGGGTCAACGAGGATTGAGATTTCGACAGGCAGATGAAAGCATGGGGATGCTGAGGACAAAGAAAGCAGGGAACTCAAGGGGAAGATGCCTTGAAGGTATTGCAAAGGACACAAGTGTCATCCAGAGAGAAGATGTTGGCCCAATGGCTCTTGGACCAAAGACATTGTATAAGAAAATCCACACCAGACACAGACAGGCATAGTCTTGTCTTCATGCGTGGTCTACACACTCAGCATGGGTGCATTCAGAACTAGGGTACACCACAAGAGATCGAAAGCATGTTAGGCCATCCCCATCACCCTAGCAAAAGTTTACTGAACACATACTACATATTCAACATTGAATCATCATCATCACAGTGGAGGCTGCACATAGCCTGGAAACACACACTTTCTTTCCTATGGACTGGAATGGCCCAGCCAGGAAGACCACTATCAGCCTCAGGGTTCTCTTGCTGGCCAGGATGTGTTTTTACCTTCTCACATTAATGAATATGTTCATAACCTCACATTGAACAAACCAACTATTTCAATAGTCTTTGTAACCGATTTGTATGTCTCTGGGTGACACAGATGGACAATAATCAAGTGTTTCAAAAATCCAAGGCTCTCTCTGTTTATCTGTCTCTGTCTCTCTGTCCCTCTGTCTCTGTCTCTGTCTATCTCTCTCTCTCTCACACACAGACAGACACACACACACAATCAAAACAAAAGTAAATTATCTCATATCGTAACATAAATATCCCACTTCTTTTAGTTAGCATTCCACTCAGGGACTTATTTAATATTTTTATTTAGATGAAAGGACACAGACAAATGGGAACATTTTCATACATGCACAGTAAAGTTTCTTACACACACACACACACACACACACACACACACACACACAGCTTCAGGCATAAGCTAAAACCAGCAGCTCACAAACTCAAAGGGTATATCTATGTGAAAAAGCAGCCACAGAGGGAGCAAAACCCTGTAAGCCTTTTGTCGTAATGTTGTCAGTTCTGGCCTGATTTTCACATATCACATATTTTTTCCCTTTGATCTTCAACTTTGCAAGCACCTGGAGCCTTTTGTTCCTTAGGTTCACAAAGATCTCCATTTGGCAGAGGATGGTCCCCTTCTGCATATACCTTAGTCAGAGTCCAACCCACAGTCTGGCTGGGCATCTAAATTCTTCTATACACTCTGGCCCCTCCTGTGTTAAACACCATCTTCCTGTCGGCCATGCTCAGACATCCAGGCAGGAGTGCCACACTACCTTTACAAGGATGTGTGTGTGTGTGTGTGTGTGTGTGTGTGTGTGTGTGTGTGTGTGTGTGTGTGCATATCCCATGAACAATGTCATGACTGAGCAGTTCCTCGGGGAACTCCTATCAGAAGCAAGACCACCAGACATTTAGAGAAACAAAAGCTGGAATCTCAGTTTCCCCCAAACCCTATCTGCATCATCATGTCACCTAATGAGCTTTTCAGGAGAAATGGTCAGGGCTTTGATTTGTCAACAGTCACTTAGCAGGCCAGGAACGGCTTCCTGCGGCCAAGGCTACATTGAAAGAAAGGGGAATCCATGAGAAGTTCCGTTCAAAAATACATCAATCAACTCTAGAGGACTAGTCAGCTCGGATTTCATGAAGACACGAAAGAGTCTTCAATGCTCCCTCCGCTTGAGGGCTTGATACAGAATGAGTGAGAGGTCAGGAGATGCTGGGGAAAGCACTCTCACCTTGTTCTCTTTGCACTGACTCAGGCAAGACACAGCTAAACCAGACAGAAACATAGAACATGCACTCAGGTCTTACTGACAGCCACTAGATGCACACAGCGCAGGCGTGCTTCCCTGGGCAAACTATGTCTTTGGATGCACATATTCTTTACAGGGTAAATAACATTTCATCAGGCGAAATAGGAAGCCATCATGTATTAGTCATGCACCCTCCGTTCTATGCATTCATTACAGTCACTCAAGCATAGTGTAGTGTAGCTCGTGAGGTCAGGGGAGAGGATGGCATTGTCCAGTGGTACGTCTCACCTTGGAAGGCAGGACTGGAGTTCTGCATGCTCTAGAAATGAAGGGGTGAGGCACACAAAGAGAATATTTCTTAATAAAGTTACATAGAGGGCCCATGGTCACCAGGTTATACCCACGTCATGTGTCTCCCACAATTTTTCAAGATTTGGAGGCCCACAGACAAAGAAGACTTGGCCTGACCCAGGGATTCATGCTTGTAATGTTGATATCTTTTTATATTTGCTATCCTAAAGACTATATTTACTTAAAAATAAAGGAGCAGGTGGAGACGGTTTCATTTAAAATTGAAAAGGGTAAATTGGTAACTATGCAAAATAATTTTGTGGCTTCCAAGCTATTCTACTTCATACAATTTTTTATTTTAAAAACCACAATAAAAAAGCGTGATTCTGGGAATGGTATAAAAATGTGCAACTTTAGAATTGAGTTCAAGCTACCATCAGTCTTCGGCTAACCCAAAGTATGAAATTACATCAGCCTCATCTTATAAACTAGTAAACTCTTCATTTCACAGGGAAAAAAATCCCAGTACCCACATGGTTCACAGACCTCCATTTCATGTCAGCTGTGGTTACATTAAATATTCAATGTATTCAATAATCCTCCTTTTGTAAAACAATAATGGGAGGTTAGAGCTGCATGGCTTAAATAGTTCAAAATGAAAGTAAATCTTGGGAGTCTACAACAGCCAGGCCTCCTTTGGAGTCATTTGTCTGGAGTCAGTGACAGACTTCCTGCTGCAGAAACACCAGAAAAGGAGGATGAATTTTTAGAGATCACACTATGCAAGAATTCCTGTATTTAGGTCCGACCTCAAGATATCTAACCTGACCCCATCTTTTCTGCTCTGTATATTTTCCAGTTTAAAACACAAGACATTTTGTCTAGTTCTCCAATGCCAAGTATGAATTTGTTCCAATGGATTAGGCCTCAGATTCCATCAGGAAGCCATTGTTTATCCCCTCCCCCATCCCCCCCCCCATCCCAGAACATTCATGCGATGCGGTTCAGTATTGCAGCTCAAAGGGTCTGCATCTAGATGAGATCATCGACATCTTTTCTACCTCAGCACCCTACATGGCAACTCCCAGCTCTGTGAGTATCAGCCACCAGCCACGAACCCGCTATCTCAACCATGGCTTGATTTCTTTATGTCCTGTAGCCAAAGCATGCCGTGCCTTCAGCAATAATGTCTTCGCCATCTGGTTCTGGCGGACAACCAGCAGCCATGACAAATGGTCTATATTTTGGGGGAGGTATTTCACATCTGACACTGCGATTTTGATTTGAAAACATAAGATTCTGGGAGCAGATTTAACCAAACATTTACAACATTTCTGTCCCAACCCTTTTCCTATTTTCTTGATTTTTTTTTTTTTTTTTTTTTACATTTATTTATTTGTGTGTTATGTGGGGCTGGGGCCATGAATGCCACCATATGCTTGTGGAGGTCAAAGGACAACTTGAGGCAGTAATTTCTCTCCTTCTAGCTTGCGAGTTCCAGAGACTCACTTCTGGCCTTCATGTTTTGTAGCAAGTGCCTTTACATGTTGAGCCAACTTGTCAATCAACATTTTTTTTTTGTCTAGATAAAAATTCTGGTTAGCTTATAAAGTAGTAGATGTCTATACATTTTTTGTGCTCCTTTAATTTGTTTGAACCCCCGCCTCTGATATGTTTCTTCTGTCCTCCTATGCCTAACCCTTTAGTGTTTCCTTCCCTAGACTCCCTCTTCATCTTGTATATTTTGTGTGTTTTTCTACACATCCTTCAGACCTTCTTGTCATCTAGCGACACTCACTCTGGGCCTAGTTTACTATATAAAAGCCCATGACCGGAAAGGTCACAGGCCATACGGTGTGGTATGCTACTGATGTTTTACCAGGAGGACATGAAGTTGTTGTTTTCTTAAATATTTAAGTTTCTACGCACAGTAATGCAACCCTCTGCTTTGGTCAGAGAAACCTCTTTGACAGCAGTGGGTGATACTCAAAAGCAGGAGCCATAACTGGCGAAAGTGCTGAGAGTAAGCGGCCATCAGGTGCATGGTCCCGAACGGGATCTGGGTTACTCCCTTCGAAGCACAGGGAACGTCTCAGAAGTGGGGGTGGCAGGGCTATGGAAACCCAAGTGTGGGCAGGAATTTGGTGGGGTCTGACTTCTAGGTATGATGTGGCTGTTGCCATCATAAACACACAGCAAATGAGAAGAAGAAAAGAAGGAAAGAAATATGAATAAAAGAAGGGAGAGGAAAAAGGAAGAAGTTAAAGAAAAGGAAGGAGGGACGCGAGGGTAGGAGAGACAGCAGCCAGGGAGAAGGAAGCAAAGGCGAGAGCGAGGTACATGAGAGAGGGAAGAGTGTGAACACAGTCGCAGTCCATGGCACACAACGGTGTTAGCCAATCCTTATGTTAGCCAAGAGGTGTCTTGAAAGCACTCTTTGGTGGCATGTTCTACATTCCTACCTTCTGGAAACGTGAGAAAAAGAGGCCTAAGGCTCCCTAACTCTCCACCACAGGAACCATGAGTTCCATGTCCTGCTCTTTACCCTAAGTCTATAAGACATGAACAGTTCATTTGTTTTTCCTGAGTTTGTGAGATTGGCCCATTCCAAAAACTATTTTAGTAGCCAGTTCAGAGCATGCTTCAGACAAATCCCAGGTTTCCTTGAGTGGGTTCCCTTGGGGCTGAAGAAACATGGCTGGCTTACTGGTAGAACAGGTAAGTAACGGGGTCTATAAGCAATGGGCAGTGGTGACAATCTAACACTGCTCTCTCCTTTCCACAAGGATGCACCTTATTTTTCTGGACTACCATGGTTTTTCTAGAGCTGCTGTGATTTTTAAGGATGCAATGGCCAGAATTGGGTGGGTGTGAGAGTCATGTACCAATACCACTTTATTTTCAGTCAGACTTGCCAGAATCTGAAGCCATCAAATGGTTTACAAAATAGACCAGCTTACCTTGGATGAATGAAGCCGCAGACAGATTTGAGTGTCACAGTAAACACTTAGAAGGTTAACTTGAGTGCTGAGACACTTAGGAATTCATATCACGGGGTCCCTTTCCCTGTAGATAGTCTTGTCTCCTAAAGTTGCCCATGAGCTTGCAGAGTCTCTGAAGACAGGACAATGGCATGGAGCCTTCTTTCCTGCATTCTGCACCCCTGTCTGAAAGTTAGTCTCAGGACTGAGGTTCTCTTCATGAGGTCTCAGACTGCCAAGCCTGGGGTGATATGTGCAAAGCCTCTACTCTCTTTCCTGAAGTACAGTTTGTCACCAGCAAGCTACTGTGGATTTTCCTCCTGCGTATCATGGGTTAACTTCATACTTGAGAACCTTGACTCAAAAAACAGAATGCCAGTCCAGAGAACATCTGTGCAAGGTCCCTGATCACACAATCAGACAAACTACAAACTGTGTGAGGTAACTCCATAAGAAGCTAGTTAAATGGACCTCGATACCCACTCAGGCACCAGCATAACATGAAGGGAAGTGCTATGCCTCACTGATGCCAAAGGCCAGGTAAAGAACAAGCAAGAGCCAGGGGATTTCTACCACTCACTGTGACCCACCTCCTGCTATGGACTAGTAGTCTTTGATTTATCTGCCAAATCCTGACCTTGACCAAAGGGCTCACACGCTGTATAGAGGATGAAAACACAGAAGAGGCTCGTGGTGTCAGGGAAGCTCCTGGATCAGAGATTTCCTGTAAAAACTCAGAATCCAATAAAGAAGAAATGGTCATATTATGAATTCTCCATGGCCAGGTCACACTGTGGCTCAGCCATGCAGCCACACCTGAATTAAGCCAATAGAAGACTCATTCTGTCTCATGGAACTCTCTCCATTGGGGTAAAACATTGAGATCTTGAGGTGAATCTAGAGAGAAAGGCTTCACCTGTATATTGCTTGAGTTTCAGGAAAAATACCCAGAGACAGAGACTGAGAGTCAAGCATGTCTGAACCACTTCGTGTCCTATAAACTTACCAGGCAGACAATGCGCTCCTGGTATTGGGGGATAGACCCCCTCGATGTGATTTTGCTTCATCCATCTTTTATTATGACACTTCCTGCCATCCACATTTTGACTAATGAGCCTTTTTATTTTCATTTCTTATTAATGTCATTGTAAAATCCTCATTTATTTTCATTTGCATGTGAATGATATGTCACAACATTCTCCGAGACAGAGAAGCACAGGTTGAGAGCAGCTGATTCAATTTGCCTTTCCTGAGGCAAGAGTTACTAGAAAGACACCTCCAGCAACTGTTTCCACCTGCCTCTGAGGCTCCGGTCACCATCCGTGCTGAAAACGTGCCTTCCCCTCAGAGATGCCTCACGCCAGAGGACCCTTTCCCTGTGTAGGACGGATTCTTTGTGACTTCAGGACAAGTATCCAAGAATATTATCTACAGAGCATGCGCCACAAACATGGACAAGCATCCGAGAATATTATCTACAGAGCATGCGCCACAAAAATGCTCTGGGTCCTAAAGGTCATGACACTTGGCCAAGGACCCTTGTCTCTCAGACAGGAGCCGGTCATCAATTGACTTCCAAAACCAGATCCCGCAAGCTTAATTTCCTTCTTAATATAGCTATATCCAGTGGTCCAGCAGCCAGCCCTTGCTTACCCTGAAGGCAGGAAGACATGGGCAGGCATAGAAATCCCTCAATAGACAGACCAGTCACTCTTAGCCTGGCATTCATTAGCAGCATCTCTGAAAGACCCCGTGCAAGAACAAAATGAAAACTCAAGTAAAATCTGCCATGGTGGTAGAGTTTTAGAAGAAAGACATGAAGGGGGAAGCAGGGAGCTGACAGCTTCAGTTCAGGCTTTGGGACTCAGGACACTGTCCACTTGGGGGCTGTGGCCTCTACCCTCCACTTCCTACTGGGTGGGCCTCTCTTCCCCCTTGGCCTTCTCCATTATGTTCAAATGCAGTGCATTCCAGGCTCCAACCATCAGCTTCCCCTCCTGATAGAAGTGGAGGCTAGTGCTAGGAACTTCCGGTCCTTAGCTGTAGCAGGCCTCTTTAACCACAGGGAGGTACTTGAAACAGACCTATTCCCAGGGCCCCCTGAAACACTGGTAACTCTCCCAGGTTACATGACTCTAGGTTTCTGAGTCCCCAGAGTCTCAGGATTCAGGGCCCCAAAGTTGCAGATACTCACAGAGCCAGCGCAATCTAGCATATTGAAGGACATGGTGAGTTCACAGTCCAATGGCCCTGTCTCTCCTCTCACCAGGATCTTTTCCTCTCAAGCAGGAACTCAGTTGTACTGCTGAGAAACAGGGTTCAAGTTCCACACTGAACCTCAGATTTTAGCGTTCATCGCTCAAAATCACTGCTTCCTCCAGCACAGTCACATTATGACTGTGTGGCTTTCTCTACCACGGCCACATTATGACCACATAGCCTCCTCTACCACAGTCACAGCATGTCCATGTGTCCTCCTCTACCATAGTCACATCATCACCAAGTGGCTTCCTCTAGCATAGTCATATCATGACCACGTGGCTTCCTCTACCACAGCCACATTATGACCACATAGCCTCCTCTCGCACAGTCTCCATGAGTGTGTGGCCTCCTCCAGCACAGTCATATCATGACTACATGGCTTCCTTTCCTGCCAGTGCTGTTGAGACTGTGACAACTTATTTTTTCTCTGCTGGACAGACTGTCACATCTTCTCAGTCACCTTCTTGGAATCCTCAATCATACAAACCCTCCAAGAAAAACACCTAAGGTCAGGAATGTTGTCAGAGAACCCATATCGATTCATGTATTGTAGACAGATCTCCCAGCCATAAAGAGGCATCCCAGCTAGCAGGAAGCGTGAGGGAAAGGTTTGCCTTACCCCCCCCCCCTTTTGATCTCTCAAAACCTTAGAGATGATGACAAACCCGCATGGTCCTCTACACATAGACAATCTTATCAACCAACACACAGATGAGGACAAATGAGCTGATGCTGACCACTGGTGCCGTCACACAGACTTGCCGACCACCCTCTTCCTCCACCTCAGATGGCTGGTGATACTGAGTAGATTGCTGAGTAGACTCCTGAGTAGGCTCCTGAGTAGGCTCCTGAGTAGACTCCTGAGTAGGCTCCTGAGCAGACTCCTGAGTAGGCTCCTGAGTAGACTCCTGAGTAGGCTCCTGAGTAGACTCCTGAGTAGGCTCCTGAGTAGGCTCCTGAGTAGACTCCTGAATAGGCTCCTGAGTAGACTCCTGAGTAGGCTCCTAAGTAGACTCCTGAGTAGGCTCCTGAGTAGACTCCTGAGTAGGCTCCTGAGTAGACTCCTGAGTAGGCTCCTGAGTAGGCTCCTGAGTAGACTCCTGAGTAGACTCCTGAGTAGATTCCTGAGTAGGCTCCTGAGAAGATTCCTGAGTAGGCTCCTGAGTAGACCCCTGAGTAGGCTCCTGAGTAGACCCCTGAGTAGACCCCTGAGTAGACTCCTGAGTAGACTCCTGAGTAGGCTCCTGAGTAGACTCCTGAGTAGGCTCCTGAGTAGACTCCTGAGTAGGCTCCTGAGTAGACTCCTGAGTAGGCTCCTGAGTAGGCTCCTGAGTAGGCTCCTGAGTAGACTCCTGAGTAGGCTCCTGAGTAGGCTCCTGAGTAGACTCCTGAGTAGGCTCCTGAGTAGACTCCTGAGTAGACTCCTGAGTAGGCTCCTGAGTAGGCTCCTGAGTAGGCTCCTGAGTAGACTCCTGAGTAGACTCCTGAGTAGACTCCTGAGTAGACTCCTGAGTAGGCTCCTGAGTAGGCTCCTGAGTAGACTCCTGAGTAGACTCCTGAGTAGACTCCTGAGTAGGCTCCTGAGCAGGCTCCTGAGCAGGCTCCTGAGTAGATTCCTGAGTAGGCTCCTGAGTAGACTCTTGAGTAGGCTCTTCCAGGAAACAGAAACACGAAGATCTGAAAGCTTATTGAGATTCACTGACAAGCAACTGGGTGGGGCTGGCAGAGCATTCTTAGATGTGTCTCTTAATGGGCCGTCCTGGGTCTCTGGCCTGCAAATCCTAAGCGCTCAACATCATCCTAACAGTTCATGCTTAGGCCTTAACTCCATTTATTAAAAATCAATACTTACTATGTTTGTGTGTGAGTGTGCATGTGCATGTACACATGTATTTCAACATCATATATCGTATATACACACACGCATATAGAAGATCACATATGTATATATAATATGTCAAATATACACACACATATACATGCATTATATACATTTACATATACACACATATATACAATACCTTGTATACATATACATTTGCATATGCATATACACACATATAATACGTAGACATACACACATGCATCATATATATTCACATATACACATACACATATACAATGCATCAAAAATACCTATTCATTTACAGACACATACACATATACACCATATACACAATATACAGACACACACATATATGGATATATGATGTTGAAAGGTAATTATGCTTTTGTAGCACAAAAATCAGGCTGAGGCCAAAGTCCTCTCAAGATGGCTAGAGACCAGTGAAATCTACCTCTAAGGCCAAGGCCAGACTCAGAGATGACACTCAATACTCTGAGACCATCACAAAGGAGGCCCTGCCGTGGCCAGCAGCAAAAGCCATGGGCAGTGTCACCTGAGGCCATATGGCCAGTGGCTCAGATGCTGGTGTCCAAAACCTCCTTATCATGAGCACACCTCACCTCTAGCACCACCTTAAATCTTAATATGTGCTGCAGAAGCTCAGCTCTGGACCAAAGATTTAAAGAGGCTGTGTTGCCATGAGCAGACTCGGCGTCCCTTGCTCCAGTGTGCTTTCCTGGTTCATCGGTAACAGTGACAGGATTGGCTCTGTATAGAGAAAGTCTTGGAGAGCACTGGAGGCAGGCTCTGGGCTTTCATGGCGAGAAGAGACTGCCAGGCTCTGACATGCTCAAGGCAGAAAGCAAGTTAAACGTTCTGGCCATTTTTTCATGCTCATGAACTCGTTTCTCCTTAAATTTTACTTTGTGTGCTGACCTGAGCTGAACACCTGCCAATCACGGAGTTCTGGTTTGAGGACAAATTCCACATGGCCCTGATCCTGGATGCCTACAGTTATTAGCCTTGCCAGCTTTTCAGTTCGTGTGGTCGTTAAAGTATGCCTGCAGAGAGCAAGTGGAGCGAGAGCCACCCACAATGGACACAGAGCAGCTCAGCTCAGTCAGGACCCCTACAGCCTGGTCATGGGTTTCCTACACTCAGAACCTAGAAAACCCACAGAGGCCTTTTGTGCTTCACTGTGTGCCAGTCTAACAATAGGGAACAGGCTCTCTACCCGGACCCCTACACCTGCTCTCTTCACAATCAGGTAAACAAAGGCATGGTAGCCACAGGAAGCCTCCTCCAAAACAAAAAACCCTTCCAGAAAAGAGTGGCCACCACTTCCAATATTCTGCTTTATTTACTGAGCTCTGGGTCCGGACAACTCGGTTCCTTAGTCCTTGAGGAAGCAATCCGCCCTCACCCCGAGAGTGCCGCTAGGAGTCGATAATCCATTATTACAGTAAGCTGTTCGTGCTCACAGTAATTACCTAATAACCCCTTATAAAGGACCGTGGCTTCCTAATCTGTTTATAATTATCATTTCAATGATCCCACACATTAATGTCTGACCTTCAGCAACTCTGACCTGATCTTAATTAGCTCTAATATCGAATCAGCGCTACATAAGAAACTAGCCATGACCAAATGAATGAACCCCAGGTACAGTTAATTTCTAGAGCAATTATCTTTTCATGTAGGGAGATTTAAATGATTATCTGCACAATTTCACACAGTTTTATGTAATTCTGCAGCACTATGAATTCCGTTTTAAATCATATTTCAAAGGCAGAGCTCCACAGCCTGGTTCATCCAGGGTTCTGAAGCACATAAGTGTGACATTACAGCATTCCTGTGGTGGACGGGGGGGGGGGGGGGGGGGGGGGGGCAGGGCATCATTATTTTGATTATAAGCAACTCACAAAAACAAAGTTAAAACCAATATATTATGACCAAATATATACGTATGCTACTAGGTAAATTAGGACCAAAGCCCACCCAAGTTATATTGCTACATGAAGTATGGCTTTCTACAGAAACGTTGAGGATGGCTGGCCAGAGGGCACACTCCTGAAAGGAACTAGGAAGCTGTGTGTCATTGCGCACAGCCTGTTCTCTGAGGTCCAGGATTGGAGATGACTCACCATCTTAGAGAGAAGGGGATATTGCCAGAAACAAAATGGGTTGAAGCTGCAGTTGAACTCAGCTTTACACTTGAAACATGCACACATGCCCTGTGCCTGTAAGTGGACATCTCCTAGGCTGAAGTCTGCCCTGCGGCAGTGTTCCAAGACCTGGGCATTGCTATGAATGTCCAGGTGACTTTGGGGATGAATCCTCACAAGCAACAATACTGCAGAAGTGTTTTAGGTGACAAGCAACGCTGGTAGAGACACGGTCAGAAACGTTTTTTGTTGTTGTTGTTGTTGTTGTTTTTTTGTTTTTTTTTTTTTTTTTTTTTTTTCCAGCACTGTCTCTGTTGTTGAAGTTGAGGAAAATTAATTAGAGGAAATTCATTAGGAACCCCACTGTTTCCTGGCTCCACAGGATTTATCATTTCCCCCCTTAAACTTGTGAGTCAGAATTCTTCTCAATACTAACTTTCACCCCAGAAACCGATTCACAAGTGCTCTATAGAAACTCCAGAAAAGGACCAACTGAGACATTGTCTGGAAGGCTGCTGTGTGCATTTTTGGGAAGCCACAGGCTACAGTATCTCTCATTCCTGATAGGCTATGGTCTTTGGACACCTGTTAGACTGTGGCCTGTCTGTGCTTATGGTAGACTATGGTCTGTCCGTGCTCCTAGTGGGTCATCCGGAATGCCTGCAGGAGCACCACCCTCTCTACAGTCTGCTGCGCTGCTGAGCTAACACTGGTAGAAATGGAAAGATGGCTCATGTTTTATCAACAGCTCAACAAAATGCATCAATCAGTTTCACACCACTGCAGCAAGGCTCCTGGATGTAAGTTAAGGGAGGAGAAATTTATCTTGTCTCATCAAAGGATTTCCTTCCAACATGGTTGTGTAAACATGGCAGGTCAGTTCCGTTCATGGCAGTGGGAGTGTGTGTTAGAGGCTGTTCACCTACCTGGACCAGAAAACATAAAGCAGTGCAGAAACTAGAGGCCAGGGATGGCCTACAGTGGCTCCCACTAGTAACACCCTCTCTCCTAAAGGTTTCACAACTTCCTGATATATCACTGCCATTTAATGACCAAGCTTTCATACATGTGAGCCCATGAGCACTTCACACACAAACCATAGCAATAGGGTAAAGAGATGATTTGTTCAAAGATCACAGACTATTTGGGATGGTCTAAGCTGTATGTGTGTGTGTGTGTGTGTGTGTGTGTGTGTGTGTGTGTGTGTGTGTGTGTGATTGTCTAAGCTATAAAGTACGTGTGGGTATGTGTGTGGATATGTATGTGTGATGGTCTAAGCTAACAAGTGTATGTATGTGTGTGTGTGTGTGTGTGTGAGTGAGCAGGTATACTATGTATGTATTCATTCTTATGTGTGAGTGTGAATGCACATATGGATGTCAAAAGTTTGTGTTGGGTGTTGGTCTACAGTACTTGCTCCAGGCTTGCTGGCCTGTCTGTCTCCCATCTCCCTGGGATCAGCACTTGAGTTATGTGTCTGGCTTTCAATGTGGGTTCTGGGAAATTAGATGCAGGATCTCATACTTACACAGTAAGTGCTATTACCCACTGAGCCATCTCCTCAGTCCCTTGGTAGTTACATTAAAGGACGGTATTCTCTAAGTCCAAGGGAATAAAAATGTGCTTCTAGAGAAAAAGAGGAAAGGTAATTTAAGAATCCAGGTACCGGGATGGAGGTGACTAAGGGTTTAAGAGCTCTTAATGGCTCCTGCAGAGGACATGAGTTCTGCTTTCAGCACCCATTATTGTGTGGATTACAATTGCTGATCACTACAGCTCTAGGGCATCTAATGTCTTCTTCCAGCCTCTGTAGGTGACAAGATGCATGTACAAAGACGTGGATGCAGACATGCACATGTGCACAAACACACACCTGAGAATAATAAATAAATCCAGATGCTGACAGCCTGTGGGCTTCCTAGGAATAGTGACAAGAGCTGTTTCACACTGCTGCTTGCTCACGGATCATCTCCATAGCCACCCTGGGGGTAGGCACACACGACTGCCATCCAGGTGCAACCCCCAAAGATCAATTCCTCCTCATCTGAGCCAACACCCATGGGCCCCAACAGACTTCCCACACGATGCTGAGCCTGGATGAAAGGCCTAGGAAATATTCCTGTGACATTGTACACTGATAGGTCATTCCAGCAATGTCATCAATGTGCTTTTAAGAACAAGACATTTCTAAAGGCAAAGAGCAGCAACCATTGCAAGACAGGAAGTTGTTAAGTAACTTCAGATCTTTACCTCTCATTCTGTGCCTTGGCAAGTGTTGAAAGGAGGCATCATATAATAGGCATTCATTGTGGATGTGAACCTCACCGGCCACATCTCTCTCTGTGCCTTCTCACTGGGAAAGTGCTCATGGGCTTTGGTTCACACTTTCTATTGTGGAGTTGAAGTTCAAGGGGCTTTATGTCATTTGTGCTGTCCTTCAAAGAAGACTCTCAGGCCTACATCATCTCTTTTTTAATCACCAAGGCTCCCACAGGTAGCTACCTCATTCTATGTAAGGTCTGACATTTGCTTTTATTACTCAAACATTTGATTTGATCAAAGCTGTGTGATAGGAGAGTGCCATTTCCCACTAGGACAGAGTAGGGGCTGCCTCATGGAGGATCCACAAAGCCTGGGATGGAAGGTGCAACGAGCTTCGCTCTGTCCCTTTGATGTTGACACATTCGAACATATCCACTCCTACTTTTGGAGAAGAAAATGCAATAAGAATATTCTGGTGCCATCCATCAATGTCTCTCTTTGGTTGAGTCATTCTGAGTCATGCCACTGCAGCAGTGACCCCTCATCCACCTGTGCCCTAGCGTGCTTCCTCTGCAAGCTTTGAACCAGATGATGGAACAAGATGATGCATGTGGAGTGTCGGGCACACTGTCATTCATGCTGTAGAGTAAGCGATCAAAAAGTGACCCTACTGAGAGACAATGTGATCCTTGGGAAAGGTCAATCTTGTTTGTCAGTATAGACAGTAGCTGTGTCACTGGGCTCTGGAAATGAGGATACTGGGAAATTGAACCCAAAGTTTCTTTCATGCTAGGCAGGCAATCAAGCAGCTGAGTTACATCTCCATGCCACTTTGTAAATGTTTGTGCTACAGCCTTCATAACACACACACACATACAGACACGTGCAGTGCACATTCAATTATACACACATATGCACAAACACATATATACACATGCATGCACATGTGTGCACACATATAGACACATGTTTACACACTCACATACACGTATAAAACACACACATGTGTACATACAGTCGTACACACATATACACACATGTGCACACACACACCACATATACAGAACAGAAAGGTACATCTTAGTAGATTTCCAAATTAAGCAGGACAGCTCCAGACACCCGAGATCCTAGTTCCTGGTTCTCCAAATCTTGACTCCCTTCTCCCCAAATGATACTGCTCTGTGATTGTCATCATTAACTCAGGGTGGCTGCTTTCCCATTTTCTCATTCATGAGACTGTTCTCTAGTGCTGTGCAGTGTTTGTCTGTTCACTTGGTTGTTTTGTTGTTGTTATTGTTGTTGTTGTTTGGTTTTTTTGCATGTTTGTTTAACATTAACTTGAGGAGATCAATTATTTGCTGTGATTTAATTCCATTTCACAGATAAACAAAACATTTAAAATATATATATATATACTTTTTAATGTTTTAATTATGTAAAATGTTTTTAACATTTTAATTTTTGAGAGTGTCATATATGAGTACTGTGTTTACATAATTTCTGTAACCCTGATGTTATCTTTGGCACCCTGACAGTAGCACTATCATCATCAGCAGCAGCATCAGCATCATCAGCATCACTTTCATCTTCATTGTATCCTTTTACCTTCATCATCTTCTTCTTCTTTATCATCTTCATCATTAACATTGTCATCAATAACTGTCACTTTGGGTCTTTGTTACGTTCTCTTGGCTGTGTCATAATTGTACATTCAGTCTTACTTTTGCCACATAAAAATAGCAAATCTAGTGATTTTCTTGTTTTTTAAAGTTAGCACTCCCATTTGTGGCCTTTGAAATTCCTGTTTGTTTTATAATATTGAGTCTTCCAGTCATAGATATGGCACACTCTTTTGAGATCTTCACAAATGATCAGGAACAGTAAACAAAACTTGTCAGGTATTTTATAATTTACATATTTCTTACCTACACATAATGTACACATATTTTAAAAATTTTAAACAAAATTTCTCTTCCTATATTATCCCCAGCAACATTGAAGTTCTCTGTAATCCAGGTGAAAGCACAGCCATAGATTATCCGCTCTTCTCAGTTACTACAGAAGCAGCGTAAGCCTCCACCATGGCTTGGCTGAAAGGCGGGGCATTTTTTTTACTAAGTTAAAGAAAGGAAGGAAGGAAGGAAATCAGGAGGAGGAAGGGAGAGAGAAGAAGTGAGTTGTGAGAAAACACCATATTTAGCCAGGTGGCACTGGTACACACACTTAATCCCCGTACTCAGGAGGCAGAGACAGGTGGGTCTCTGAGTTTGAGGTCTACAAAGTGAGCTCCAGGACCAAAAAAAAAAAAAAAAAAAAAAAAAAAAAGGCTCAAAACAACAACAAAAAACCAAAAGAAGAAGAGAAAACATCACCTTAAGCCAAGACATAGGCCACTGTGCTGAAAAGAAGAGCACCCAGCTGAGCTGTGGTGCCTGCACCCCTCCCGCTGGCTGGGCACCATCACTTTGGAAAGCCCTTGGGTTTATTTTGCTGCATGATGAAGTATGACACCAATGGTCGAAAACAGCACAGACTTTCCAATGTTGCCACTCCCGCCACTCCCAGGTTCACTGGGTTCTCTGCTCAGGGCTTCCCAAGGCAGCAGTCAGTGACAGCCACCAGTGATGTCATCAGGAAGACTGACTTAGAGACAAGTTGCTTTACAATTTACTTGGTTCTCGGGAACAATTAATTTTCTTAAAGGCATTTCTCTGGTTATTGGAAGAAGATCAGTATCCATTCCCAGATGCTCCCTGAAGCTCCCTAGTGCTTTCTGAGCACAGGGTTCCCTCATAAAGCTTTCACGAGAAATCCCACTCTCTACTTTGCTAAGAGAATTTCATATGATGTACTAGTCAGGGTTCTAGAGGGAAAACAAGACAAGTCCAATGGGAAATTTATTTATAAATGAATGGATTATATAGCTAGATGATAGATAGATAGATAGATAGATAGATAGATAGATAGATAGATAGATAGGTAGATAGACAGACAGACAGACAGATAGGGATACATAAATAAATGATAGATTGACAGGTAACAGATAGATGACAGACACATGATAGAAATAAAATATATAGAGTTATGAAGGCTGAGAAGATATTTAAAGTGGAAAGTGATACATCCACATCCATTTCAATATCTCAAGGTTTCATCTGTGCATATGCAGACAAAAGAAAGTTCAGCAGAGGTATTGTCTGAGAAGTATAAAGTGTCCAGATGGTTCCGTAGCCATCAGTGCTGGAGAAATAAAAATTGGGTTTGAGATCAATAACGAGGAGATGGATGGCCTTGAAAAGAGATGGAAAGGACCAACACTGTGATTGGATTGTTTCATTTACTCCTCGTGAGTTTCACAGGTGTATACAATGTGGTCTGCTCACACACTCTTTCCCTTTCCCTCCCTCCCACTCTGTGGATACCTCATCAATTCATCCCCTTCCTGATTTAAGCTACATGTGGGGGCTTGTGAGCTCCTCCCCCTCTATGCTCAGATTTTGCCTGGCTTGATTTGTGTAGGTTCTGTGGAAGCAACCAGAGGCAATGTGAGGTTGTGAGTACAGGATCCAGAACCTCACATCATTCCTTCCGCATCTGCCAGCAATTACATCCTTTCCTCTGCCTCTTCCCTGATGGTCCAAAGGGCATGAAGGCCCTGACCCAACCCTTTAGCTGGGCTGTGAAGGAGAGGCCATGAAACTTAGCTAGAAAAAATGAAGTGTTGCAGCATTGCCTTGGTTCCCACTTCCCCAGGAACATTTTGGCTTCTCAGAAAACTACAGCTAGGAAACTATTGAAGTCAAGCTGCTTTTAATATTGTAACATATATCCACCTTCCTGTGAGGTTCAACCATGGGACATCAGGAAGCAGAAAGTCCCAGGTGTGGGCTCTCTTGTCATCTTTGGGAACCACAAAGCAAGTGAGATGGCCCTGATGGAAGGTGCCTGTGTCTTTTCTTCCCACCTAGGCTCCTGCAGCAGGCCTCAAAGAGGATGGACACCTCAAGTACAGAGTTAGCCTCATTGACACCAAAGTAGAGATCCCTTAAAATTATCCCAAACTCATTTTGAACAAGGCTCTAAGTGGTCACGAGGAACTTTGTTGTAGCCTGAAGATCTAAGGGGCATGGTCTCAACCTGTCTCCACAGGGCAGGCCACAGCAGCTAGGTATGAGCTATTGTTTTTTAAAATTACATGTATTATCTATAGGCCCGGCTAGCAATCAATCAAGACACAGACATTTGTTATATTTTAAAATAGCCGTGGTTAACCTGGGGCAGGGCAGATATCAATCCTCTAAACTACCTCCCATTGTGGGGCAGGCATGGGATCCTGCCTCAATCCCATGCCATCTGCTTCCAATAACTTCTATCAAGCTACCTCCCACCTATAATCCCAAATACTTGCTCATGTTCTTCACCTGGGATGGATTCTCTATCCACGCTGCCAGCCATGTGCTTTTCCTCCACCTAAGCCAAGGCGGCCTTCCTCTCTTCCCTTCAGGTCTTTCTCCTTCCTCTTCATGGCAGTCTTTTTTTTTTTTCCAGAATTTTTCTCTCCTAGCCCCACCTATCTCTTTTGTCTTGTCCAGGTGAGATGGCTTTTTATTAAGCAAGCAGTAATTAGCATCAAAATACATCAGCCCATTGCCCAACAGTGAGTTGTGAGGATGATGGGGCAAGCTGCAACCTGCTCAACCCACACTGACCCCATAGCCTGCCATGTAGTCCATCATCACATCTGCACATCACAAATGAGGAAATCAATGCCCACAGGGCTCACATCCCCTCTGAGATCTGAGAGGAGTTCTCTAAGATCCACACAGGGAACAGAAGCCTGATATAAGCAAAGCTGGCTTGACTTTAAGGCAGGTTCTGCCAGCACAGCGCCTCTTGCTAGTACTGCCTACTGAAGTCTCTATGTGCCATATCTGGGATGGCTGTGGGTCTCTACTGTTCCCTCCTATTTCTTTCCTGCAGGCTTGAGCCTAGACATGGCTTCTTCCAGTTGTCACTGTGATTAACTGGCAGTTATACATTTTGCTTTTGCAGGATATGCTTAAAATCTCATCATTAGAAAAGACATTTCAATGCCATTAAATCTAGGAGACAGTGAGATAGTTAGGGCCAGAGTGCAGAAGAATCCAGGAGAAAATGTACAGTGACTGGTGACACACTTGTTCATATGGCAGGGGCACCCAGTCTTTGACACTGAAGAGGCTGATGGCAACTACAAACATGTTGGGCCACGGTCACATCTACCCTGGGATGCAAGTAGCCCTCGAGATTCGGGTTGGGCATTACTGGCTTGGGGGTTATCCATAAAGTGTTATGTGCAGAGAAGAATTGTAAATATTGAATACATAATGATAAGTGGCTCTCTTCAATTTAAGCCCAGACTTTAGAATTCTCACTTGACTTAAATGTCAAAATCAAAGAAAGAGAGAATTAACATATCATATGGGCAAGTGCCAAAGTTTAGTACAGGGATGAAAAGGAAGGTCCTCTAATCCCAGATCCATGGCAGACTGCCTGGAAACAGCTGCCACTTACAAGCCCAATCACTACATGTGTTAGATTATTGCAACATGGGCGGAGATGTACGGAAAGCATTTAGAAGATCCGATCAAGAGCCACCTAATGAGGGACAGAACCAGGGCCCTAAGAGAGGTGTGTGCAGCAACTTCATAGCAAAGACCTTCTCTGGCTTCCGTGACTTGAAGAGCAGGTCTCCTGTTTGTTTGTACTTCCAATGCTAAAATACACCCAAAGAACTAAAATCTCACTTAGCAATCTTAGTGGCACTTAAAAACAGAGGAATCTCAAATGTGGATGTAAGAACCCACACTCTCAGGTTCCGTTGTCTCAAATCTTTCCCTGGGAAGCTCAGGCGGCTCTTTCAACATCATTGACCCCCCCTCCCTGTAAGAATAATATGGTGCTGCTGTGGTGGGCATGGCCACCAGCCGCTAGTCCCATGCTGTGAGCCAACAAGATGCTTGGAACACACCGGGAACCCCTTCACTTGGCTGCAAAATTGCGGACAGCTCCTGCCTGCCTGAGTTCCCAGCCGGCTCTTTTGATCTCTGACCGCTCTCTACATTGTGAGTCTAATCCTATATTCAAATGTGTTTCTACATTGCATCAAACAGACTACTGGAAGTCTCCCATGAAGCAGATAGCCACAATAATGGCCTCCCGACACTCTGGTCTGCTGCCATTTGCTCTATAAAAAAAATAAATAAGAATAAAAACGTTTAATGCAACTGACAGTTACAATAGATTTAAAAATAGTCAAGAATTTAGCATGACAAAAAGGGAACATTTAAGGCCCCTGCTTCCAAATGTCACCCTAATTCCAGGAGGTTCCTGCTCACTGCACCTTTTCCGCTTTCTCTGTGTGCCAAAGAGGCCTTATTCAAATGAGGGGAGTCCTTTGCAGTTCTAATAGAGAGCTTAGCAGCCAGGCTGCTTGTCCATGCAAATGCGGGAGGCCGGGCAGGGTGCAGATTAGAGTTATCCTGCACGCACACGCAGAGTCTTCACGCTCGGCAAGTACTTTGCTTATCAGTGAGAAGCCATGATCAACACCTCGCACCGCCCCAGAGCGCAGAAGGGACGCATCAGCATTCAGATCCGCCGGTGCTGAAGGCTTCCACTTCCCATTTGCTTCAGAAGTGAAGGCTTACTGGGTGCCTCTTAATGTAAACATTAGGCGACCACATAGCTGATGCCAAATGGAGTGATTAAAGAGTGACTCCCTAAAGAGATACTGACACCAGCAGCTGTTACGCCCCCACCCGCACTCCCCCACCCCAGAAACATTTCTTAAGCCTTAGGAAGATGTCTCCACTCTCTACCCCTCAGCTCAGTGGAAGAAGGACTGCTCAGATCTCTCTGAGTGTACGAACAAACATCAGGCCACTGCTGGGAAGGTGGCCTTCCACTACAAACACAGAGAGCCCCGTGGGCTCCTCACTGGTCTCCTGCAGAAGCTTATGCTGTGGTCCTGGCACCTGCTTTGAGAGGCAGGGACACCTGCTGAACCTGCTGCTTCCTCCTCCAGCCTTTTCCTCCCACCTGGGAGTCAGCAGGGAACAGCTGTGTGCCAGTTTACCCAGAACACAAGATACAGGACCTATGACTCTATAAGAGAGGATGGGTGGGAGAAGAGGACCCTGCCAGATGAAGAAGACTTCTTCTTGCAGCATCCCAAAGTGTGGCTGAGGAAGGGAGCATTAAATACACCCTGACTGAGCTCAAGATGAGCAAGGGCTAGGAGGGAAGGGGCATCCAGTGGCCCCTGCATGAGCCTCAGCAGTGATGGGAAGAGCTTGTATTTATACAACAGGACAATCAGGAAGGGATGCTCTGGACCAAACAGAAACATCAGAGGCTGTCAAGTTCTGCAAACTTAAAAAAAAATTACTTACATATGTGTATAATATTTGAGTGCTGCGTGGATCTGTGCAACGGCACATGTACATAAAGCTTTAGTGTGTGTTTGTGTGTGTGTATGTGTGTATAAATCTGGGAATGGGAAAGAGGCATGATGTAGTACATGTGCATGGTGTTCGATGCATGCATAATATGTGTGTATACATGGTGTAATGTGTGGAAACATGCACAATGGAGTATGCCCATCGCATGGTGTGGTATGTGACATGCAGTATGGTGCATTATTTATATTTTGACTATATTTTGTGGTGGTTGAGATGTGTGTATGGTGTGTGATGTGAGGTGTGGGCTGTGATGAACACAGTGAGGGCTCTCTCTTATCCTGTGTGCCCAAGATCATCATCTTACAAAGAGGAAAGGAGCATGGGAGTCACTATTTTATAGTCTCAGCCCACAGTCACTTTGTTTTGTGTGAGGCAGCACAGCATGATGGGGGTAAAGGGTAGAGCAGAGGACTCACACTGTGACCAAGAAGTGAGACAGAGGAAGGACCAGCATTCCCTTTGAATGCCAGTCACCAAGTGACAGAAGATCTCTCAAAAGCCCCATTTTATGTATAAGAATAAGATAAGATGATAATCAGGTACCAAGCAGCAGATATTATGTTATAGAGGAGTTTATTAAGTGAGCATGGGGAGAGAAGGAAAGGGGGAGGGGTACCTGAGAGAGAGAGAGAGAGAGAGAGAGAGAGAGAGAGAGAGAGAGAGAGAGAGAGAAACCATGGTCCAATGACTTAAGAAGACTGTAAAGGCGCCAGTGTGCCTGAGTGTGGACTTTTCAGTGGCTCAGAGAATCCCTCTCGACACTTCAGGATGCCTTCTTACCCACTCTGCAGCTGTCAGGCAGGATATGCTTATGTGCAATTTTCATTATTCCAAAAGTCTCCTGAAAGGCCACTCCAGAGAGTCTGGTACCATAATAACGAGTGGAGACCCAAAACCAAGGAAACCATGATGTGGTGGTTGCTCTGAGGTTCCTCCTCAAAGCTACTGCCTACCTGGGGCTAAGAGACAAGATTACTCCAGGCACTAAGATCTAAAGACAGGGCTTTGCTCCCTGAGGTGCAGTGGGGCAGTGCTCCAAAGCTGTGAGGTGCACTGCTGCAGGGACAGTGCGGCAATGCTCCAAAGCTATGAGGTATAGTGCTGCAGGGACAGTGCAACAGTGCTCCAAATCTGTGAGGTGCACTGCTGCAGGGACAGTGAGGGAGGCAGTGTTCCAAAGCCGTGAGGCGCAGTGCAACTGTAAGCTGGCCCCAAGGTGCCTTCCCTGTCTAGTACTAAGCACACGGGAAGCTTATGCACAGCCTAGGGCTCTCAGGAAGACCGACCTGAGAAGCCGACCCATTGGAAACGTTAGTCAATTTTATATCTTATGGCAAAACACACATCGGTTAGCTCAGCAGCTTGCCACAGGCTGTTTACTCAAGATTTCTAAAACAAGTACACAAAATGTTCCCATGCATACATTTATTCTTATTTCAGCACAAAATAATTTGAAATGTATAGTATTCTGCTTGCACTCAATCATTAGAAACGGTCACAGTACTTAGTATTTCAGTATTCTCACTGTCATCAGCCTGGAATGTCCCACCATAAAACAAAACTGCAGCTTGAATTCATAAGCTGTCATTCAAGACTCAGCTTTTTTATTAAAAAAAATTAAAAATATTTTTTATTTCTTGAAATTAAAATATAATGACATCATCATCCCCCCTTCTCTTTGGTTCCTCCAAGCCCTCTCACATAGTTCTCACCTTGCTTTCTCTCAAATTTATCACTTCACCTTTTTGAGTTAATGATCTAACCTGTTCTGGTCCTGAGAAGAAAGGCTAATTAAAATTAAACCTTTGAAAAACGGTCTCTCTGCTCTGTGACCCAAAGCAAGATCCTTACACATAAAAGATGAGAAAAGACACCTCCCTGAGTTCTTGCACTAGACCACTCAGCTTAGTCCTGATGTGCTAGAATTTGGGATTTCAAATGACACCGGCAGGGCATGAGTCCGCTGGGGATTCTGAAGTGGGAACAAATGTAAAGTATTCTTGGCAGAATCTCTGACGTTGGCTCCCAATATTATCCCACATCACAGAACCGTTGCTTTGGCGGGTTTTAATTCTGTGGCTTGGGATGTTATATATTGTATCCAAGTGGGTCTTGCCTGTTCCCACAAACCCTTTAAAAGTTGGGGTTCTTTGTTTAACAGCAGCTGAGCTCAGATATTCTAATACCTTAGCAAGCTCTGATGATGAGGTGGGTCCTTTATAGAGATGCTAGGATGGGCACACCTGGTCCACACTCCAGAGCTTTCTCTGCATCCAAGACGGGTGTCTGGCAGACCACAGAAAGTCAGCTAAGAATGCAGCTCCACAGTTAATGATGCTAGTCTCCAGTGAGGGGACTGTACCCGGCTGACACTGGGGTGCCACACAAATGTGTTCCTGGGTAGAAGACTCAGAAACTCCCAGACTGCTACCTACGGTATTGCCGGAGCTACTGAACTGTGTCATGTCTGGAGCAGACAGATGCCAAGGCTCTGTAGACACAAATTAGCTCACCAGAGCCACCTCACTCTTAAAAAAAAAATCTAAGGGAAGGTGCTGCATCACCGATGAGCCAGAACTCTCTATGACAATAGTGGAAGTAAGATCAATGTTTGCTCTTTTACTTTTGGAAGTCGCCTGTAGCCACTGTGGCCCCTGGTACCCAAGTCAGCCCTGCTCAGGTTTCAGCTGTATGCCTTCCAAACTCCTGGCCTACAACAGACTGAGTGCCTACAAGCATGGCAGAGCTGCCTGTGACCTGGGTTGTGGGGTGACCTCTTTTGCAGGTGAAAGTAGCTCGAATATTACTCACTCTAGCTTCCACCCAGCCACACTTGTGGGGCTCTTGGGGGGGGGGCACAGGAGCATGGATATCATGAGCTCTCAGCCTCTCAGATCTCAACACCCCCTTGGGTCTTTGGCCACGTGAGAACAGGAGAGGATGTGCCGCTGAAGCCCAGTCACAGACAGACTCTGTGAGCACCCCTGCTGTTAGAACTCTGCCTGCCTTGTCCAGTGGAAGGTCCACAATAGGCCTATATGTCTACTAAGAAATAACCACAGATAGCCTGGCCACTGTAAGAAAAGGACCGAGACCCACAAAGTATTGCAAATGACTCTCCCAGGTTTTCAAGGAGGAAACTCAAAGTATTTAACTGAGTGTATCTGAGAGTTGCCAGCACTTTGTCTCCAGAGGGCGGATGGCACCCCCCCCCCCTGTGTCCCCTGTGGGTGGCTCTGCTGGGCGTCCCTGGACTGCATCTCAGCAAGGCAGCACAGGGGCTTGGGTGGCACACATGTGCTGCCAGCTCTATGGAGACGTAGCTATACTTACTTCCTCCCAATCTGTCTTCCCTAGGCACGCTGTTAGAGCGAATGCCTGCCCCTGGCAAAGAACCTGCCCCCAGCACCTGTCACCATGTCCTGAAGGGAGATGCGACAGGACTGTCATCCTCATCATATACTTAGTCCAAGTTGTCATTAAAATCCGAGCGCTCAGATGATCAGCTGGAGAGAATATCTACCAGCCTATGTGTGAGCAGAGGGCTCACAGGTGTGACACGGCCCAATGGAGACCCTCTCGCCCCAGAGGCCATGCTGCATACCGTAAACTATGGTATGAGGCATCACAAGAGCTGTCACACGTGGACCCACCTGGGTGGACACTTAGCCAACTGCATAGTCATTATCATAAATGGTCAGTTTTCATGTCTAAATCCCGTTGTCAACAGGTAGCTGCGTTTATACTCTGCTTTAGAACTGGGATACAAACCAAAGAAGGTGGGGGCAGCATCACCCGAGAGCTGATGCCAAACTATGGCAGTGTCATTCTGTCATCCCCACCTTGTTTAGTGACTTGTCTGGTCTGGACAGAAAGCAACTTACCTTCCTCTTCCAGTGACATACTCTATGGCAACCAAGTTCCAACAGAGAAAGGCCCTCTGACATCACTGGCAACTCTCACGGCAATGCCCGTCTTCCCCCATCAGTCATTAGGTGACCTTGCCAGGTACAAAGCCATATAAAATGGCTGGCCCTGCATTGCCCTCATGCCAGGTGAGCTCCATCTCATGGCTCAGGAGACTCTTCCCTCCAAGATCTCTATTATAAACTCAGGTCATCCGTTACCCTCTCCATAGAGGCTCTCCTGAGATGTGAAAGCAGCCAGGGTTCCCACATAGCCTGGTGCCAGGTCTGCCGTGGCAGCCACAGGCTGTGGGCCACAGGGGATACTGAGCCTCTGAGCGCATGGTGCATGGGGTCTTCTCTGTGTATAAAGCCCAGTGTTCAGCCGTGTTGTCGCAGATTGTAATATTTTCTTCTTTTAAAACGGAACAGTTTTCCAACTTTTGTGACAGCAGAGGTTTTTTAATTTCTTATATTTTTGAGGTTATAATATAAATACATCATTTCTTCTTTCATTTTCTTCCCTCCAAATATTCCTATATACCCCTCCTTGCTGGCTCCCGAATCAACGGCTTCTTGTTTTTCCATTTTATTTCAGTTGCTGTTACATGCACCCATGTTTATGTATACACATATAGATTCCTAGATATAGCCTGCTCATAATGTAAAATGTTACTTGCATGTATGTTCTCAGGGATAGCTACTTGGTGTTGGATAACCAATTTCTGTGCTCTTCCTGGGGAAGACAATTTCTCCCACCCCCTGAATTTCTTAGTTTCTTGTAGTTCTGGTCTCTTGTTAACAGCTGATTCTTCAGCTCCAACTATACAGACACCACAGACTCTTCACATAATGGCCTTTGTCTCCCTCTGACACGTCACAAGCCAGAACGCCACAGCCTGCATGGCTCCTAATGCACAGTGCACTGAGCTCTCAACACTTACTGGCTTTTCTAGCCCGAAGTTCCAAAACCCTCCCCAAAACAACATGGTCATGTCTGTCACAGCGATACCCCACAATCGTGGTATGAACTTGTCTTAGTTAGGGTATCTATTGCTCTGATGAAATGCCATGACCAAAAGACAGTTGGGGGTGGGAAGGGTGTATTGTGCTTATCTTTCCACATCCATAGTCCATCACTGAAGTAAGGCAGGACAGGAACTCAAACATGTTGTGAAGGAGCTGATGCAGAAGCCATGGAGCGGGTGCTGCTTACAGGCTTGCCCCACATGGCTTTCTCAACCTGCTTTCTTATAGGACCCAGGACCACCAGCCCAGGGATTAGCAACAGCCACCAAGAGCTGGGCCCTCCTCCATTAGTCTTTAATTAAGAAAATGCCTCAGAACTGGATCTTACAGATGAATTTTCTCAGTTGAGGTTCCCTCCTTGCAGATAACTCAAGCTTGTGTGAAGTTGACATCAAACTAGCCAGTATATCACATATTGTATAAGTTATAAAAAACAAATATCATGTAAACTAATTTATGTGATATCATTATGATTTTGTAATAGGAGGACATCCTTTAGGGTTCCACACTTCTGGGTCAAGTTGTAGCATGCAGGATGTGCTACAGGGAGTTACAGAAGATGGTAATGATGCCTCTAGGCATCTCCTGACCTTTGTCAATGAACTAATAGACTGTGCATTTATGAGCCTTGTAACAGGTTTCCTTTGGCCCTTGTGGGCAGGTGCTATTGTGGTTAATAGAGTTTGGTGGCATCTGATCAGATGGGTTGTAGATGACACGGAGTTTATGTGTATGACACAAAAGTGGAAGAGAGACCATTTGAGGGAAGAACACTGTGTCAGTCAAGTTTTTTTGTTTTGTTTTGTTGGTTTGTTGTTGGGTTTTTTTTGTTGTTGTTGTTGGGTTTTTTTGTTGTTGTTGGTTTTTTTTTTTTTGTTTTTTTTTTGTTTTTGTTTTTGTTTTTTTTTTTTGCCAGCTTGATACAATCCTAGGTGTGTCTGAGAAGAAGGAACCTCTAATGAGAAATGCTTCCTCGGACTGACCTTGGGACAAGTCTGTAAGCCCTCTGCTTGGTTAATAATTGCTACGTGAGGGCCCAGTCTACTGTGGGCACGGCCACTCCTATGCGTTCCTGGGCTACATAAGAAAGCAGGCTGAGTAAGCTATGAGGAGCAATCTAGTAAGAAGTATTCATTCATGGTTTTTGCTTCAGTTCCTGTTTCCAGAAACAGATTTGAGCTCCTGCTCTGATTTCCCTCATGATGAACTGTAACTTTTAAGATGAAATAAACCCTTTCCTCTCTTACCATGTTGGTGGCCATAGTGTTTTACCACAGCTATAAAACCCAGACTAAGACTGACAGTGACTTTCAGGAATGGGGTAAGGTGTGGGCAATGACGCTGATAGTGACCAAGCACAATGCCATTGGAAACTTATCACTTGGGGCAAAGATTGTACATGAATGAAAATCAGAGGCATGGGAGGAGCTGCCACGTGACAAGGGGTGTTGGTGGTGTAGAAGCCAGCACCAAGATGGAGAGACTGGAACTGTTTTCCCAGCTTCCTTAAGACACCTGAGGGAGATGCCCAAAAGGAGGCTGGACCTGCAGACTTCACGACCACAACTGGTCCATGGCATTGATGCTACTTGTTTCACAGAAGGTTTCAGAGCCTCACAGATACCTGAGCCATCCTGGTTCCTGGACACATGAGCTGAAAGTGTTCAATAAACGTTTGTTGACTAACAATAGATCACATGATTTGGGGATTACTACAAGACCCACCTCCAGGGTCATTGCTGTGCAACTTTGTCCAAAGCTTCTTTGAAGCTCTAGCAGAAAGGACCAGGCTAACGATGCTAACCAATTCCTTAAAAACTCCGTAAAATGACAACTGCAATTCTGCCCCATTGAGCAGAAAGTTTCTACTCTGTGCCCACATGAGCTCCCCATCTCCAGAGGAGGACTGGCTGAGGACATAGCTTCTCTAGGAACCCATCTGTCACCCAGTCCTAAGCTTTCCTCGCCTGAGGACTAAATCATGGAAGGAAAGTGAATGGCTGACTCACAGGCCCCTGGCCACCAGCAGATAGTTCTAGGAGCCTGCCAGGACACTCTGTGGCCCCAGGCTCAGGGCGACGTTTTATTTCCAAGCCTATTATTGATTTTAGTCTGATAAAAAATAACGTGCTCCTGTTGCTCGGGGTTTCATAGGAGAACACCCCCACCCCCACAGCCCCATGTGCTAATAGATGGGTCTCGGATGGAATTTGCCTTCTGAAGGCAAGGGCAGCTGAAGATTCCACAGGGAGGTGCTTAAACTCAAAGGTAGTGCGGTCCTGATGAGACATGGCACGCTAATCGAAAACACAAGTAAACTGAAAATTAAATTTAAAAGCCGATAATTTAGTATCTTCTTCAGCAGGAGTGATGGCTTTCATCTGAGCGAGGGATCGGCAGCCGGCGGGGTCAGTGTGGCGAGGCAGGTTGCGGGCCTCTCCTGAGTGTGGTGGACTTGATTGATCTCCCGAAACCCAGCTTTGTCTTCCCCAGCTCAGTGAGCAACTTCATTTCAGCTGATGAGTTCAAAGAGAGGTCAGAACAATCCTCATTTCTGACAATCCCACAAAATGGGAATTAATTTTATGAGTTAGTGCCACTGCTCTGAGGATGGAGCTAGGGAGCATCAGAGAAGTTAACATAACCTCCAACGGAAAAAAAAATCTGCGTGCAAAAGCCCACCTTGGTAAAGCCAGACAGATAACTTTGCTTGGGGCCAGCAGCATACCAGGTACACGATGTTTGCTGAGTTCTAGACTTGGCCCATTTATATTCTTAGGGTACACATAAAAAGCATTTTAGAAGATATTGGCTGAAAGTCATGTCAGAACAGAACATTTAAATAAATTGACACAAACCAAACTCTCTTGCTTAGCCCAATCCTACTATGACAATGGTGATGGCAACTAAATTACTTACAAACACTCTCAAATGTTTTTTATTTTCAATGACTTTCATTGTTGGACCCTCAAGGTCCTCCCAAAGACACATACCAACATGTCACAGGTGTGTATGAGATTCTCCCTATGTTGAACAAACTCCCTAAAAACTCACGCAGTGATGTAGCCCACATGAACATTCAGGCATGACAACATTTGAACACAGAGCTTGTAAGAGGTGCCAACATTAAAATTCCATTGGTGTAGCTAGGGTCCACCTTGATGGAACACCACAGGAGTTGGTCAGGACAGATACAACAGAGAGAAAGGGAGAAAATGTCTACACCCCCTGACACACACAAAGACCTCAGGAGTGAGGGATCCCTGCCATTCAGGATCTTGAGTGTGGGATTCTTCTCTTGGTTTAGGCCCAGGCTACAGTGATTTGCTGTAGCAACTCCAACAGACTGTTAGTATGAGAGACCTCCCCTATCTGCATTCCTCTGTGCAAGCAGCCGTCATACCAAAGCATGGCCCCAACCTGTGCATTTGGGTTAGTCCCGAGGTCACCCTCTCATTGCCCATATCAAACTCTTGCCCAGCAGCCTACAATCTCTGGACCTCACAATTCCTCTATTGCTGACAAGGAGGTCATAGTATAGAGACTTTCAGAGCTTCAGTGTGCGAATAACTCAGAACACTGGATGCCACGCGAAGACGGTCCTCTACCATCTTAAGTCCTTTCCACATCCAATGAGCCTGGCTTCAATTCCCTGCTTCCTTCTCTCAAGGCCCATGGGCAAGAGGATCAGTGTGGGCAGTGGAATCCAGAGGGAACAGAATCAAGAGCAATTGCCCAAGGCCACAGCTGAGAATGTTCCAGGCCTGAGACTTGTTGCAAGTTCTGTAACTCCGTTACGCACAGCCGTCTAGATGTCTAGATGGATAGGCAGCTGAGGGTCCCAGAAGCTTTACACTAGTCCCACTCAGTAAATGGACTTTAAGGGTACAGTAGAATAAGAAGGGGCGGGCCTTTTCCCAGGCCCCTCCTCAATCACCACTGAAAAGGAATGGAGCAGTTCTCCTAAAGGCTGACTCCTCAGAGGCCCAGCCTGAAGAAAGATATCTCTGGAACACAGAGACAAGATAGAGACTCCCCCAGGAGAGATGAGTCTGTCATGGATAGTTTGTAGGCCAGCAATAAGCAGGATATGAACTTTCCACAGCAGAGTGTGAGAAGCTCTCTAGGGGGGCCTATGCTTAGATGACCCCACTGATGAAGGTCATGCCTGTAAGTCCCTATAACATCCCACTAAGAAGCATTCAGAAGATGGAAGGTAAGGGTAGCACTCTGTGCTACACTGGTAAGAAGTTTTAAGTAAAGAAGAAAGTTCAAATTTTAAATTATACTCATGGGTTGTTAAAAAGCACAACCCTTCTATAAAGTGTTGCATTGGAACATTGGTAAAATTATTCTGGTTCCAAGGAGCAAGCTACAGCCATCACTAGGATGAAGCCCTGGGGAAATGTGCCTCCCTCTGTGAGTGAACAGAGCCTTAGCCTGGGCCTCACCCCATGGGAGGTGAGATCTTAGCATGGATGGTGGACAGCCCTGTGTCCTCATCACAACCAGTGGAGGTCAGGAATGAATTCTCTCTCTCTCTCTCTCTCTCTCTCTCTCTCTCTCTCTCTCTCTCTCTTTCTCTCTCTCTCTCTCTCTCTCAGGCAACCTTGCCCTTGATTTCAGAGACCCAGGATCTGTCTCCCTCCAGCAGTTGCTCACGAGACCACTGGATGCAATTAGGTTCCTGTAAACTATAAAGAATTTAACAGATAAAGCACAGGCGGGAGGGCAGGGTGCATGCCCAGGAGAAGCCAACGCACACAGAGATGAATCATGCAATCAAGGTAAAAGAAGAACTAAAAATGTCATCTTCAGTTGGCTGGAAAATCCCACTCCAGAGAGCTGTTCTCCACTTCAGTTCTACCCTAGTTTCTCACTTCAAAAAGGATACCTGATGGCTCTGCCTCATGGACACGTGTTAAGAAACACCTAGCATGCTAGAAGGCACAGGACAGTAGCCCTGGCTCCTGGGTCCAGCAAATGGGCCTTTGCCAGGCCAGCAGAACACAGATCTTCTTTGAACATGAGCTTGCTTTCAGCTAAGCCTGTTATAAACATCAACTCCCCAGACCTCACATCATGAAGCTTCCTCTAGTCCTGGAGTTATTAGAAGGCCATCATGGGGCCTTGCCAAGCCTAACGGGTTCCTGGGAAGAAAGTCTGAACAGTCCATGGGCCTGTTAGCAACAGCTGCCCCACCCAGTTCTGTAGTTATTTCACCAGTGTCAGGTTAAAAGGCTCCTAGGAACCTGCCGTGGTCTGTATGTCTGTGCCTCTTCAAAATACCACGTTGCAAGGACCCCCTAAAGAAAACAGGGCACAAGTAACTGGGAGGTGTGGTTTAAATATGACATGTTCCCACAGGCACAAGTGTTGGAGCACCTGCTCTCCTGCTGGTGGCACTGTTTGGGAAGCCTATGGAATTTTTAGGAAGTGCCATCTTGACAGAGGAAGTGTGTCACAATTGGGGCGGGAGCGGGGCAGGGGAAACTGAGGTTTTTATATCCTAAACCCATTTCCTACAGATGTAATGTAACCAGCTGCTCCCTCCTCCTGCCACCATGCCTCCATTACCAGGATAGACTGTGTTCCTTGAACCGTAAGCTAAAACAGACAGCTCCTTCCCTTAGTTCCTGCTTGTCAGAAATATTGATCAGAGCAAAGAGAAAAGTAACAAGTACAGAGAGTGCTTTTTTCCATGAGGGCGAAGGCTTGTAAATTAGACAGGCTTTATGACAGGACAGCTGCCCACCAGGAACTCATGTCCTGCCCGTCACTAATGCACAATAAGTGAACATCATCCCAGAGTCACCCCTTTGTGACACCAAGTCTGACAGCATCTTGACCTTTCTCAGTCTGTGAAACTGAAAAATAAATGTGCTTGCTACTCAGCCAATGGTCTTCACAACAGCACCAACAGATGGATGATGGGAAAAAGGTTCCCCTTGTTGCAATGCCTGAGACCTGGGGCCTAACTTCTGCTTTTGCTCTAAGGAATTGTTCTGACCCTCAGACCTCAGGCCATGGTGGGAAGAAGGTAGCCTAAGAAACTGTAGCTTCCAAGGGGACTGCCGCACACCCTTTGCTGCCTAAGGACTTCATTGCACCCTCAGAGACTGGGTCCTCGCTTGCTGCTTACCACAGAAGGCTCCGAACCTTAGGTCTGCCCACTCTCTCTCTCTGTCAGGTGGCCTGGCACTGCTCACCATGAGCTTTTCACAGCTGGCTGCTGCAGAAGGTCCCTGCACACAGGTGCTGAAGCCACAGCATGGCCATTCTTTTTGAGTAGCACGTGTTCCAATGATGCCTCTGTTTAGCAAGAGAAAAGGTTGTCAACACTGCTTAGTTCCCTGGGTAGCATCCTCCCCTTAATGAAATTTATTTTGAAAGCCAAAGACATCTTTCTATGGGAGTAGTTCTTTCAAAACATCTGGTAGCTAGCAGGGCACAAGGGCCAAGGTGGCATTTGTGTTCAAAGGCGGGGAGACTATGAACATCTGTATGGTAGGGCTGAGCCAGTCCAGCCAGGGAAGTTTCCAGTCACTGGTGACTCCTCCCATTTGGAAAGGTCTGTGGGACTTTTTTTGCAAAGACAGTGGCAGAAACAGCCCTGCCTCCATCCTGCATAATAAGGAACAAATAAATTAAAAAGGGGGCTCTCTTCCTCTCCCCACCCCCACAAATCCACCTTCCTAAGTGAATACTGTGGGCCTGTGCCTGGGGCCATCCCTGTCAGTGGGTGACAGTGAAATTATTCTAGCCCTCGGCGTATTTTATTTACATAATTGCTCTTTGGGCAAAGCCTTCCACTCTCCTGCAGAAACCGTGCTTCTTCTATTGACATCATTCTCAGACTCTCACCTCCCTCCATGGTTCACATCCTTGAAAATAATTATAAGCTTTGATATATAAGAAATCGGTACCGACTGATTTAGATAATGAAATAATATCAACCACCGCAAGATGTTCTCTGATTCGTACACACTTCCTGCTGTCTCTAACATCATTTAATGATTTTTTTGATTTTCATTGGAAAGAAAAAAAAAAACCTTCAAATTTGAAACACAGCAGAGACATCAAGGCTTGGATGCAAAGTAGGCATTTTATCTCACTTTCTGTACAGTAGTGAAGCCAATTTTAAAAGAGGGAAATCTTCAAAGACAGCCTGTAATCATGGTGCATCATAATAGAAATCTGCTGCACACTGGCCAAGCTGTCTCCCTGTGTCTGTTTCTTGAATTCACCTTTGTGTTACCAGCTTCCTTAGTCAAGATATGTGTAAGTATTAATGGGAAATGTCTTTGGGGGGGGGGGAAGGGGGATAAATTCATGTAAATATTTAGGACTGATGAGATGTTGTATAGAAAAATTAATGATTACTTACAATTTTAACACACCTTCTAACTGTAAAAGTTGACTCAAGTTTGCTGTGAAAACTCAGGCAATTCTGAAATGGACAGACAGAAAGAAAAAGATATCTACTAAGCTGTCAGGTGGGGAAAATGTCCCCTCTGTAGACCTTTTGAGGCCCCCTCACAAGATCACAGGGCCCTGAAAACTTGCCTAAGAGTTTGAGCCTCAATGAGAACGCTTTTTTTTTTTTTTTTCATGCTTCTGTTTCCTCTTCTATAAACACATGCGTTCGTGGACCAGCTAATGACAGCTGTTTCTCCTAGGAGTGTCCATTGTCAGTTAATTCAAACTCTCCTCCCTCTGCTGGCCTCCAGCCTCAAGGTACCAAAAGGTACCACGCCTCTCCTCCACTGGGCTTTCAAACTCAGCATTTGGTGTTCTGCCTCATGGGCATCACTGTAGCCACTGTTGTGATCCCAGGCATCAACGCAACCCCTATAGACATGCAGGCACCTTTGGAAATTGTAGCCAGGAAGTGTGAATTCTTTTTCCCCATTCTTTTTTATTAAAATGTGTGCTTGTCTCAGTGTTTTTACTCTCCTTTTCCTCCTTTCACTTTTAAAAAAAGATTTGCTTGTTTTATATTACTTACACACACACACACACACACACACACACACACACACACACACACACGGGTATTTCCCTGTATTTATACATGTACATGAATACTACATGCCTGCCTGGTGCCTTCAGAGTCCAAGGAGAGGATTCGTTCCCCCTGCAACTGGAGCCACAGACAGTTGTGAGCAGCCACGCGTGGATGCTGGGGATAAAACTCAGGTCCCTGGAAGAACAGCCAGTACTCTCACACTGAGTCATCACTCTGGGCCCCCTTTCTTCATTTCAAGATGGTATTTTCTACCCTCATTCACCAGTGGCTTTGCAGAAAGAGGACCCATTGGTGACCAGTCTCCGCTCCATTGCTGTAGGCCCGACACAGACTCAACCATTACAGCATAAAGACAAAACAAACCTCGGACTCCTTCAGATTCTATTCTTTCTCTCACTGTAGCTGACATTTTAAAGATAAGGTACCTCTTAGTTTCCATTTCCTCACCCCACCAGTTTTGAGCCTGATGTGCAATATATGTATGTCCCAGTGTAACATGGAGCCCGAAGTTCCCATTGAATGTGTAGATGGATTTTTAAAATTTTTTATTATTAATTTATTCTTGTTACATCTCAATGGTTATCCCATCCCTTGTGTCCTCCCATTCTTTTCTCCCTCCCCTTTTTCCCTTATTTCCCTCGCCTATGACTGTTCCTGAGGGGGATTACCTCCCCCTGTATATGCTCATAGGGTATCAAGTCTCTTCTCGGTAACCTGCTGTTCTTCCTCTGAGTGCCACCAGGTCTCCCCCTCCAGGGGACATGGTCAAATGTGAGGCACCAGAGTACGTGAGAAAGTCATATCCCACTCTCCACTCAACTGTGGAGAATGTTCTGACCATTGGCTAGATCTGGGAAGGGGTTTAAAGTTTACCGCCTGTATTGTCCTTGGCTGGTGCCTTAGTTTGAGCGGGACCCCTGGGCCCAAATCTACCTATTATAACGTTCTACTTGTAGGTTTCTAGGACCCTCTGGATCCTTCTACTTTGCCATTCTCCCATGCTTCTCTTATCTAGAGTCCCAATAGGATGTCCTCCCCTCTGTCCCAGTTTCCTGGGAAGTGAAGGCTTTCGTGGGACATGCCCCTTGTGCTAGTATGCAGATATAAGTGAGTATATACCATTTGAGTCTTTCTGCTTCTGGGTTAACTCACTCATTATGATCATTTCTAGCTCAATCCATTTGTGCACAAATTTCGGGAATTCCTTGTTTTTAATAGCTGAGTAGTATTCCATAGTGTATATGTACCACAGTTTCTTTATCCACTCTTCTACTGAGGGACACTTAGGCTGTCTTCGTATTAGCTCTGTAACCACCACGAAGCTAGATCAATGATAAATAAAATGCAACATGCTGCTGGTCCCTCCCTTACCCAGGGTTAGCCTCTGTTCTCATTCTGATTTCAGGAGATGATTCTGCATGGTACACCTGTTTGTAGATATGCTCTGTACTTTACTGTCTTGCTTCTGTCGTCTTTCATAAAGCCTTGAGGGTCACGCAGAAAGTTGTACAAATTGTTGCCTATGCGTGTTTACCAGTGTTTAGTCTCATGTCCTATGACTGTGTCATACTTTGCATCCATTTTCCTGGCTTGTCTTTGGGCTATTGTCACTAAAGATCCCATGAGCATTCTTATGCACACTTCTCCTGCATGGATATGTCAGTTCCCTTAGGGTCTAGACTTCAGAATGTCACTGTGGGTCGTAGGGGAGAAGTGTGTTTGACTAGGATGCAGACTGCCAAATAGCCCTCAAAGTGTAAGTGGCTACACTGATGTTAGCGCTGATAGGAACAAAGCCTGCTTTCATCAGTCTTCCTCATGCAGTCCGTCGTGGCGCCATTATGTGGAATTCGCTTTTAGCTTTAATTTGCATGTCATTGGTAGTTAATGACAATGAATACATTTTTGGTTGTTTATAAGATTTTTAATATTCTGTGTGTGCTAGTCAGGGTTCTTTAACGGAAGGTGACTGATTGAATGAACATATAACTTACAGGAGACAGTCTGGGTAGTCCAACAATGCCTGTTGCACACAGGAAAGGCTGAGAATCTAATTGCTCAGTCTAAAGAGGCTGGATGTCTCTGAGGTCCCAGTCTGGTGCTAGCATCTTGGAGAATGCCTGGAGGGACGCTGATCTTCAGTCTATGTTGGAATCACGAAGAAAAAGGTTCTAGCATTGGTGAAGGACTGCTGCAGCAACAAGATAGTCAGACTGTCCAGCAAGAGTGAGGACAATGTTTTCTTCTTTCAGGTATAGTTTGTCTGCTCAAAAGGTTCCTCACCTGAGTGCTCAGCAACCTGGACTCTACTTCATCTCAGATGCAACCAAGTTGACAACCAGGATGAGCCATCACCCATGATTAAAGTATAAGGCCTGTCTAAGCCTTGTGCCTTCATCAGTTTTATGCTCACCTCAGTTAGTTACAGTTCTTATGTACCTTGGATGTGTTCTTTACCACAAATATTGAGTATAAATATTGCCTTCCAGTCTTTGAATTATTTTAGTCATCCTCTTAGTGATATTTTACTGATAAATAGGAGTCATTCTTAATTGTTTTCATCCAGACACCAAATTCTTGCAAAACAAGTATTTGAAAATAAAAATCTACTTTGTAGGTTTTCTTCATTTACTTATGATGTCTATGGTTTCTTTCAGGTAGATGTGCACAGTTTGGTCCATGATAGACCCTAAACACTTGGTGTTCTCTGTTGCTATGATTAAAGGTCAGCAAACAAAGATTTGGATACAAGTGGAGCCTGAATTCTGCTTTCATGTGGCTGGTGAGACATGGATAGTTTTTCTCCTTTTAAAATTGCCAAGCAAAAGTACGAGAGAATGAAAAACACTTGAGTGGCATTCTCTGTGGCCTGGAAGCACAAAAAAAAAATCACTATCTAGATTCTCATAAAACATCTGCTGATCTCTGATAGTCTACGAAGGTTTAATTTCAAGTTTTACTGCTCATTATATATAAAACACATGGTTTTAGAATTGAGCTTTAATTCAGTGGCTATTTACTTCTTTGTTAATTTTAATAGTTTATATAAAGTTTCACATACTTGATAAGTGAAAAGAGTAATTTTCTCTTTGGTTTTTTGTAGCTCATTTTATTTTTCTTGCCTTATTGGATTGCTCAGGTCACTGGAACACATTGGGCAGCAGCAGTGAGAGCAGGTGCCTCAGCACAGCCTGGGAGGAAGTGTCAGGCCTGGTGGCCCAACGTCAAGTTCCTTTATTAGGTTCATCTTTTCTTTCTAAATCTATTACAGTTTGAAAGTCCCCTGTGCTCTGACTTTGATCTAAGTTGTCTTTATGCTTAGGCATTAAATTTTATCAGAAATGTATTCTATGTGTAATTAATAACCAATTATGCAACGTCCCCCTCTATTTTTTATCCTACTGAAACACATACATTGACTTTCCGATGTTGACACAGACATTTGTTCTTGTGGTAACCTGGGCAGGATGCTTTATCTCTTTTGCATGCTAATAATCTTTCACACTAGCATTTTCTTCAGGAGGATTTTTGTTTGTGAATAAAACACAAAAACCACAAAAAAACAAACAGCAGCCTGTGACTTTCCTGTTTTCTAATATCCTTGTTGCTTTTATCTTGGGATCATAGCAACCACATGAATTGAGGTGTTATTTGTTTCTATTTTCTCTGTTTTCTGTAAGAGTTTGCTTAGGGTCAGTTCTGTCAGAAAATATTTAGAACAATTCATCAGGGGCAGGTTCTTAATTATGGTTTCCGTATGGTAACAAGATTAAGGATTTATCAGATTTTGCTTGTATTCTTGTGTATGTTTTGAGAAAAATGTTTCTGCAGGAAATTATTAATGTCAGTGAATACCTACCCTCTGAGCATAAGCACTGTTCCTTATATATAAAACACATGTATCACTTTAAGGTTTGTAAGATTTGTAATGACCTGTGACTATGTATGACATGGGCATGTACCAACAGCATTCAGTTGGGGCATGCACTTTTAATTCAAAAATATAATTTTGCTACATTTATTTTCTTAATTGTGTGGCCATTGTGTGGGCATGTATTGCGCATAACGTCAGGACTGCATTTTACAGCTGTGTGGATCTCCCTCCTCTTATCACACTCATTGGTCTTGGCTCCTTGCAGCTGATGCCATTCTGTGATTCCTCACATATTTCTATTTGCCAGGCTCCGCCTACAACTAAATTCTTTCTGCAGCTGCATGCTGCCATGCAGTACAGTTGCTTCTCAGCATGAACATCTCGAAGACTATTCTATCCTGACTGTCATCATGCAATTTTTCTAAAAGTAAATTCCATATTAACAGATAGCTTCCCCCAACTCCAGACAGTCTTGTCCTCTGGCTACTCTAAGTTCTGGTCAAAATTACCCACAAGTCTAGTTTCATTCCCATGTTGACAATAGTTCTTGTTCTTGGCATCTTTGCAAATGTTTTCTGTTATGGGTTGAGAGTGGGGTGTTTAGGCTTGTGTGGCAATGGTTACCAGTGCAGCAGTAGTCAGAGCTGGGCCTTTGCTTCCAGAGGGCTCAGCCTTCATCAGTAGGTTAGCCCACTACAGTCATAATTTGATCACATCGCTGGAAAGCAGTGAAGGCACAGAAGGTGGGACTTAGTTGGAGGAGGGGATCCCTGGGCTGTGACATGAAGGGCATAGCTTGTTCTGGACCCTTCTCTCTCTTTCTGATCCTTGTTTGCTATGGGGTGAGCCCCACGTGCCTTACCCTGACTTCTGCTATGATGCTCTAACTTGTCACAAAATGGAAAGCAATGGACCCAATATCTGAAACACTGTTGCTAATATGATTCTGCATTATGATTATTGTTCTCATGGGCATCTGTCACAGAAAACATAAACATCAAACACAGAATATTGCTATAAAGAAGGAGAGTTATTGCCACACCTAAAGTTGACCATTTGAAACTTAATTACCCCAAAGTGGCTTGCAGAAAGAATTTGGGAACGTTTAAAGGATGCTGTAAAATGCGGTCAGCAGAGCTTGGTGAGCCAGTGCTGTGGGAAGAGGACGCCTCAGCTAGGAATGTAGGATTCAGATGGGAGCAAGAGTGGCTGGGTATCGGACTACAAGCCATTCCTGTCACGTACTAGAGAAGAGCACATCTACATTTTGCCAAGAGACTGTGGGAGAGTACACTTAAAAACAGAAGACTCGCTAATTTAACAGAGCAAATTGCAAGGCAAGCCCAGCCTGTCAGGTATGGAAAGAGTTTCGCTGTTCTTTTTTGACCAAGTTCAGTGAAAACAGAAAGATCTGCAAAGGTTTCAGTTTGGCCAGAAAGTCAGGGTGTGTTAATTTGGAGCCTGGGAAAACTTGGCTGTTAAAAGAAATGAGCACAATTCAATGAATCCAGTTGCTTTTCACCGAAACAATGGAAGGGATACCCTGAGGGGATTTTAGGAATGAGAGAGACTCCGCCCATCATGACCTCAAGGATATAAACTCATTTGAAAGACTTTCCCTTGATACAGAGCTACAGAGCTTTGTGGTCCCAGGGCCCCTGGGGAGGTATGTCTGCTGTGAAAGTTCATCTTCCCGGCACTCAAAGGCTAGAATTATGGCTCAGGGGGACCTGGTTGTCGCTCGTTCTGGTAAGCTCACTTTCGCACTATCCATATGATGCTGGGTTTGAAGGAAAAACGAAAGAATTATACAGTTGTGAACTTGATGGACTTTTTCTCTTCCTCTCTATCCCTCCCTTTGAGACAGGATCCCAGTGTCTCATTATAAAGCCCAGGCAGAACTTGAACTCATAATCTTCTTACTTAGGACTGTTAAATGTTGAGCCACCAAGTGGCTTTTTAAACACATATATGAAAGGAGGCCAAGCAAGGAGTGATGGGGTGGGGGGTGGGGTGGGGGGGGGGAAGGGACTAGAATATCTACAGACAGCAGCCTTCAAGATGGTGTGTGAAGTTCTGATGTTAAAGTTCAAGTACTGGAGATTCCAAGAACGTGGAATACCTGCCAAGGAGAGCCACAGTTCTCAAGAGCAGCCAGTGCACACTGTGAGCAGCTACAGGAAGACACAGGCCCAGGGCTGCCCAGACCCTTGGGACTTACATGGTCTTGTTCCCTGTATGCCAGCTTGGAGCTAAGCATGGATGTTTACTCTGCTGGCTCGTGTCTTGCTTTGGTCTGCCTCTTCCCTGCAGTTTTATTATTTTCCCCCTTTGGAATAAGAACATACACATTATCCCAGCATTATATGTTAAAAGCACTCTTCCTTATTTCACAGGTCTCATGCTGCGAGTTTGCATTTAACTCAGAGGAGATATTCAACTTGAACTTTTTGAACAACGCTGCTACTCTTGAGATGGAATGAATGCATCTTGCAGTCTCCTTGTGTAAGGACTTTTTATACACTAAGGGTGGAATATTGTGTCTTGGTCTGAAATGTGCCCACGGTACCATACGTTAAAGGCTCAGCTTCCAATGTAGGGATCTCTGCAGAGAGGAGTGTTTATGTATTGATTGTATCACAAAGGTTCCAACTTCAGCGAGGAATCAATCTACTAATGGTCACAATTGGATGGCATGACTGGGAGGTGGTAAGGACAGGAGACATGGCTTATTTTGAGGTTGGTCATTGTAGGTTTGTCTTTGAAGGTTGTGTCTCAAGGCTCTTCCTGCCTCTTTACTTCTTAAATGCCATGATGTCTTGTCTCACCACATGCCCAGAAGCTAGAATCCAGCTGACCTGTGGCTTCTAGACTGTGCTCTCTTACATTGCTTCTCTTTGGTATTGATCACAACCATGAGGAGCTGCCGATCATGTTGCCTTTGTTACTCCTGGTTGCAGCTGTGGGTTGCTTGGGTATGTGTCTTCTCATAATTTGTCTTTTTTCAGTTTCTTTGGACTCACTAAGTTGCTAGAACGAGTGGGTAGATTTCTTCTTTTATTAGTTCTGAACAGCATTAAGACACTATCATGTCGAGTATTACTTCCTCCTGCTCACTCTCTTTCCCTCCTGCCCATTGAGGTCCCTGGGCCATGTCTCTGTGTGTTTCTGTTTCCACTTCTTCTGTGGACCTCTGCCCTGTATTATCTCCTCCTGTGTCTAGACTTCTACAGGGTTTAAAACATTAGAGTCTGTGTCATGCATATTTGTCTTGTTCGATAGAAAATTCAGACGAGCCTTCTAACATAGAAAGAAGCTTTTCAAACATGGAAAGTGGTCACATGTTGGAGGCCAGAGCTTGTGACAGATGTGTCTTCTATTCATGCAATACAAAGAGCCTCCATAAGGCCTATTTACCATACCCTTTAGGTGTCTGTGTTTCTTCTAGCTTTTAATCTTTCAGTTTGAGTATACTAATGTTCCTTTCATTTCTATAAGCTTTGTTATTTCCTAACTTTATACCAAGTACCCTGCAAAGGTAATTTATTTATTTCTTCTGTCATAATGCAGTCCAATTGTTGAGTTTATTTTTATATAACTGATACTTTTCTGGACTTCCTTTAGATTATGGTTGAGTCACCACTGTGCTCCTAGAATACATCTTAAGTGTGACCCTTAATTGCTTCTTGACTTATGCTAATATTCTTCTCTCATTTAGTCAGTCTGTAAGCCAATTTTCCCTTTGTTTCTCCTCTGACCAATGTTCAACTTTAAGGAGTTTACCCTTTGCCAGGTTGGTGGGAGAGACTGCATGCACATGAAAGAACACTGACCCACTGGCAGGACTTAGACTACAGACAGATGCTAACAGTCTGAGTATATTCTCCAGGGAACAGTGCTTTATTGCTTTTTGGGATGGTCACTTGCAGGATCCAAGACCACAGGCCTCTATGTTGGGCTCTTCTGTCCCCACATCCTCACTTAAGCACACACTAGGATGAGGTAAGTGGGCAGCTGCAAGCGAATGTGATCTCTTCTTCACTTTGTTGTCTATAATATCACCCGGTTGTCAACTGGGTCTAATCTCTGTCCAACCACACCCCATCACTATGTGTCACTATAGTGAAACACCTCTCTGGTTGGGGTTGGCAAGTTTGTGGTGTTTCTCAAAGAATTTACATGTCTTTAAGGGGGGGTATTTGTTTTCTTCTTAGCTTATAGAACACTGGAAATTGCTTGTTTTTCTTGATGATGGATGGCGTTTCTATTGTTCAGTGTTCCCTTCCTGCTTCTGTGAGTTCCGGTGGAGGATAGAAATGTTGCAGGAAGCTTCCTGGTTGGCTTCCATGTTCTTCAATGCATGTTTCCAACACCATTGTCTTGACGCTAGACAGAAGCAAGCAGCAGACCATAACTACCGCACTTACATGCTGAAGGTGTCAGCATATGGCCAGGCAAGGAAAAGATGCCAACTGAGTTGCCAGTACAGACTTTCCAAAGCGGAAGATGAAGTCAGGCTGTAACCTGAACATCCGTGCATGGAAAGCTTCCCTTGAACATTGATGGTTCCAGAAAGGATGCTTCTGTGGACAAGGCATGTCTACTCCTCTCTCTCCTGAATGTTTCAGGGCTACAGCCCCACAAGCTGCTCCGGAAGCAGCCAGAGAGGCCAGGCTCAGGGCAAGAAGAGAGAAGGTGAGGAAGCAAGGATAACAGGGAGTAGAGTAGACCCACCCACTGTCTTGGGATTAAGAATCAGCAAGGGAACCACAAAACTGAGTCTTGAGAATGTCTAAAGTAAAGAGGCACACAGTAGGTACCTTCCACATCAACCTTAATGTCAAAGCATTTTGGTGCAACATGACAAAGGAATCACACTTGAAACAGACTTCAAGTGTTTTCTACTGGTGCTGGCTGTGGTCCTTGTTGGTGCCTGCGGCCTCAGCTCACACTCTACCCCACCTCTATGAATTGACTATAAGTCATTTGATTTTGTTTTTATTTGAACCACGTCACAACAAGAACAGAAACAGTCAGTTGGTATGCTCACACTACCCTTTACTCCTATATACCACCCTGTGGGGAAAAGGAAGAGCCTAGCCAAGAGACGTCTTCTCGGGATCCATCCAAAGTTGACCAACCCAAGCCCTGGAGTGTGGACTTGAGCTGACTCTCATCCAGAGTCATTCTCCATCATGAATGTCTGGGTCAAGATGGGGAGGGCCTCTGGTGAAGCCTCTAGCCGGAGTCCTTTGTTATTATGCATCCTTTGATGTCACTCCCAAGACCCTAAGGGTCACTCAGAGGGATCTTGGAGGCCTATCTCTCCATGGGCACTGGCTCTCAACCAGAACATCTTGCCATCAGGAGACAGGTACCTCTGTCAGAGTAAAGAAAGGTTGAAGAATCCAAAGGATCCTAGAAACCTACAAAAAGAAAATTATGATAAGCAGATTTGCGCCCAGGGGTCCCACTCAAACTATGGCACCAGCCGAGGACAATACAGGCCGTAAACATCAAACCCCTACCCAGATCTAGCCAATGGACAGGACATTCTCCACAGTTGAGTGAAAAGTGGGGTATGACTTTCACACGTACTCTGGTGCCTCATATTTGACCACGTCTCCTGAATGGGGAGACCTGGTGGCACTCAGAGGAAGGATAGCAGGCTACCAAGAAGAGACTTGATATCCTATGAGCATGTACAGGGGGAGGAAGTCCCCCCTCAGGAACAGTCATAGGGGAGGGGAGTAAAGGGAAAATGGGAGAGAGGGAGGAATGGGAGGATACAAGGGAGGGGATAACCATTGAGATGTAATATGAATAAATTAATAAAATAAAAATTTAAAAAAAAAAATAGAAAAAAAGAAAGGCTAAGATGAGAGTAGGGACTAAATTACAGCTCTAAATGCAATCTTGTTACCCCCAGAGTTCTTTTCTAATGATTTTCCAAAGGACGATTAAAAATATATACTCCCATGAATAAAAAAGGAAGTGACCATGGCTGTAATTGATGTGCTCAGAAATGAGGAAAGTCTGTCAAAGGTGATCCTGTCAATTACAGGGGGTTGCTCTTTCTGTGAGAATTCAAAGTCCATTCAGGTGGACATGGAATGATTATTTCCTCTATTAAGCTTATGATTTGATAATAGGTCTTTCCCAAGGCGTTTTCCCCACTCAGCCCATCACCACAATGACCCATGCTGTAGGACTTTGTGTCAAGGGCTCCCTGGAAGCAAAACGTGTTAATACTACACTGTTCTTCAGTGCTCACCTGGTCCCACCTGGCCTGCCAGTACCCCTGATGCCTGCCTACCATACACCTGGTCTCCCTGCTGTTGACTTTACCCAGGACTCCTCCACTAGCCCGGTGCTCATCTCCCAGATCTTCTGTTAATTTTCCCATTGGCAGTGTCAGCTTGGTCTACCATGTGCAGAAACTAACTATTCTTTCCTCTGGGTACTGAGCCTCTTTCCCCACCACAAACTAAGCAATGAATGTATTTTCTACTGAAGCTGATGCCACCTAGACCACACACCTTAGTCTAGTTAGTAGACTCCTTCTAGAACCATGCCTGGTACCAAAACCACAGAAGATCAAGTTCATATAAAAATAGGAAAATATTTGCTTCCAACCTACCATGCTTCATCCTCCCATATACTTCAAATCATCACTGAGTTACCTATAATTCTGAGCACAATATAAATGCTGTATAGATCATTGTTAGGTTGTGTCACCAAGGCAATGACACAATTCCATCCACAGATAGTACAATTCTAAAACTGACTTCTCTATACAAGTAAAAGTCATGGCTGCCCTGGTCCTACCGTGCTTGCAAGCAGTGAGTTGGCTTCAGTAGGCTGCTCCTACCCACAGCTCCCTGGCTATTTTCAGGGCAATTCTGCATCCTTATGTTAATTCTATGTTTCCTTTTTAATTTCTTAATTGTATATTATTGTGGTGTGTGTGTGTGTGTGTGTGTGTGTGTGTGTGTGTGTGTGTGTGGTGTATGCAGGTGTCCACAGAGTGCAGAAGAGGGCATCAGGTCTTTCACAAGAGCAATGCATGCCATTAACCACTGAGCCATTTCTCTGTGCCTGATTCTGTGTTTCACAGTGTTCAGAGGGCTAGTAGGCTTTCTTCTCTAAGCTTAACTCACATATTCACAAAACTGTTCCTTTATTAAATTTTAAGTATGTAACCAATTAGAATGTTAATTGAAATTCCACTAATTTTACACATTAGTATAGCAGACATGGATATTGTCAGGGATCAGGCTGCCGTATCCTTGAGCGCATGCTGTGTGGGGCTTTATGTGCCTTCCACAGTGTGTTGCATGTTCCTGGTGGCTCTGGTCTCTGACACACTTTGTCATCTTTGTTACATACTTGGACATAATATATTCCCCAGAGATCCCCGTGTTTGAACACTTGGTTCTCAGCTGGCTGTATTAATTTGAGACATAGTGGAAGCTTTAAGGAGAGGACCCAACTCTGCTTCAAGCCTGCTTCTCTTTCTCTGTTTCTTGACAGTATTTGTGCCTTCCACTTCCACAGTAAGCTGTCCCCACCACCATGCCTTCCCCAGCTCAATGTACTGGCTCCTCTTGAACTGTGAGACAGAATAAAGATTTCCTTTCTTGAATTTCTTCTTTACAGGTATTTGCTCAGAGCAATGAAAAAAAAAATGACTAATATAAAGATTGATACCAAGAAGTGAGGTCATTGCTATGGAAAAAACAAAATAAAACAAGACAAAACAAACCTGGGAATGTGGTTCTCTGGCCTTTGGGGCTGGTTTATGGGAAGAAAGCAGACAGATGTGGCTAACAGGCTAACAGAGTTCTAGAATGCTATAAGCACTGCTCTTTGGGCCATTTGGGAGGAAGTAAGGTTCCCAGAACGTAAACAGGAAGGTGCTATGGGGTTTCACTGGGGAACATGCTGTATTAGTTATTTTTCTAATTCCTGTGGCAAACACCATGACCAAAGAAACTTCGGCAAGGTTTATTTTGGTTCAGGCCAAGGGTACCATCCATCATAGTCACAGTAGCTGCATCCTGGGGCAGATGATCACCTCACACTCAAAGTCATGGAGCACAAACAAACACTGGTGCTCAGCTAGCCTTCTCATCTCTATTCAGTCCAAGACCACAACCTACAGAGTCATGGTGAGCTTCCTGCCTCAGTTTACACAATACTGATAATCTCTCCCATGAGTGCCCAGACAAATGCTTATCTTGCATGTGGCTATAAATCCTATTCTTTTGAAAATATTAACCATCACACATGGCCTCTACTGGGAACTAGACAAAAGCTATTCCTTTATATTATGGCAATGAATCTTAGCTGTCTCTTTTCTATACGTTGAAATTTTCAGTGAGATGAATTCAAGGGAAATGGGTTAATCAACTTTGTAAAGGAAACTCCAAGGCAACACAACAGTCTGCCTGTGGCATGGGTACTGCAACTGTGTTTTGTGAGGCTTACAATGAGAATTCCAAGCAAAAAGCAAACCAGAAAGAAGAGAAAACGCATAAAACTTGGTGAAGAAATGCATGTCAGAGACTTTGAAGCTGTGCAAAAAAGAAACTACAGTCAAATTGGTGGTATCCGTTATAGATGGAGGTGAAATTAAGGAAAAATTTCACACTATACATGTGACCTACAGGGAAGGTGCCTTGAGAGCAAGAATTTACCATTGAGGGATACAGTAAATGACGATGAAAATTCACTTTTAAAACTTACGTTTGAAAAGAGAATTCTTGAATAAAGACAGCCTCCAAGGACTTCAGCCCAAGCAAGAGCAATGTTTGCCTAGGCCTATCCAGGAAGAAACTCAAAGGCATACTCTGCAGCTGAGGTGAAAGGGGGTCCTGGATGTTACATACTACGCAGAAGCAGAACCTGAAATAATTATCCACATGGGACTGTTTCTGCAAGCATGCAAAATATGCGAGTTACAGGGTCATGGAGGTTTATAGCAAGGCTCTAGAAAGTGATGAAGCTAACTAAGGTGTAGTTGGGTTAGATTCCCTGAAAGAAGTGCGTGTGAATCTACAAAGGCAAAATCTAAGTCGAAATAGATACTCTCAGATACTGTAGATGCTGGACAACAGGGTGTCTGCCAAGGGGCTGAAGACACTAAGTGGAGACAGACCCAGAGAGAGGTAATGTGGGCTCCAGATGGAAAGGCTGTTGCAGGATCAGGGATGTCTGTCCTGTTGAGGCTCATGCTGAAGCAGAATATGTGCCAAGACATGATGTGGATCTACAGAATTTGATATTTTCTGCTGGATTTGGTCTAATTTGTCATTCATCATTCTGGCTTCTAGTGCTGGCGGGTCAGACCAGACACTGCTTGCTTCTGGAAGAACACAGATGGACCTCCATGGTCAAACGTCCTGTTTCTCACCCAGGGTGAGGCCTATGCGCTAGGCCAGGGTCCTGATCTCATCAAGGAAGGGTGGAATTGAGTTTTCCACCAAGTGTTTCAGTTGGCCCTTTTAAAAATGAGACTGTTGGTATCAGATGGCAGTGGAAACTTGGGAATCCCACAAGCCCGTGATGATACCAAAAGTTTTACACCTCTTTGTCAAGCTTCTGTGCTAAGCACAGGAGAGGAAGTGGGCAGATAGCTTAAACCGACAGGAAGGCAGGTCTAGTGAGACACTAGCTGGTGTCAGCACCAAGCTTGCCATGATGAAGCAGGCTTCACCTAGTGCCATGGCAGCTCTGCCATTGTTGCCTGGCCTGCAGTCAAGCCCTAGCGGTGATTCTTCATCAGAATAGATGGAATCTCAGGCAGTCATGGGGGAAGAATGGCTTCAGCATGAGAGGGCAAGCCATGCAACCTTTATTTATGAACCAGGGATTTATAAACATTGGGCATTGGTAAGGGAGTTGTGAGTGAATGTTTCTGTTTCACTAGGGCTAGAGGCTCGAGGATACTTGATTTACATGCTTTGGTACAGTACCTCATTTGCATGCAGCAGCACAGGGCCCTACAGTAAGAAGGGGAACACAGTACATAATTATCCTATTGGGTGGGGGAAGAAGTTCCAGGTATGATTAAAGATCTCCTTAGCCGAGGGTGAGGTATTTCCAGGAATCCCCAGGTGCTTGTTGAACAGGTTCTATTAAGAAAGGGTCAGGCCTATAATCTTCCCTGAGGGCTATGTGATGCACCTTAGGGTATCTGGGTGTCCCCAGATCAAGTGAAGGGAGAACTCCCACTGAGAAAGGTAGTGTATCATAATAGATCAGAAATGCTAGACTTTGACCTTAAACAGCAGGTTTCCACACTAATTCTTTGCTATGCTCCCATTTCTTCCTTTTTGAATGGAGTGTTTATACGGCTCTATTAATGTTGGATTTAGTAACAGTTTAAAAATATATTTGATGGATTTATAGCATCTTATTTACTTTTCTATTGCTGTGAAGAGATACCGTGACAAAGCCAACTTAAGAAGTATTTAATTGGCGGGCCTTGATTAGTTTCAGAAAATGAGTTCATGGTCATCACAGTGAGGAGTGTGGTAGCAGGTAGGCAGTCATGGTGCTAGGACAGTAGCTAAGAGTATACAAGTTCATACAACACGCACAGGACAAGCAGCAAGAGCCAACTGGGCTCTTTTGAAACCTCAAAGCCTGTCACCAATAGCACACCCCCTACAACAAGGCCACATCTCCCAAACAGTTCCACCAACTATGGACCAAACATTCAAACATGTGAGCTTATGGGGGCCATTCTCACACAAACAACCACACACAGCTGAGAGTTTGCTCTGAGCCCCAGGAGACACTTGTTAGGATTTTGAAAGGTCCTAGAAGCAAATGAATACTTCCGATGTGGAACTGGGTGAATTTGCATTAAGAAATCACCATGAGTCTATGAGAGTCATGGATGGCTTGCTGTGGTTTTCATATAAAAGTCACCTATAAGTGCATGCACTTGGATCCAGCTAGTGAGGTTGGAACCTTTAGCAGGTGGGACCTAGTTGGAGAACATGAGAGAGTGAGGAGGAGCAAGCCTTGAAGGTTGTAATCTACATCATCTTCCAACCCAATCCTCTCCCTGCTTCCTGGCTGCCAACAGCTGCCTCAGGCTCGATTGCCATGGCTTCCCTACCACAGTAGGATGTGGCTTCTCAAACTGTGGTCCAGAATAAGTCTTTCTTACTTAAGTTTATTCTTGTTATGTATACAACCACAACAACAAGAATGGTGGTTGATATGGCAACTATTGTGAATGATTGATGTGCTCTAATGACCAGGACTGTTTTGGAGATAGCATTGGCTTCTTTGTAAGGCACCCTCTTGGCCTCTAATCAGTTCTAATTACTTGTCTACTACTGTGTCTATGGTTTTTCTGGGCAGATGATTAGTTCTTCAACAAGCAATGGCTATCCTGATCTGCTTTCTAGTCCTTACCACACAAAACATAAAAAAGTAAGGACAGAACTGGTGCTGATGTAGAGACCCCTAGACATCATCAAACATGGGCACCTTCCCACTCCTCAGATTGGCTCATCTGTTAGCCATCTTGGAGCATGTGCAGAGGCCATGAGACTCATTCTCACAGTGGATGCATCTATCCGTTCCTCAAGCATGAGATGTCTTCTTTTGTATCTCTTCTATCAGATCCACCCTATCCAATCTCTCTGCTTCCTCCCTCAATCATCTTGCTGTGCTCAGGTCTGCAGAGTCCACAGGATGAAAGTGCCAGAGTCTTTCTCTGTCCTTTGTTATCTTAAGACCAGGCTGTGAGGTTCTTGTCTGCTGGACTTGACCTTACCGGCGAAGATTCCAGCCCATCAGTGATTCCATCATTAGGGCCCTTTGACTTCAACAGAAGGTATTGCTGCTTGAAAAATCAATGCCATGGAAGAAGACTCAGGGCACATTCCGTCTATTGGTGAGAAACACAGACATGTAGTCAAAGGTCAGAGCTGAAGAATCTTCTTACTACTATGTAGACCGGGAAAAAGATGGGCCACCTCATAGACTGAGTGGAGTACCAGAACCCCACAGGAAGCTTCGCGTCTTCCTAGCTCAATCCTTCCACTTCGCACACACAGCATGACCTGTCTTCTGCTCAAGATTCTATAAAGAACTGTCCTGCAGATAACCAAAGGCCCTTGAAAGCCACTGAAGAGTGTTGGGAGATACTCTGGGGGTATTGTTCATTGCCCCTATTAGACAGAGTTTGCTTTCTGTGTTTCATGTTGTAGGCCCCTGTCACCTTCAGTTGGGCTCCTTGAAGTATTGCTGCTGCTTTATTCAGTAAAATCAATGCGGAGGTGTTTGGGTGTGTTTTAAGAATACACCCTTGCTTATATTCACTGAGAACTCAGTATTGGAATGCACAAAGGGTAACTGTGATTCCTTCCTTCAGATTAATCAAGACAACTTGTTTGTATGGTCAGCAGACTTCAGGGATCATAAATGTTAGGTCCTTCTGAAGGTACTCAGACCTTCATAGTACCATGTACATAGAGCCCACAGCCAAAGATCCCAGAGCATCTCAGATCGTGTGTGTGTGTGTGTGTGTGTGTGTGTGTGTGTGTGTGTGTGTGTGTACATGTGGTGGCCAATGACCAGCCTTCTTTGCTGTTGTTCTTCAGGCACTGCCCACTTTTTGTTTTGTTTTGAGAAAAAGTTTCTCATGGGCCTAGAGCTTTCCAAGTAGTTAGGCTGGCTGGCCTGTGAGCCCCAGGGGTCTTGTCTCCATCTTACATCAGAAGTACAATCCATTGTGGGTTCTGGGGATCAAACTGAGGTTCTCACACTACGTGGAAAGTATTTCATAGCTATGCCATTTCTTCAACCCTGACCCCTCCCCCAAAGCAGGCTGTGAGGAGATCATCACAGTGCAAATGCCTACATGGTGTTGAGCAAAGGAAAAGGAAGGAGATGCCTGATGTCACTGGAGTCTTAGTGTTCTTGGCATCTGTCAGTCCCCACACAAGCATTACTGGGCACAGCGGCTCAGGGCCCTGTGTTTTCTTTTCCCATATTCCTTAGACAATACTCACAATATATTCCTGCCACACAGTCCCCAAAAGAGAAAAACCAAAAAACAGAAAATAGGGAAAAAAAACAGTTCCCCCTCCTTTTTCACTAAGGATTCCTGTGTGGCAAAGAACTAAACTGATTTTACACACTCAGGGCATATTCCTGCTGTGAATGAGCTGAAAGGCATCCTGGGTGTTTTATCTTTGCTTCTAGGAGCAATGGTGTCAGCATCTCTCTCTTTCATTTCATAGGGTCTTAGATTCCCGGGCACTGTCTTCTTCCCTGAGCAGCAAGGACATAATGCTGTGCTCCATCTCTGGAGTGGCCGGCTGCAGGTTGTCATGTCCACTTCCGGAGCCAACAGGTGAGACGCTATTGTCACAAGGATGTTAGGAAGGTTCCCAGGATCTGTCAAGTCCTCCTTGATTCACAGGTCTCACCACTGTCCTCCCTGCTTAACTCCAAAGGCAGCAGACTCATTGTTCGGGATGAACAAAGCACAGTGAATTATCTTCCTCGCCCGCATCACCCTCGAGCTGTCTGAGCCAAGACGCTATAAACTGTGGCCTTGTAGCCTTTGGCTGAGATCAGCCCTGGTCTCTCACTGTAATTTTACAATGTTTGAGCTGTTTCCCCAGGCCCTACAGAAGAGATTTTTCCTTCTGCTACTATTGAAATAAAGAGATGAAATTTCAGCTCCACATGATCTCCTCTCCTGGAACTGGCTGTCCAGTCATGTTTGAAGCTCAGAGGGACCCTGCTTCCATTTGTAAACACTTATGGGCAGTGTAGGGACATCCATGAGCCTTCTCTGTGTATCCCGTGTCAACGGTGACCAACACAGCCAAGACGGAAGGACCTGGTGGTACTCAGTGTTTATATACATTCGCATTGTGTATAATCTGACAGTTTGGACAATTTTTCCATTCCGTGGCTCATCACATTACAAGGGAATGCAAACTATGTCCTCTACAGCTGTTGCATGCCATGAATTCGGCCTGCACAGGGCCCACAGGGAGCAGCAGAGCTACACACCAGCTCAGGCTAAGAAGCAGTGCTTGTCCAAACTGATCAAAACAGCCTCAGCTTCTGACAGAAGAAAGACAAAGTAGGGTTGAGCTAGGAGGGATGCTTCCAATAGGCCTGCATCTCCCCTCAGCCCACTGCCCTCTCTCAGTGTGGGAGGTGACATTACCTGTCTGATGACAGCAGGCACTGCAGAAGAGTGCCCTGATGATGGCCGTCCAGATGATATGATCACCATCAATCCATCACTGTCACTGACACTGTCCTTCAGCCCACTGGAGCTGCCAGCCCCAAGTGTGTCTTCCCTTGTGCTGGTTCTGTCAGATATAAATAGGAGGAAGTACACAGCATTCAGAGTCGAAGGCAAGTTTCCAGGCTTGTAGTGGTGGACTCGTCGCCACTTGCTTCTCTCCCTTGCTTCTCTATCAACTCTGACCTGTCCCCATTTCTCCATCCAGACACCATGATAGTGTCCCCTGAAGGTGTCAACCAGCACTGAGTTTGTCCATTTCTCTCTCCAAGGACGACATCGGGCTCTCAAGGGTTATAATATGCCAGCCCCATTTTCACTTCAATGCAGGACTTCACAAAGTCCAGGCCTCTAGAAGCTCTATGCACTTTGCATCATGGTGACACACTGTGGACATTTTTGTTGCAGACTCCAGCTCCAAGGGACATCTAGCACATGGAAGGCAACTGGCAGCTCTAACTTTGCTCACAGGCAAAGCTAGATAGAGATGGAGAAGACCTTCCTCTGTGGCCACTTGAATCCACAGCATGTTGCATGTGGAAAGGTCATTGAGCGTTTTCCTCTCCAGTGGTCAGTGGACATCAGGCCTGTTGCCAAACCCTATGATCAGAGTCCCTAGTGGGGTCTGCTGAGGTGATGACATGGTCTGGTGAGTACTTGTTGTTCTTGCTGGAGTTCTCACACTTGCTTCTCCTGTCTGGAAGGAAAGATCAATCTCAGAGCATTTCTGCCTCCTTTGCAAAGAAGCAGCACAATCATTCCTGGCCACAGCTGGTGGACAAGCCCCTTAGTTTCTATATCCTCCTTGCCACTCTAAGCCACGTTGTCCCTTAAATGGCTCTTCCTGAGCTGGCCACAAGGATAGCCACTAATTTATCTTCCTGCAGAGGGATATGGCAGTTTAGGAATCCCCACCAGCATACCATACCAGTCCCCTTGGTATGGGTTTACAGAGCAAGAGCTTTTCTCAGCACATGGGGTGCTAGTCTTTACTTCTTCTGTCAGGAGCATCCTCTCTCACTTTAAGGACTAGAGGAGACTGCTATGAGGGCATTCTCCCCCATACTGACCTCTTCTCAGTCACCAGACAACTGGTGGGACTTGCTCCACCTGAGAAGGAGAGGCATCCTGGGAGGGCCTTTGTCCAGGCACTGGTGGGGACCACCTTAAGAATCAGAAGCCTGTTTCTACTGTAACTTCCCACTCCTTTGTCTCACCCTAGAAAAAAATCACATCCGGTTGCTATCTGAAAAATAAACATGGTCCTTGTCTCCTGGGGTCTTCAAGGGAGACTGAAGGTGTGAATATGGCCTTGGGTCCCTGATTCAGACCTAGCTTTGAGAGATTCTTGGCCCAGTGGGGTAGCCATTTGAGGAGACAGAAGTAGGCATCAAGTTCAGGGACTCTCTGGATTCCTGGAGGTCTATGCATCCCACAGTCTGGCTGGGCCCAGGAATGCTCATCAAGAGATGATGGTGTAACTTCAAGTTGAGAAGAGAAACTCCAGTGTCGCAGGGGCCTGTGTACACCTGTGTCCTTATGTGTTCAATACAGATGGGGAATGGAAGCCATATTCTAAGAGGCAAGTCCCAATTCTGCCCCAGCAGCCAGGCACTGCCTTCTTTTCTGCAATGGGAAAATGATAAGCAATGAACATACACAGCCTCCATGCAGGGCAAGAGGGTAGAGAGCTGACCGAGGGCTGCATTATGGGCCAGGCGTTCCCTGATGCACCTGTTGACTTGTCAGGATGCAAACCCTAACCAAGGTACAGGGACACAGTGACCCACAGGGCAAGAGGCCCTTGCAGGCCATGGTCATGGAGAGCCTCTGTGCCAAAGCCCTGCTACATAAGAAAGATGGGCGAGAGGGTTGGAAGCCTTGGGTTTAGAAATCTATTTCTATGGACAGTGAGTTGAGTATAACATCCCCCAAGGAGCCACATTAAAAAAAGAGAAGGCAGAGGCCAAGAGGGGCTGGAAGATAACACTGGGTTGTGTGAATAACTAGAGAGCAAAGCAACATTCTGGGAACCCCAAAGACACTTGTGTTTGCAGAGGCAGCTTGAGGTCAGACTTCATTTACACAAGACGTGGTGCTGGAGCCTAGGGTCACCTCGATGGCTGCAAGTCAATTAGAAAATCTTTATGAATCTCCCCAGTGAAGCAATTCACTTAAAGCTAATTTGTACTTCCTTTCCTCAGAGGATTTCATCACTGTGTCCACACGGCAGCCTCAGTTCTTCATGCTCACCCAAATGTGCTGAAGCCTCCCATGAGTTGGCGGAAGGAGCCGTGACTTTGAGCAGAGTATCTTGATGTTTCAACTGGGTGGCTGGCTTGGATGTTTGCCTGCACTTCCCCCCCCCCCCCCCCCCCCCACCCCATGCCCAACCCAGCTCTCATGGATGCCTACACTCTACGAAACATTAATTCATGATTTTCTTAATATCTTATTGATTTTCCCCCTCCAAAGGCCAGAGGTTAAAAAACTCCATAAAAATGTCCTGGCAATTTATTGCTGTCCCTTTAAGACACTGCACTAACCTCACTGCCATTTGTTTCCCCATTGTCTTTCACATAGGGTTACAGCTCTGATGACAGATTCACATTTTCTATGAACTTCCTCTGACCTGGTGTTTAAATATAAGATAGAAAGACATACCCCAGCACTGTTCTCTAGTAGTTACAGAGGCACACTCTGAAAACATTGGTGGGGGGTAGGGGGAACCTGGCTGTCCATCTACACTCAATGAGTTTGCAGTGGACCACAATTCATACAGAAGAAATATACCTCTGTATCTGTATCATGTATATCATCTGTAGCTATGTAGATAAAAATATATATTATCCTAATTATGTATTAACACTACTCTGAATGATATGTGTGTGTGTGTGTGTGTGTGTGTGTGTGTGTGTGTGTGTGTTTTTAAAAAGGCTCCACATCATAGTGCAAATTTCTACTGTGGGACTTTCTGTCACATTTTCCTCATCTTAGGAAATGGAGGTGGAAGCCAGGAGGCTGGAGAGTCGTGACAAGAGGCTCCATCACTATCCACGCCTCTCAGCCCTACCTCTGTTACCAGCTCTCTAACCATTCTCCCATCAATTCCGTGGCACAGAACCCCATGAGGTCCCGGGGAGCCACATGCTAAAATCATTCTCATCCTGAAAGTTGGGAGCAGAAATCCCAAAATAATAGATGGAAAAAGGAAAGGGTTTTGTAGTTCCTGGGGAAACATTTGTTACTGTGATCATTGTAATAAGCAGGTAGAGACTTGGATGTCTTCTTAATTCCATTATTTAGCTCCGATAGGCACAGACCTGAGGGTTTAATTAAACTGACAGGGAGGGTAAATAATCTCGTATTTTCACTCTGCGTTCCGTTCCCCAGTGTGTAGTGTAGACTCCTCCCAGCACAGACACATGTGGCTTCTCTGTCCTGGGCAGGAGACAGAGAATACTGGCCAGGAGGGGAGGTGTAGGGTTTCTGTTAATCTTCAGCTCTTCAAATTGAGGCATGAACTGAGTGAATCTTGGGGAAATGGAAAGAGAAGGACATTTTCCAACACTGTGACTTCCAAAGGCTGCTGCTTTGGCTCTGAAACAGCCTCCCTTCCCCCATCCTAAATGGATACTTGGACAGGGTTCTTCTTGCAGAGGTTTCAATTCAGATCTGTCAACCTAAGCACTAATGAGCTCTGCCCTCTCCCTCAGAAGCCTGGGGTTTGAGGGTGATGGGCAAAGCAGGGGCCTCTCCTCCTCATCCTGAATGCACCCTCAGGGGTGAGTACTACACATCTCTTCTAGGACTAGCTGAACCCCAAGGCTCAACTGTGGGCAAAGCCACTGCTCTGGGCACTGTGAAACTTGGGCATTTGTTGAGCAGTTCTGCCTGAAGACATGCTCAAGGGTCCCATGACCTGAGCCATCATGCTCCAGTGTGTGTGTGTGTGCGTGTGTGTGTGTGTGTGTGTGTGTGTGTGTGTGTGTGTGTGTGTGCATGTGTACATGTCTGTGTACACTCACAAGTGTGTACATGTAGGAGGCAGAGATTAACTTCAGTATTCCTCTGGATTCTTACCACCTTGATTTTTTTTTTTTTTTTTTTTTGAGGTCTCAGTGTCTCTGTATCTCTGTTTCCCTCCCTCCCTCCCTCCCTCCCTCCCTCCCTCCCTTCCTCCATCACTTTTACCTGGAACTCATTGATCATTTTAACTAGTCTGCCTGGCCATAGTGCACCAGGATTCCCCCTGTCTCTGTACCTGCCTCCTTGACATTGAGATTACAAATATGCATCACCATGCCTGGCTTTACATAGGTTGGAGGGACTGAACTCAGAACCTTATACTTGCGCAGCAAGCTCTTTGGCACCTGAGCTGTTTTCAACCTGCACTCTAAGGTTTAATGGTGTGATCTTGCCATCTAACTGAAGCGCTCTTTCTTCTTTCTTCTTAATTGTAATTAGAATATAACTAACAGGGTTTGCTGTGGGATTTTGGCACATGTATACTGTTTAGCTTTGCTCATATGTTCCCCATTGCCCTCAGTTACCTCCCTCCTTCCTACAGTTAAGGAGCCTTAAGCAATTCTTTACTTTTGTAACAACGTCCAACATGCTTAAGCAACTTTCTTTTCTTACGGCCCCCGGCTGTAGCCATATACTCTGTGTGCACATACTTGCTTGTGAGGCAGCACTCAGGATCATGCCAAAGAACAGATATGTCCACATCTGTGGTCCCACTGGTACCTCCCAAGCTTCCTCTGGGCTCAGGCATCAATGTCTGAACAACCAGGGGGTGGCCAGGAAACATGACCACTGCTGCTCGGAAGGCAGCACATCTCAAAGGCGGAACCTGAGGATGAAAGGACACCTCATGTTTGGGCTGCCTCTCTCCCTACCTTGGTCTGTGTGATATATGGAGGCCATTCCCCTAGTTGAGCAAGGATAGTTGCAACACCCATTTGGCAAAGAATCACACTAGCTGGGCTGTAGAAAAACTTCTGGCAAGGAGCAAGGAGCCAGGTGGCCTCTCAAGGTAGCCCCATGTCCTCACACCCTACCTGCTGTGAACTGGCGGTGACACTACGATCTGATTTCGTCAATGGACTTTTTCTAAGTGGTATATAGATATAAACAGATGAGTTCCCAAGTCTTGAAGACCACAGAGACCCAGGGGAAGAAGAACAAGAAGCCATGGTCACAAGACATTTTGATGCCATGGGGCTTTTAGATCAATGCCTACAAAACATGCGTATTCTCAGAGATGGGGGAGACATCAACTCTGAGAAAAGGCAGAAATTTGTGAATCGTTGAATTACTCAATGGGGCAGGATAGCTAGACTGCTGAGTACTATGCAGCGGGAATCTAAGATGCAGTGGTACCTTTGGAAAACATGCTACATTTTCACATGTAACCTTTTTAAAGTGCAAAGGGGAATGGGACAGATGACTCAGTTGGCAAAGCATTTACGCTGCACACATGATACACGCGTTAAATCCCCAGCAGCAATGTAAAATAAAATATCTGGGTTGAGCGGTGAGTGCCTGTACTTTCTAGTGTGGGCGGGGGCGGGGGCAAAGTGGGGAGAATGGGAAAATCCCTGGGCTTACTAGCTCTCCAGTCTAGCCAAATTGCCTAGCTCCAGACAGAGGCTGTGTCTGGGAAAACAAGCAAAAACACGGTAGAGAGCAATTGAAGAAGACACTAGGCACAGACCTCAGGCCTCCAAATGCATGTACGTACAAATACACACACACACACACACACAGAGAGAGAGAGAGAGAGAGAGAGAGAGAGAGAGAGAGAGAGAGAGAGGAACATTGCCTAAATTGGGACCTTAGCAAGATGACAAGAGGGAAACAGGCATGCAAAGAGACTTGGGTAATCCTGAGGTTTAAAATGGCACTCCCTCATTTTATGCTGTTCTTAGCTGGGTCCATTTGCTCATCTAAGACACAGAAGTTGAGCACCTGGAGGCCATTCCAGGGTACTGCAGTCCCCTCCATAGCACAGAATGAATGTATGCAATCACACAGAAAGCATCATGGGTATTGCTTGGGTTGTTGTGAGAAAAACAGAATAGAAGAGAGCAGAGAGGCTCACCGATGTTCAAAGAAGAGAAGAGAAAGAAAAAAGATGGCTCTGAAGGTGAAGCCGCACCATAAGCACCACCGTGCTGAGCAAAGCAGATGAGGCAGCTCTCAAGAGCAGAGTGGAGAGAAAAACTCTAGGTGAAAGAGATGGAGAAACTCCCATGGAGCTGTGCCTGCCTCTCTGCTGGACAGCCCAGGGAAAAGCACTTTGCAATAGGATTAACCAAAAGCAAACTACAGAGGCTAAAATAATGGGAAGTCCCTCTACCTGAAGCTCCTGCCCAGGGAGAAACAGGAGTATTCAAATCTATTCAAACAAAAAAGATGGAGGAAAGGCATCAGAGAATGGGAACTGGAGTTTGCATTTTAGCAATTTTTTTTTTACAAGACAGCAACCTAAAATTATGAAGAAGTTTTAGGCCAGTAGCCCTACATTTCAGGAAGGCTCATAAAATATACTCGGAGCTGAGAGCCAACTTGTGTCTTCTGCTGGGAGTCAGTGTGAATACAATCTGCTACATCCCATAACCCGCAAAGAAACAGATAGTAAAGTGAACATGCGACCCAAAGAAGCAAAGTTGTACATGGAAAGAATGCCTGGCTACAAATAATCCTGAAAGTAGGAGGATGTGTGAATGAGCTCTCCCTGGCTCTCCCTGGTTTGAGAGCAGTTTCCTATAAGTAATGCCTGGCAATTAGTAAAAACTACAAACCAAGCAGGAAAGCTACCATTGCTCTGATGTTTCTGAGCTCCACTAAGCACCCTTACATGAGCAGCTATTAAGTTATAAATAAATAAAAACATTTTAAAGGCCCACACTTTAGCACTATCAAAACCATAATTACATAGAATTTTAATTTTCAATAAAAAACTTATTATGGCTTGAAATTGTGGAGGAACAACCAAAATTAAGTGTGTGTGAAAATGCCACAAGGAGCTTGTTCTTTGTGTGCTAGGAGATAAAGAAAGGGAGATAGGGAGATATCAGTAGGTAAAGTGTGTGCTGCATGTACGTGAAGGGCCTGCATTTGGATCTCCAGTACCCATGTGACATTTGGGTGTGGAGTTACAAGGGCTGGAAGGGGAAACAGGCAGACTCTGGGGCTCTCTGGACAGCTAGCCTAGTCCAAACAACAAGCCCGAGGCTCGGCGAAAGGCTCTCAGAAAAATGTGGAGGACAATTGAAGAAGACATTTTGGTGACAACCTCGGGCCATCACATACACACACACACACACACACACACACACACACACACACACACACACACGAGCCAGTACACCCACACATACCTGTATACCTCACACTTACATCTGCACACACACACACACACACAAATAAATAAAATAATAGATGAATCAATTGAAATTGGTTTAAAGTGAAGAAAGACTGTTATTGAAACACAGACCAGAAATGCATGTTTGTGTGTGTGTGTGTGTGTGTGACCGCACTCTGTGTATATCAGTGTATGTGTGTACATATGTGTACGTGTGAGCATGTATGTGTGTGCGTGAGTATGTGTGCATGAGCATCTGTGCTTGAGCATGTGTGTGCGTGAGCATGTGTGGGTGTGTGGGTGTGACTGTGCACTCTGTGTATAGCAGTGTTTTTGTATACCAGCATCCTTCTGAAAAGTGAACTAAGCTAAGATTCACCTGCATTAAAGAGAACTCCTAGTCTGTGAAAACGTAGCTGCATTGGAAGTCATGCAAGCCACCACCCAAGAAAAAGGAGAGCCAAGATATGCAGATTTAAAGGAAAATGGAGAGCCTGAAACTTCAGAAACTATCTCAGTGTGTTAAAACATTGCCTCCTCAGGACCGAAGGAAGAAGACAACTCCCTTGGGCTCGCGGTACACGCATTTACACATCTTGTCAGTGTGGGAGACAAGTTGGAGGGCTTGGGATTTGCTGGCTGGATGGAATGAACATAGAAGAATGCTATAAACCTGATTGCTGATTCACGTGGACACATGTTTACGTGCTGTCTGCCAACAGAGTTCAAAAACCGATGTAAGTCAGCACACCTGTATGTGTAAGGTGTACATGTATGGACAGAGAAACAGCAGAAGTTTGCTGAAACTGGGTCTCTGTCCTCTGCATGGAATACAAAGACATTATAATGAAAGCTTGACAGACAACCAGGACATGACATGAACACAGTTGAAAAGCACATTCAACCAGCGGGATATTCCCCATCTGTCTACCTCCCAGGATATATGTATGGAGGATGTGCAAATGAACAAAAGCCTCAGTGCAGAGCACTGATGACTAAGGGTAAAAAATCACCCCAAAGAAGCACAATCATTACAAAAGCAAAACTGAGCACCAGGGCCTTTGAGCCCACTGGATTAGGGAGAGGAAGCCTTTACACAGTGACATGAAGGCAGAGGTGGAAGGTAAGTCAATCTCAAACACTGCCTGTGTGGAGCATTAGCCACCATGACATTACCTATAATGGAAGGAACAGGAAATGCCTGAATTGTTCATCAAATGGAAACACTTTCTTTCCTCACTGAAGGAAGCAAAAAGTTGAAGCAAGCTCAGATTGTGGGATATAGTGGATGGCTGTGACAAATGGAGTATGCTTTCTTGAGTCCTGACATGAAATGTGGCAGTCATGCGTGCGCATAAAAACTGTTCTCAGTGGCACTGCCTGTGTGACAGAGGACTTCTTCGGGAAAAACAAAGTTCTCTTGAAACGTCTACCCCAACTCAAGACCAAAAGGTCCCAGCAAGTCTGTATAAGCCATAGATAGATGAAGGGTGAACCAAGCCCAGTGACCTCACACTGATTCTCTCCCACGGTCCCTGAAGAAGCTTTTCTTCTCCCACTGTTCTTGCCCTGGGCTTTCCTTATTCTTGGTTCTCTGGGCCCTGCAGAGGGTAGAAGGTTGTTCTTGGTCTGCTAAAGCACACACGCGCATGCGCACAAGTACTGACAGACAGGCATGATTAGATTATGTCTTCTAGCTTAAAACTAATGTTTTATATGTTATACTAATGAGAACAGCAGATTGTGTCTAGAACAGATTTGTTGCAGGCACAGATTTAAAACATAATGAGTGACAGTCCCTCACCAGCTGTAACACTCAGGAGATCGGGACCTATACCACACCTGGGCAGCAAAGTAGAGCTGGTCCTGCTTGCGAGAGGTTTCGGGTGAGCCATCAACAAGGGCATGAGAGCAGGAGAGCTGGCTCTGCCCCCTTGCAGATGGCAGCATTGGATAGGCCAGCTGAGGCGGGGCAGAAGAGCTCACCCCAGTGGTGTGGGTGAGGGAGAGCTGGTGGACTGCCCAGCTCAGATACCTGGCAGGCCCAGATCCAGGCCTTTGAGTTGGCCCACCCCAACATTTACCCTACCGATGAGCTGTTTTAGTGAATGAAGGGACCAGACCTACAGATCCAGAACTGTAAGATCTCCCTGACCCAGGGCAACAACAGGATATCCAAGATGAGTCCTAGTGAGGACTCAATGTTGATGGTGTAGTAGAAGCCAGAGGCCTCAAACCAGACCAATGACTCATTACAATGAACATTTGCAAGCAAAGAAGTGTGCATAAAAGGATAGACTGTGGGACACACTGACACACTACAGCTGTCATAACAAGTTTTTTTTTTTCTTTTGTGGAGGAGGTTGCAGAGGTGGAGGGTGGGTACAAGGGGATGAGGAGATGAATAAGGATTGTGGTACCCAGTGTGAAATTCACAAAGAACTAATTTTAAAAATGTAATGAGTGGCAAAGGAGTCCAGGCTGACGTGTATCTCCAAATTTCAATCGAAATGTTTCCATTTTTGAGAGCAGAGTCTCGGGCAAAGGAGGCCACTCCATTCTTTTCTTTCTTTTTTTTTTTTCTTTAAAAATATATTCATATTACATCTCAATGGTTATCCCATGCCTTGTATCCTCCCATTCTTCCCTCCCTCCCATTTTCCCCTTACTCCCCTCCCCTTTGACTGTGACTGAGGGGGACTTCCTCTGGCCACTCCATTCTTGACTGATGTGTGTTCTATCTTCTGCCAGACATGCTTGGAGGTCTGTGTACAGAGTGCTCATCTTGGAGACTCCCATACTTGAGCAAGTGGCAGCTTGGGCACCAAGTCCTTGCTATTCCTCTAAGACCTTTACCCTGGCTCTGGACAGGCACCAGGCACCTGCCATTGTGGACATCTCTACTGGTTCTTGGCTCCTGGAGCCTCCATCATCTCCCCAATGTGAAGGTGGTTGTGTATACTGCTGTGTCGTGCCTTACAAAGCATGTCAGGCACATATTAGTTCTGCGATCAACGGCCAAGCAACTAAAAACAAAATAGAACAGAGTTGTAGATGCAGAGATCCTCTCTAACTGACCTCGGAAGTCTTGGATGAAATCACAGCAGGTATATGCAGGTCTCAGTAGTATTTACACAGGGAAATTGGTCAGGAACAGTCTCCCTATAAAAGGTACCCTCTTGAAGTATATTATTATTTTGAATTATTTAGGAAACAAATTACATATGAAGACATATTTACATTTGCATTGAATTTATCTTCTTAAAAAATTCCACCTTCACATGTGGCTGAATTAATTACAAGATTCTGTTCCTTTCCTCCTATTTAAGTTTCTGGTCTTAGAAATCATTAACCACTCATTTGAAATACAATTTAAGAAACAGGAATTATCCATTATGTTGGATTTATGCGTGTCTATTTTAGAAGGTACTAATGAGAGAATGCATTATAATATAATAATTTAATCTCTAAATGCTGGTCTCTTGGTGGATAAATAACAATTTAAATGACAGAAAGTCTTTCCAGGAGCACGAAGCAAGTATCTAGAGGAGGTGCGGAAGGAACTGACTTTACCTGGTTGAATGTGTGCACAGGTGTGAAGGTGTGGTCACAAGATGTATGCACAGGTATGGAGGAGTGGTCACAAAATGATGTGTGCACAGGTGTGGAGGGGTGGTCACAGGATGATGTGTGCAGGTGTGGAGGGGTGGTCACAGGATGATGTGTGCAGGTGTGGAGGGGTGGTCACAGGATGATGTGTGCAGGTGTGGAGGGGTGGTCACAGGATGATGTGTGCAGGTGTGGAGGGGTGGTCACAGGATGATGTGTGCAGGTGTGGAGGGGTGGTCACAGGATGATGTGTGCAGGTGTGGAGGGGTGGTCACAGGATGATGTGTGCAGGTGTGGAGGGGTGGTCACAGGATGATGTGTGCACGGTGTGGAGGGGTGGTCACAGGATGATGTGTGCACGGTGTGGAGGGGTGGTCACAGGATGATGTGTGCACAGATGTGGAGGGGTGGTCACAGGATGATGTGTGCACGGTGTGGAGGGTGGTTACAGGATGATGTGTGCACAGGTGTGGAGGGGTGGTCACAGGATGATGTGTGCAGGTGTGGAGGGGTGGTCACAGGATGATGTGTGCACGGTGTGGAGGGGTGGTCACAGGATGATGTGTGCACGGTGTGGAAGGTGGTTACAGGATGATGTGTGCACGGTGTGGAGGGGTGGTCACAGGATGATGTGTGCAGGTGTGGAGGGGTGGTCACAGGATGATGTGTGCAGGTGTGGAGGGGTGGTCACAGGATGATGTGTGCACAGATGTGGAGGGGTGGTCACAGGATGATGTGTGCACGGTGTGGAGGGTGGTTACAGGATGATGTGTGCACAGGTGTGGAGGGGTGGTCACAGGATGATGTGTGCACGGTGTGGAGGGGTGGTCACAGGATGATGTGTGCAGGTGTGGAGGGGTGGTCACATGATGGTGTGTGCACAGGTGTGGAGGAGTGGTCACAGGATAGTGTGTGCACAGGTGTGGAGTGGTGGTCACAGGATGATGTGTGCACAGGTGTGGAGGGGTGGTCACAGACTGGTGTTCCACCCTGAAGGCTCCTGTCAACTCTCAAACCAAGGCATTCCAGGTGTGTCCCTGACCAGACACTAAGTCCACCACGGAGGCCCAGATTTTGAACAATTCTAGCTATGTTGAGGAGTGAGACAACTCTTAGGTATTCCTAGTAAATATTTGGTACCAAGTGATCCCCGATTTCTCCCTCTGGCTTGTCCCCTAAAGCCCAGAACCTTCCCCGATCCTGGCCACTCTTCTGGGAATACCCTCTACCACATGTCTTCTCAGCATATTTGCTGCCTGGTCCAAGATGACCCCAGTTGTCACCCCCTGCAGAGAACAGCCAGATCAGGTCTGATGTGGTGTTCTGGGTTAAGCTGTGCTGGTCTAGGCACAAGTGGTTTAGATTTAGACTTTGGAGGCCTTCACCTTAGAGATCAGAGGTGCAACAAACCCTACCCTCTCAGTGGGGGTTGCAGGGGGCATGGCTTCTGTTGGCCATATGTGCCTTTCTCAGCATGTATGAAGCCTTCCTCTTTGCTGCACCTGTGCCCTCCTCCAATTGTGTCCAGAACTCCCGAACCACAGGCTTGTGAAGTTTATAATTCACTTTCAAAATTATTCCACTTTTGTCATTGTTAGGTAGCTATTTCTCCCTTAAAATATCCCTTTCTTGTACTAGAGAGATGGCTCAGCAGTTAAGGTGATTTGCTCATGCAAAGAACCCAGGTTCAAATTCCAGCATCCATATGGTGACTCACAACCATCTATAACTCCAGTTCTAGGGAATCTAATGCCCTCTTCTGACCTCAGCAGTTTATAGGAAGATACATGATGCATATACATATCTATACACAAAATATTATGCATAAAATAAAGTTTTGAAAATCTAAAAAACAAACAAACAAACAAAAAAGCCGGGTGTGGTGAAGCACACCTTTAATCCCAGCACTAGGGAGGCAGAGGCAGGCAGATCCCTGTGAGTTTGAGTCCAGCCTGGTCTACAAAGTGAGTCCAGGACAGTCAAGGCTACATAGAGAAACCCTGTTTTGATAAACCAAAAAGAAAAATAATCTAAAAAACAACATTGTTTCCTATTGATAAGAGGAAGGTGGTAACTCTTAGGAAGCTAATAAAATGTAGAAGTCCCATGAAACCCAGAAAGTTACAAAATGCCCAAGGATTTCTCTCCCACGTTATCAGTAAGCAATTGTTGTGGAGAGGTGATTTTCTCCAGTGGTGCTGCCTGCACATTGTACAGGGAGCTCTAGGGACGCAGTTTTCGTGAGGAGGCTGGCTTTATAGGGAAGCAGTTGCCTTTGAATCATTCATTCTCCTGTGAATCAGTCCTCATTCATGCTTCTTTAAGTAACCCAAATAACCAGCTGGTTCACCAAGCTAGCCTTGAAGGGGGCCTTCCTTCAGTCTGTCATTTGGTGAAGAGATGTTTGTGCACATGTCTCAGGAAGAGCCACACGGCAGCCATTGTCTGACCCATGACTTAGCATAGGCTGCCTAGAGAACTGGGAAAGCAAACAGGGGCTTTGCATGCGATACATGGTCTATTGAGACCACCTAATAGGAAGGCAGGGGCTGTAGAAGGGGCTAGATAGAACACAAGTAGGAGCGGGCTTCAGCTTCCACAGTGTAGCTAAGGTCCAGTAGTGGCTAGCTGAGCCCTGGTGTTCGTCCCATCTCTGCGGTGCTCCTTCACCTTAGTTCAAGGTCAGGAGCTGCAGGCAGGTTGGGCATATGCACCTCTCACAGAGCCATGTTCTCCATCTGTTCATCTTGAGAGAGAAGCTTTACAGGTTAGTGGCATATACAGCACCAACACTAATGTGTTGTTAGCAAGCCATCACTAGTTCTACTGGCCTATGTAACACGAGTTGGCCCAGTTCCCAGTGTTGGTAAAAAAAAAAAGGGGGGGTCAAGCCCTCCTGAGGGCCGTTATATGCTCTCTGCCTTCTTCCTCTATCCCCCTGACTTGCCGAAAGCCTCAATGATGAGCCTTCCTGGGGACATGAAATTGACACTGGCACTGTTTTTTTTTTTTTTTTTCTTTTTTTTTATTAATTTATTCTTGTTACATCTCAATGTTTATCCCATCCCTTGTATCCTCCCATTCCTCCCCCCCCCATTTTCCCATTATTCCCCTCCCCTATGACTGTTCCTGAGGGGGATTATGTCCCCCTATATATTCTCATAGGGTATCAAGTCTCTTCTTGGCTACTTGCTGTCCTTCCTCTGAGTGCTACCAGGTCTCCCCCTCCAGGGGACATGGTCAAATGTGAGGCACCAGAGTACGTGAGAAAGTCGTATCACACTCTCCACTCAACTGTGGAGAATATTCTGACCATTGGCTAGATCTGGGAAGGGGTTTAAAGTTTACCTCCTGTATTGTCCTTGGCTGGTGCCTTAGTTTGAGCGGGACCCCTGGGCCCAAATCTGCCTATCATATTGTTCTACTTGTAGATTTCTAGGACCCTCTGGATCCTTTTATTTTGCTGTTCTCCCATGCGTCTCTCATTTAGAGTCCCAATAGGATGTCCTCCCTTCTATCCCAGTTTCCTGGTAAGTGAAGGCTTTCGTGGGACATGCCCCTTGGGCTAGTATGCAGATATAAGTGAGTATATACCATTTGATTCTTTCTGCTTCTGGGTTAACTCACTCATTATGATCATTTCTAGCTCAATCCATTTATCCACAAATCTTGGGAATTCCTTGTTTTTAATAGCTGAGTAGTATTCCATAGTGTATATGTACCACAGTTTCTTTATCCACTCTTCTACTGAGGGACACTTAGGCTGTTTCCATGTTCTGGCTATTATGAATAAGGCTGCTATGAACATGGTTGAGCAAATTTTCTTGTTGTGTGCTAGAGCATTTTCTGGGTATATTCCAAGGAGTGGAATAGCTGGGTCTTGAGGAAGCCCTATTCCCATTTTTCTGAGATAGCACCAGATAGATTTCCAAAGTGGCTGTACTAGTTTGCATTCCCACCAGCAATGAAGGAGTGTTCCTCTCTCCCCACATCCTCGCCAGCATGTGGTGTCGCTTGAATTTTTGATCTTAGCCATTCTGATGGGTGTAAGATGGAATCTCAGAGTTGTTTTGATTTGCATTTCCCTGATGACTAAGGAGGTTGAGCATTTCTTTAAGTGTTTCTCAGCCATTTGATACTCCTCTGTTGAGAATTCTCTGTTTAGTTCCAAGCCCCATTTCTCAATTGGGTTATTCGGTTTGGTGGTGTTAATTCTTGAGTTCTTTATATATTTTGGATATTAGACCTTTGTCAGATGTAGGGTTGGTGAAGATTTTTCCCAGTCTGTAGGCTGTCGCTTTGTTCTCTTGACAGTGTCTCCTGCCTTACAGAAGCTTCTCAGCCTCATGAGGTCCCATTTATTAATGGTTGACATTAAGGCCTGGGCCGTTGGACACTGGCACTGTTATTCTAAGAGATTTTCACTCCTTGACACATCTACCTCTAATGAGAGAGTCCTCACTTCAGGGCCTTCGTGTACAGAGAGGGTCATGGAAAGTGTCACCCCAGAGGTATGTGACTGGTGTCCCCATAAGAAGACAGATGCTTGAGGGGCTGGAGAGATGGCCCAGCTGGTAAAGTGCTTCTTTGAAAGTGCAATGATCTGAGTTTGATCCCTACAACCTATGCTTAAAAAAAAAAAAAAAAAAAAAAATCAGACCATAGTGAAACATGTTTGCAATCCCAGAGCAGGGACAAGCAGATTCCTGGGACTCACTGCCTGCCTAGCCTAATGTCTACCTACATTCCAGGTCAGTGAGAGACCTTGCCTCAACAAAACAACAACACAAAACACAAAACACAAACAAAAGCTAGCAAGTGAGCAAAGATACTTAAAGTCCCTAAAGAATGGCAACGTAAGTTTTCTTACATCCTCCAATGCACAGCACTAGCATTCAAACATACATGAACATACACATGGCATGCACTTATACACAGGTGAATGATCACACATACACGCACACATACACACACAGATAAAGAGAGGCATACATAAAACTAGAAGGGCTCCCTGTGGACACAGGAAGTCCTACCTACCACAGTTCCTGTGAGCAGAGTGCACAGTCATCTTCCCATTGGGTACCTGACTTCAACTTTCAGAACAAGCAGGAGAGAAAGGTCTTCTTCATCTGGTGGGAGTTTTGCTGCTGCGGAAGCCTAGGAACACTAACGTGCCTGGATACAAAGTGACACTCAAGGGAAGTTCGACCTCAGTCACATTCTGGGGCAAAGCCATGTGATTTTGTGTCTACTTTGGGACCTCTTACCTTGATACAACTCACTGTGCCTCAACTTTCCTTCCTTCGGCCTAACCCTGAGGCAATGCAGCATCAACACCTCTGGTCTTTGCAGAGAAGTGGCCCTTGTTGGTGCACTTCTTCATGACCATACTGTTTGGAAGACATCATGAATGACATGCCTCCTTAGTAGAGGCTGGTGGAGTCAGCTCGGCCCCAACATGAGCCTTTCTGAGTGCAAGCCTGCTCTCTGCCCTCTCCGATCTGAGGGTGATAGGTGGCATGCCCTATAGTCCTCAGGAAACAGAGCTTAAGGTGCAGGACCACGCAGGGCACGTGGCTGTGCAGCCTTTACTATCTGCATATTTATTTCAGCCCTTAAATGAAATCCAATTTGAGGCTATTAATATTAATGCACTGAGATGATTCTGATGATGAATTAATAAAACACTTGGCCTCGCTGTGTGCTGTTTGCTCAGACATTTAATGATGCTCTTAACTGGGAAGAGGGAAGGGCAAAGCAGGGTCCACTTGGAGCCTGGGAATCAACCCTCTTCATTGTTCTGCGCTGGCTGCTTTAATGGCAATCGATGCTATCGATCTGGGAAATGTATCTGCTCGATCTCCACCTTGTGTGACAACTGCAGCTCGGGTTTCTCAGGCATCACGTGAACGCAGTGTTCCGGCAAGATCCTACATTTACTAATAAATTAGATGCTAAATGAATTTTGGTTCCCTTCCCACTGTTTGATCTTGTACAGTAATGCTTTCTCCTAGTACCAACATGGCTGGGGCTGTCACAGGTCAGTGATGGGTTCCTTGTTAGAAAACACAGACCCCATCTCCACTGTAGACATGGATGGACTCATGAAACAGACTTCCCCCTTGGGCCAAAGCTCAAGGCTTCTCCAGGAAGAACTCTAGGCTGCTGCCATTTTGCTATTTGAATAGAGATAATTTGCTGTTCACAGTAAGCCACATTAGTCATCAAAAGGACAATTTAACTCCAATTAACTTAACTAGATTTAGTACTAAACTTGAATTGGATACACTTTCCCTGCAGTAGCCAGCCAGCAAATACCTTTTAAAGCTCTTTAATTGGGTCATTTTCTTAGTTGATTAAAAGTAGCACCAACAATCTACTGTCTTATGTGCTCTGCCACCCCCCCACTACACACACACACACACACACACACACACACACACACACACACCAGAGTCATCCCAGTCAGTGCTCCAGTCAAAAGGAGAAGACTTTGTCCACAGAGCTGAGACCTATCCCGAAGTCACTGAAAAAGACAAGAAGAAAGGGGGAAAATCAAGACTGTGATGTGTTTTAAGAATAAAATTGCTGCACAGATGAAGTGCTCACAAAAGCCAGCATGTGGTCTGTGTTCAACTGCAGAACAGAGACTTTCATTATAAAGCCTACTGAAGGCTTGAAGAGAGAGTAAGGGGTAAGGCAGTCTTGTGGCAGGGCTGATTCCCCACCACAGCTCACTAGGAAATCCAAGCTCTGTAAAGGGGTACTTCATGTGAGTGCCCACCATCCTGCAGCTGTTTCTGCACACGGGGCAGTGGCTGGCATAATCTCTTTCTGCTGTCAGGTGTGAGAGGCCTGGGTTTTAATCATTAGTGTGCACACAGGCCCAGGGAAGTAAACATGGCGGAATTGGAAGGAGGTACACTCAGGAGCTCTGAAGGGTATGCCCTGATCCAGGGGGAGTTTCAGGAGAGCTTACCCACATTCCTGACTCACAAAGGTGACTGTGAGAATACTCTCAGATCAGCACATTTGTGGCATGGAAAACATACCACTGACAAGCAGGAGGCTCCTGAGTCAGGACTTAAATGTGTGTACGCTCACCTGTACACATGTATGTCTACATATGTGTATCCGTGCATGATTCTTCTTACATTCACACACACACTGACACACATGCTGTCTATATACTGTACATAGACTTGCAGCGAGGAAATTTTAATTACAATGTTGTGAGATTTATTAAGCATTTAATCTCCATAACACATGCTTTTCGTTATTGTGGTGTAACACTTTTTCGTTGTCTTACAAATGTAGCTATAACTCAATTTTAGAAAACCCTATGCGGCATGGAGCCCTAAACATATTGACTTGGAGTTAATGTGGGATCGGCACCCATCAGCCAGGACCTGTGCTACAGAGGCGTTGAGGGAGCAGACAAGTTGCCAGTCACTGCCTCCCCAGGTAATATCGGATCTGTGCTGCTAGGACCCACCACCATACCAGGGCACAGTGCGTCTTGCCAACCAAGTGGATTTTTGGTACTGATTGATTTTCCCCAGACAGTGTGTCTGTAGACAACACACATGATTAATCTGTGGGTTATAAACAGATACCCAACAGGCCAGCACAGCCATCAAACAAACACCAGCTCACTGGCTTCACCCAGCGATGTTGGAAAACCCAAAGAGCAATACTTTCTGATGAAATTCAGGATCCAACACAGATTGGCAAGCCAAGGTCCTCTTGCTCAGTGCCCTAGTGAAACTTCCAAGGAGTCTTAGCCCCAAAGCCCAGAGCCACCCTGAGTAGCATTGACTGTGCAGGCTCAGTGTCCTAGTGAAACTCCCAAGGAGGCTCAGCCCCAAAGTCCAGAGCCACCCTGGGTAGCATTGACTGTGCAGGCTCTTCAGACAGCTCCATCTTCCACATAGCCTTTTTGGAAAAGGTATGGCATATATCCATGAATAAATGAAGTGAAATGAAATAATAAAATATAGTAAAAGTATTCTCGACCCTCTATCACCTTCCACACGGCTCTCTGGGTCAGATTTATGCTGCGGATCGGGAGATAGCCAGTGAAAAATGAAAAACAATTTCATATTTTAAATTTATGAGCCTGGAGGGTAATAGATCATCTTTTCCCAAGCCCCGTGCGTTAAATTGTCTCTAGCCTATTTGGTATGTTCCCTGTGTCACTCACACCTGTCATTTTGGTTAGGGTGACTTCAGTCTTCCAGATGCGCCCCTTCTAGAAGTTGGGATAGGAAATTAATTATTCTGGAGGAAGATTTAACCCATGTTATAGATACCCAGACAGCACAGAAGGAGAAAAAGAGTGAGCGACCTCATCCCTGGAGCCCTTTACTAGCCTGGCTGTGTGGAAATGGCCCTTCTGACACACTGAGGTAATGAAAAGGATGGAATGCTGTGTCTAAATTAACCAGGCTGGACACGGTGCCAAAGCCTTTGGCTAGACACAGACTGACTTAATTCTTTCTATGATAACTTGGGTCTGGAGCACTTCTCTGCCACAAGAGGGAGTGACCCAGTAGAGCAGAGCGAAGCTCTTGTGTGGGTGATCTTGACTGGGCTGCAGGCAAAACCTAGAAAAGATTTTTTTTTTAATCGAGATTCTCTCCAGCAGCCCACTCCAAATGCCAGTATCCATCACCACTTGACTGGATCGATCGCTGTGTTTTGGCCCCAGTCTCCTGCGAGAGATGGCATTCCATCAGTGATAGACGAATATCACAGTTAAGCAAAGTATCCAGCCAGACCCAGTAACATTTTTATTGATTTTTGTTGTGCAAATAATGTCTTTTTGGGCTGAATAAATGGCTTTGAGCCAAACAGTCATTGTTTATGATTCCAAAATGCAATAAAGGGACAGGAAATATATTATAGCCCGTGTCTCAAGGCACACACTATAATCATCCTTTGGTGGTAAAAAACCACCCATCTGCAGCGGGAGTGCATATTTATCCCTGCTTAAAGGGGCCTGTAGGACTTGCAAATCTCACATGGACTGCCCTGTTAGGAAACTGATGGCATTGCCCTTTCACCTATTGAATAACTACCAGAAAACCAAGCAAAAAAGTAGGCACTATATTTCTTCAATCAATACAAAGAAAACAGTTTATTACAGTCCCTTCGAATGAAATATCAAAGTTGCCAAAATAGCATTCATTCACTCTGAAAGAAAACATCAAAAATCTTCCTGGCTGTATCGAAGGTTATAAAATCAGAAAATATTTTAAGAAAGCTTTTTTTTTTTAAATCACATTCATTCAAAATATCATGGGCTTGCTTCACTGGGTTAGCTCAGCAGAGAGCTGACTACCCATAATCCACCCTGAGTGAAATTCCATCTCTTTTGGATAATCATTCTAGAATCTTCCGTCCTTCAGAGAGCTGTGCTCCAGGAGGAACTAGCAAACTGAATCTTTTCATGTTTCTTACGGAGTCCATAGAGGGTGTGCACACTAAAATGATGACAGTGCAGTTCCCTGTGTCCGTACCCACCCATGATTCAGCACCAAGGGGTCTGTGAGATCATTCAAAGAGTAGCATTGTTGGTGTTGGGTTTACATGCAGGTGACGACAGGATACCTTCACTCTGAGTATAATTAAGAGACAATTTCCTTAGGATTATTACTTGGTCAATGCTTTTTCTTCTCAGTGATTTAAGAATGGCTTAAGGAGTAAATAACACCAATGTTAATATGCCACTCTAAAGCACTGCTGTACTTTTTAAATTGCTCTTTCATCAAAACATTGTAATTCCTATAAAGAACTGGTCTTAGCTGTGAATCTTCAGATGTAAGTACATATCCTGAAGTGAGTTCAGAAACCAGGAAAGAAAACAGGACCACAGCTGAGTAGGGGTAGGGAGGGGCAGGGAACAAGTTATCTGACCAGGGAAATGTGGGAAGGGATGGGACTCTAGTTCAGGCTGGGAGAGATAAACATAGGAGGGAGAAGAGCAAAATAACAGTAAGGATGTCTGAAAAAGTCGTAAGGAGTCACCTTATTAAGTACTTGCCTTTAAAACACTATAATGCAGTTAAATCTGTGTATAAATAAACATACGAGTTTAAATAAAGTTTTATTATCTGGATTTGAAGGTACTCCTTTCTTTTTTAAAATATTTTATTAATTTATTCATATTACATCTCAATTGTTAGCCCATCCCTTGAATCTTCCCATTCCTCTCTGCCTCCTACTTTCCCCTTACTGCCCTCCCCTATGTCTATGACTGAGGGGGACTTCCTCCCCATGTATATGCTCATAGGGTATCAAGTCTTTTCTTGGTAGCCTGCTATCCTTCCTCTGAGTGTCACCAGGCCTCCCCATCAAGGGGATGTGGTCATATATGGGCACCAGAGTTCCTGTGAAAGTCAGTCCCCACTCTCTATTCAACTGTGGAGAATTTCCTGTCCATTGGCTAGATCTGGGTAGTGGTTCGAAGTTTACTGCACGTATTATCCTTGGCTGGTGCCATAGTTTGAGCAGGACCCCTGGGCCCAGATCCGTCCATCATAATAATGTTCTTCTTGTAGGTTTCTAGGATGCTCTGGATCCTTCTATTTTCCCATTCCTCCATGCTTCTCTCACCTAAAGTCCCAATAGGATGTCCTCCCCTCTGACCCACTTTCCTGGTAAGTGGAGACTTTCATGGAACATGCCCCTTGGGCTAGTGTCCAGATATAAGTGAGTATATATACCATTTGATTCTTTCTGCTGCTGGGTGAACTCACTTGTTATGATCATTTCTGGTTCAATCCATTTGTCTACAGATTTTTGGAATTCCTTGTTTTTAATAGCTGAGTAGTATTCCATAGTGTAAATATACCAGTTTCTTTATCCATTCTTCTACTGAGGGACACTTAGGCTGTTTCCATGTTCTGGCTATTATGAATAAGGCCGCTATGAACATGGTTGAGCATATGTCCCTATTGTGTGGTGGAGCATTTTCTGGGTATATTCCAAGGAGTGGAATAGCTTGGTGTTGAGGAAGCTCTATTCCCAGTTTTCTGAGAAAGCGTCAGATAGATTTCCAAAGCGGTTGTACCAGTTTGCATTCCCACCAGCAATGAAGGAGTGTTCCTCACTCTCCACATCCTCGCCAGCATGTGGTGTCACTTGAATTTTTGATCTTAGCCATTCTGATGGGTGTAAGGTGGAATCTCAGAATGGTTTTGATTTGCATTTCTCTGATGACTAACGATGTTGAGCATTTCTTTAAGTGTTTCTCAGCCATTCGATATTCCTCTGTTGAGAATTCTCTGTTTAGTTCCAAGTCCCATTTCTTTTTTAAAATATATTTTATTAATTTATTCATATTACATGTCAATTGTTATCCCATCCCTTGTATTTTCCCATTCCTTCCTCCCTCCCATTTTCCCCTTACTCCCTTCCCCTATGACTGTGACTGAGGGGGACTTCCTCCTCCTGTATATGCCCATAGGGTATCAAGTCTCTTTTTGGTAGCCTGCTACCCTTCCTCTAAGTGCCACCAGGCCTCCCCATCCAGGGGATGTGGTCAAATATGGGACACCAGAGTTCATGTGAAAGTCAGACCCCACTCTCCACTCAACTGTGAAGAATGATGAGCCCCATTTCTTAATTGGGTTATTTGGTTTGGCAGTGTTTAATTTCTGGGGTTCTTTATATATTTCAGATGTTAGACCTTTGTCAGATGTAGGGTTGGTGAAGATTTTTGCCCAGTCTGTAGGCTGTTGCATTGTTCTGTTGACGGTGTCTCCTGCCTTACAGAAGCTTCTCAGCCTCATGAGGTCCCATTTATTAATTGTTGATCTCAAGGCCTGGGCTGTTGGTGTTGGTGTTCTGTTCAGGAAATTGTCTCCTATGCCAATATGTTCTAGGTTCTTCCCCACTTCTTGAAGGTACTCCTTTCAAGAGCCAAGATCATCCAAGAAAATCCCACATATGGCATGAGAACTTCTCTTCTGAGCTGTGGGGGCTGTTCAAGTGGCCCCCAAACATTGCAGGCTAATGCTCGGTTACTCCACAGAGGCTGAAGGTTATTCCCTATTGCTGAAGACAGGAGTAGTTCAAAAGCAGGGCACAGAGACCGCTGATACAGAGCTGTCACAAACACCTCCTCCCCGATGAGCACTTTTCCTACATCAGTATTTTGTCTGGAATCATGGGATACTTATAAGTTAAATGAGTGGACTTACAGTCTTATTCTTAGTGTTATGTGCATGTGCATTATGCTTTCCTGTATGACGTGTGTGTGTGTGTGTGTGTGTGTGCGCATGCACCTGTGTGCATGCGCAGGCACACGAGAGCATGCATGCATGTGCAAGCACACTGAGAGGCCTGGGCTGATGTCCAGTGCCTTCCTCTATGATTTTCCACTTATGTTTCCTGGGACCGAATTGTCTGCTGAATCCAGACCTTGGCAACAGGGCTGATCTGGCCAGCCAGCTTGCCCTGGTTATCCCATCTCCATCTTCTGACAGCTGGAATTGCAGGCCAGCTGCCCTTTTTACATGAGTACTAGGGATCCGAGTACCAGCTCTCATATTTGCATAGTAAGCACTTTATCCACTGAGCTCCCCAGTCAGACCCTAGAAGTTATTAAGTTGTAAAACTGAATTTTGCCCATATATCTCTACCTTGAACTTCTCTCACACTGTGTGTGTGTGTGTGTGTGTGTGTGTGTGTGTGTGTGTGTGTGTGTGTGTGTGTGTGTGTGTGTGTGTATGATTTTCTTCTTCAGTATTGTGCATTTCTAGTTCACCTCTTTTGTTAGAAATTGTCACTCTGCCACCATGCTTCCTGTACTCTCTGGTGTGGACCAGCCCAGGCTACCACTCTCATATCATGAGGTAACTGACTCCATTGTCCTGTCTCTCACCTCATTTCCTCCTAAGAGAAACAGTCTTCATTTTTTTTCTCTTGAGTTTCCTGGTAAACAGCAGTGCTTATAAAACCAGTTGACCCCATGTTTTGCTTTCGAATATGTTCCCTTGTGTTGTGCTAATGACTGGAACTGGGAGGTTCTATTCTAACTTCTAATGGCACTCTATTAACAGATCAAAAATGCACAGCTTATTTCCCAGACAACAATAATTGTTTTGTGTCCCCCTCAGAGCCTGGGGCCAGGTGTGTGCATGTGAGAGAAAACGGCCCTTTTGAGTTTCTGCTTAGGAAGCACAGGATGACCACGATCACTATAGCTCAGAAAATCTGGAAATGGTGCCCAGTGAGGCCTCTAGGAGCCTTTTCTAGAACATTCCTGAGGGCACATCTGGCTTGGCTGTTGCAGGGTCCTCATATTGGCTGTCCCCGTCCCTCACAGTTCAGTTAGATGCTTATGGTGGGTGATCATTGGGGTATGTAGATTATAACCCAGTGTGTTGCCTTCAGAGGGCTCTGCTCATCTGTGTTTGACTAAGGACAACCTGACGTGTGTATATGAGGCCTTGCCCCTTGCACTACCTTAGTATGAAGGAAACCTATAGAGTGGATAGCCCAGCACAGTCAGGGCTTGGCTATTTCCTAGGATCCCTGCCCTCACCTGTGCAATGGGGTGGCTATAGTTACCTGAGCAGTACTGGCTTTAGTACACAGAGAGGAATGGACAGCCTCTGATGTGACAAATGACCAATCTTGGCCACCGTGGTTGTTGCTGGTCTTCAGGAATTCTCTAACTACAGCAGGATGGGATGCAGTTGTTTCTAGCACAAGGGTCCCCCATAGAGTCTTCCCCACCTTCCTGTGTCAAAGCATGGAAGTTCACCAGCCCTAAGCCTGGCCTGAATGCCAAACTGAAATTTGGAACAAAAAAAAAACAAAACAAACAAAAAAAAAAAAACACATGAGATGTGCTCTGTTATGCCAGGGAGCTCAATATGTAAGGGCCAAAAAATAACCCAGAGTGCCTTTCATAACAAAAAGACTGCAAAGCATTCTCAGGTGTTTAACCAACAGAAAAGGAAAACAAACACCAGGTACACTGAATCCGAAGAGAAGACACACACCCAACATTGTGCGTTAGGGCAGCAGGGGAATTTAACAGCATCCAATACAACTTCACACACACACACACACACACACACACACACACACACACACACACACACGGAGAGAGACAGAGAGAGAGAGAGACAGAGAGACAGAGAGAGAGAGAGAGAGAGAGAGGCAGAGAGAGAGAGAGAGAGAGAGAGGCAGAGAGAGAGAGAGAGAGAGAGAGAGAATCATTTGTAATAAATACCAAAATTTAGTGAGGTGATGCCTGCACGGCTATATTGTGTGTCTACTGGGTGATAGAAACCCACTCGGGCCCAGCTAAAGAGAAGCTGGTGCACATCTGAGGTCATCAGCAACTATAAAGGTTTTCTGTGCTTAACACGACAGATGGTCCCTCAGGGAGGCCCTGGGGATAGTTGACTGTGCTGCAGCAGCATGCCACTATGGCTGTGTGGACTGGATGCCTCTTACACCCTGCAAAGCGAGCTCAGCCAGTGTTCAGATGTTCACAGACTCTCTCCAAGTTAAGCTTCCTAAGGAGTGGATACTAAGAACAGCCCCCATGGGAGGCCAGTGTGGTGACAGCAGCAGATGCCTGTAAGTTGACAATCGCTTATTTTTGAAAATCCAGGAGACATTTTTCTAACAAAATACCAGCTCCCTGCATGGTGAGGTTGAGAAACGGAAGCCATGGGACTGGAATGTGACCAGAGAAATAGGAGGTTCAGAGCCTGGCAATGCAGTACCACCGAGACCACCGAGGGAGCTGCAGGGAGCTGCAGGGGCCCTGCCTTTTTCAGCATTCAAAGAGCCATGTGGCACCCACACAGGACAATGGCTGCACGCCTTTCCTGGCTTTATTTCTTCCACATTGGTTGCAATCTTTGACGAGTTCCTTAATCATCTTTAGCTCCAGGTTGCCCATTTTTTAAATCACAATAATAACACCATCGATCCCAAAGGATCGTTATAAGAAACTAAAAATGGCAGGATATACAGAGTGCCCGGGGCAGGAGGGCCATGGAGATATTCATTTCCCTTCCTACCTTGAATTTTATTCTCTCTCTTCACAATATAGGAATAGCAAGGTACAGGCTCAGAATCGCAGCCCAGCATCACTTGATGTGAAGCTTACTGGCCAGGAGAAAAGTTCCAGAGCCTGTGATGGTTTAAAAACGTTTTGACTTGCCTCGCATTGAGTATTCCAGCTGTGAGCAAAACAAAATGGCCCCACTGGTGACTGTTTGGTAGCTTCCCTCCCTTGGCAGCTTGTACAGTATTTTCTAGAACCATGAGAGCTAGACTTCAGGAAAGACATTTTCAGGTAAGATCCAGGTTAAGACAGCCAACTCACATGTCCTCAGCATATGGTGTCTTCAGCAACAGGGACCCACCCTCAAATCTTCATGGGAACCAAGGGCTACATCTATAATGTATTGTTCTGGAAGTCACTTGGACTACCCTGAACAATATGAAAAAGGATGTTTTTTTCAGATCTGGTACGGAGCAGGGCTTGTTAGTTACGGTTCTCGTGGAAAGCATTGTCAGTCCAAATGGTTTAACTTCTTGTTATATGCACAAGTGACAGTGTACATGCCTGTGTGCACAGGCACATGTGCAAACACACACAAACACACATACACACTGCATTTTTAAAAGTTCCTGTATAAAGACCAGAACAATAGCATATCAATAAATATGTTAACAGAGAAGAGGGAAATTTCCATGGGGTCCCACTCCTAGGCAAAGACTACAAACAATGACTGACGCCTGGGAGACAGACATTTAGCTTCTCTCAGGGATGAGCCCCCTTACTGGTTATCCAAGTAGTTAAAACTATCTACACAAGCAAAATGGTTTTATATATATGTATATATATATATATATATACATGTGACAAATATAAACAGAGAAAAAGATTATCAAATTTAGAGTAGGAGGCATGGAACGTGTTTAAAGGAAGAGCTGGAGAAAAGACATGTGATATGATTCTGTTTTCTTGAATTCTCTGTTTATTTCTTTTGTCTTATTTTTGTTTGTTTATTTTATGTGATTTATTATTATTATTATTATTATTAATTATTATTATTACTATAGATGACTGTATTCTAAAGAGAAAGAGGAAGATTTCTTTTCTTGTGTGGATTTGGGTGTTGAGGGAAGTGGGAAAGATCTAGGAGGAGTTGAGGAAACTGTAATTAGAATATATTATATAAAAAACTATTTTAAATTAACTTTAAGAAATATTTTAGTGAAATAATGCTTTAAAAAAAAGACATGGATGCAAAGGATCTTGGGAGATGCCCCAAGAGAAGGTAAGAGTCTTATTTGTAAGGAATGTGCCCTGTAGCTGAACAGTCACTGTGGTCCATACAGTGACAGGACCAGATAGGGAGGTGACAGCATCAGTACTGTTGCTGAGAATTCTAGAGCTCGCACACAGGCAGGACCACACCATTAGCAGCCTCACAGAATCTGGAAGCGCCACTTCTCTTTTCTTTTCTTTCCCATCACATCCTAGTCTTTGGAATAGACTGTTCTCATCTTCTTCATCTACCATCTACGTGTGAGGCTTTTTCCTTCCATTAGTCGCAGTGGATCTATTTAAATAGATCTTTTGAATTTTAATAGCACACCCTCTATTGTGAACATGGGAAAGAACAAATCAGGAAAATTGGTCAGGGTCCTAAATGACCCTTCTTTGAAAAGATGCCACATGTGGGCTACCTGCAAAGAATCCCTGTGTCTAAGCACATCCCAGGGAGGCCTCCAGACTGCTCTGGTGTTGGGCTACAAGTGTGTAGGCCCTTCTTTTGTGTTCCTGAAAACAGGGTTGGTGCTTTGGGAGGTCAGAGTCTTGTTACGGCTTGAACCTGAAATATCCCCACAGGCTCATGTTTTTGAACACTTGGTCCTCATCTAGTGGAGCTGTTCTGTGGAACTAGGGTGTTGTCAGGCCAGCTGGAGGAAATTGATGACTAGGGACAGGACACAGTTTTTCTTCTAATCAGCTCCACTGCTTCTTGATCAGCCAGTATATGAGCAAGCACCCTCATGTTCCCACTGCCACAGGCGAAAGCCAATCCCAGCACCATGCATTCCTTGCAGTGATGAATGGTGCCCTCCAAGTGTGGTGCAGGATAAACTTCATTAAGTTGGACACAGAGAGAAGAAAAGTCTTGAATGCACCTAGGAACGAGGAGAACTGAGCTTCCAGCCTGTGCAATCTCTCTAGGACAGCCTGCCTGTGGCTGAGGAGGGCTATGCTAGAGTCAAGGTCATGACAGTGTCTGGGGAGCCGCATGTGGGCTTCCAGGGACCTTGAGGAGCCTTCACACGTGAGTGTGACAATGGGAGCTTACAAAGGGCCTCTCTTTTTTATATAAGCTTCTACTGAGATGCAATCCATATAAATTTACAGCACACAATTCAACAGTTCAGTGTATTTACAGTATGTGCAGTCATCACTACAGTTGATCTCAGAACTGTTGATCACCCTAAGAAGAAACCCAAGTCTTTCAGCTTCAGCTCCTTTTATCCCCCCATACACCTCCAAGAAACCTATTATCTATTTTCTTCTTTCTAAAATAGATTTTCCTGTGCTGGACAGCCCGTATTGATGGAGTTGTGTTCTTAGTATAATGTGCTCAAGGTCACACAGGTTGCATAGTAGCCTGTACCAGCGCCCCCATTCCATTTGTAATAGACCAGTACTCCACAGTGCAGACATGGCTCACACTGTATCTATGCATCACTTGGTGGGCACTGAAGATGTTCCATCCTGTGAGCTACAGCAGATAACAGTGGTGCAAGTCACACATGCCATGGATTTTGAATGGACAAAGTATACATTTTCTGTGGATGAATATTTAAGAGTAGTATTGGGTCATGAGGTAGGTCCATGCTTACTCATTCAAGGAGCCACTGTACCATCTTTCAGGCCAGCCAGCTTTACATAAAGGGCTCCAGATTCTCCATGTCCTTGCCAACCAGTGTGTGTTGCATCTGATTCTAGCCATCCTGGTGAGTTTGCAGTAATTTGAAGCTGTGATGTGCAGCTCGCAGGCTTGTCACCCACTTGCATGTGCTCCTTGAGGAAATGTGTATGCAGGTCCTTTACCCACTTCGAAATGTGCAACTTGCTTTTTCATTATTCAGTGTGAGAGTTCTTGGATGTTCTAGATGCAAGTCCTTTGACAGACACATGCTCCGCACATAGCTTCTTTCACACTGTGTAAGCACACCTTGCTGTCTTACTATCCTTTGAGGTATGGAGCATTCAGTGTTGGTGAAATCCAATCTTCCTTCATTGACTAAGCCGTGGGGATCATAAAACCATCCACTGACAAGCTCAAGGTAATAAATATTTATCTCTATGTTTTCTTCTAGGAGTCATATATCTATCATCACTTTCATCAATTTTGTCAACATTTAGGTTATCGATCTCACATGAGTTAATTTTTTGAATGTTCTGAGGTATGTTTGAACTGTTTTTATTTGCATGTGGTTGGCTACCCAATAGTTTAGCACTGTTTGCATTATCCTCTTCTCATCAAATGGTCTTGTATCATGGTACCCAGCTGGAAGAGTACCACCACTGATACAGTCTCTCCCAGATGACTTGCTGCTTTCTGTGTATGCCTGGGGCCAATGCACCTGCTGCTTTGTAGTGAATTTTGGAATAACAAAGTACATTTTTTTCTATTTTATTCTTCCTTTTCAACTAGTTTTTTCTCTTCTAGATCACTTATGGTCCCATATGAACACTTTAATCAGCTTATCAATTTTTAAAGTAGTCATATTCTGCTAGGGATCATGTTGAACCTGTAATTCAATGTGTTGTCATTTTAACAGTGTCACGTCTTCTGATCCATGAACATGGAATATTATACATTTACTTGGCTCTTTCACAATTTCTTTTTAAAACGCTCTGTGGCGTTCAGAGTATAAACTTGACATTTCATCTTTCAGAAGCATTCCTACATGTTTTCTTTTTGTAATGCTACATTACCATTACATTGGATTATATTGTTTATTTAATTTTAAAATTATTCAAGTAAAAAAACTTTTAAAATAAGCTGGACATGGTGGTACACACCTTTAATCCTAGCACTCAGAGAGGCAGAGGCAGATAGATCACTGTGAGTTCAAGGCCAGCCTGATCTCCAAAGCGAGACCAGGACATCCAAGGCTACACAGAGAAACCCTGTCCTGGAAAAAAAATGAATGAATGAACAAATGAATGAGCGAATAAAATATTCAAGTAAAATTATGCAAGCAAATGGAAACATAAGTAATTTGTGCCTGCTGATTCTGATACATTGCAATCTTGTTGAATTGATTCTTTTATGTAACAGTTTTTTCCCTCTTTGATGAATTCCTGAAGCTTTCCTATCTACATACATAATACACACATTTACACCCATGCTACCTTCTAAAAGAGATGCTTTCTCTTTCCTTTCTAGTCTGAATGTCTACTCCTCGCTCTAGTCATGCTCTCCAATGCAGAAGTGCTGGGAGTGGAGACCTTGTCTTTCTTCTTGGCTCAGGAGGAAAGCATCCAGTCTTTGGTCATTACATGCAGTGGGACTTCCTGCTGCTGCTGCTGCTGCTGCTGTTGTCACTGTCATCTCACAGACTGAAAGAGCAGGTCAGGGGGCACAGCAGGAGCAGTGTCCTGAGTGTAGCCAGCCCACTATGCTTACTTAACACACAGCAGGCTCTGCGGACTGCATGAGCTCTGTGTGTTAGCCCCACACTTGGGCCCTTCCTTCCTGGCTGCAAGTGACCTGCCTTCTTCCTTCTCCTTGTGTCCAGGATAGACTGTGCTTTTGTGAAGCTCTGGGGGTTCATTCTCTGCTACCACATTTCTTTAGTATACTTCTTTTATTTTCTATGATTTTTATTTTTAATTATGTATGTGACTGTGTCCCTTGGTGTCCGTGTGTGGGTTTCTGCATGTGAACACAGTGACCATAGAGGCCAGATGAGAGTGTAAGTCACCGTAGAGCTGGAGTTACCAGATGCTGAGCTGTCTGACATGGATGCTGTGAACTGAACTCAGATCTTCTGCAAAAGCAGTGGCATGCTTTTGATTCGTGGGCTGTCTCTGGTCTCTTTAGTTTGCTTCTTTTTTTTTTTTAATTTTTTTTATTTATTTATTCTTGTTACATCTCAATGTTTATCCCATCCCTTGTATCCTCCCATTCTTCCCTCCCTCCCATTTTCCCATTATTCCCCTCCCCTATGACTGTTCCTGAGGGGGATTACCTCCCCCTGTATATGCTTATAAGGTATCAAGTCTCTTCTTGGCAACCTGCTGTCCTTCCTCTGAGTGCCACCAGGTCTCCCCCTCCAGGGGACATGGTCAAATGTGAGGCACCAGAGTGCGTGAGAAAGACATATCCCACTCTCCACTCAATGGTGGAGAATGTTCTGACCATTGGCTAGATCTGGGTAGGGGTTTAAAGTTTACCGCCTGTGTTGTCCTTGGCTGGTGCCTTAGTAGTTTGCTTCTTAATAGAACGGAATTCTACCAAATCTATGAGTCATTACAGTGCTGTTGAGGATCTCCCTGGATCTCTGAGGTAGAAGTAAATTCTCAGTAAAGTCCCCTCTCTACTCGTCACATCATGTTGGTGCACAATAACATCTGTCACAGCTGGACGCAGGCTTCTTGAGTATCTCCTGTGGATAGAAAGCTACGACTACATCCCCATGCATGGTAGCTGTAGCCAGTGAAATTGTAGATAGGCAAATGAAGTGTATGTATAGAAAGGGAAATTTTTAGATATAAACAGTCTCTGTTTGATTTGATAAGGCTTGAACCCTGATACCATGGTACCTCTACACAGCTTCGGATTTAGAAGTGCTTTACCCAGGACGTATAAACTTTTTAACAAACTGTCAGAGCACTGACTGTTGGCCCTCTTTGCAAGGGGGAGTTAGATTGCACACCATGGTTTATTCACTCATGAGTGGAGGGATGTGTTGAACCTCAAGGGGTGTGACCAAAGCCTGTGGGTGGAGCCTGGGAACACCAGCACTCCTCTAGAGCTCTCCCATCACCCTTGTGGAAGGATGCCTATACTAGATTCAGGAGGAAAGATGGAATTAACGATTTGACAAGAGGGCATCTGTGGCTCGGTCTGCTGTCAACAGAGCCATTTCTTGCCTTAAAGAGACTCCTGGCTGCCACTTTTCCAGGTTGAGTTATCTGGAAAATGAGTCAGGTGACGGGAACCCCTTCCTTCAGCAACCATGCATGTGGGTCCTTCCCTCAGCAGAGATGTGATGCAGGAGGGTCCAACTTAGAAAAGAAATAGGAAGTGGGCAGATAGGCATTGATGCAGCATTGCAGCTGGGTTATTTTATATTATTTGAATCTAGTGACTTAAAACTTGGCATCTGCTTAATTAATTACTCATTAATTATTATTATTATAGCTGGCAAATAAAAATTTTCAATTGTCTGCTGCAGATTGGGGGATAATGGCAGTGTGGTCCTTCCTACCCCTCAGCTGGGTAAGCTCTGTTCTTCAGCACCTTGGACAAGGTGGGGCGGGCTCTGAGTCTGCCAGTCTTCCTGAACAGCATCCACTGTGATGCATGCTTGACCTTCACTGCATTGAGTGAGAGGTCCTCCTCTCTCAGGAAGTATTCTTGTGGAAATAGGTGAGGAGCATCCGTTCTTCTCAAGAGCAGTGGGAAAACAGAGTCCCACCATGAGCCTGGAAGGAAGCAAGGGATCGTCACATAGGGCAAGGGAGGTTAAGGCTTCAGTGGAATTTTAGTTACCAGCTTTACGACATCTGTAAAAGATGCCTAAGTTCAAACAAATCTCCAAGTAGGCGTGTTGGGCTAACTGCAATCTTAAAACTGCATTTGCTGCTTAAAGGCAAACAGTAGGAAGAAGTGCTGTTTTCCAGGGCCACACAGACCAAAGCACATACTGAATTCTGGTAACTGTTCCCTTGAGGACAGAGGTGAGGAGCTTGGAAGGAAGCTGCCTGAGTCCCTGTGAGGCCTTTTCCTGGGTTATCTGGCTTTTTAAAGGATCGTGTTCAAACCCTGCGAAGATAAAAGCCAGCCTCCGCAGGCTGCAAGCTGGACCCTTAAACATTTCCATATGACAAAGCCTTCTCCTGAGGCCTGACCTGCCAGGGAGCCAGCCTGCAGATCTGAGGGGCTAGCCTGCTTCTGCTGCATCCTCACTCCAGAACCGTCTGCAAGCAAGCTTTTGAAAGTGACTTTAAAATGCTTTCTGTGGGGAAACCTAATGAAAGAAACAGGTGCACAAAACCACACACACACAGGCTCTTAGTGGAAATTTCAGAATTAAAAAAGAAAAAAAAAGCAAGACTGGTAATAAATCCTGTAAAGTAAGGCCCATGTTGCCTTCCTGTGACATGTTTGTCAGGGGTTATTTATTTGTTTTCTTTGTGTTTACTTTTCAAATTAAAGGGCGGAAGCTATCTCAAGTCAGAAACAGGAATTCTGAGAGTCTATGAGAGATCACAGCAGTCACAGAACCTAACTGAGAAGGAATAACAATTGGACTGTCAATGTTTTCCACTTATTTTTTTTCCTAATTTTTAATTTATTTTTACACACATGCTTAAAGCCAGGCATTAAATGCAATCCGGTATTATCCCTGTCCATGGTGGCACCTCTACCCTTGTCTCTGACATTGTCTGTAAATGATTTTTTTCTGTCGATAGCTGACAACAGACTCTTTGAAGTAGTTGCGCAGCTTTGCAAAACTATTTTATTTAAAATGGGAGCATTTGCATAATCTGCCTGTGTTCCTTGTGCTTTGCCTTTTAGTGTTACCAGATGAGAGACTCTCCAGGCATCCATCATAAGGCTTCTTGAAAGGGCTTCAGTTCAACAGGAAGACAATGGGACACAATGGCAGGTTTTAACAGAAAAACACTTTGTGGATCTTAGAATGTGTGTAACAGGCTCCCAGGGGGCCAAAGTCTGAGGACAGGTACAGAAGTAACTCTCTCCAGGAACCCAGGCCTGAGTGTCAGCTTGGTCACCTCCTAGACCTGGGAGGTCTCATAAGGAGCACCTGAAAGTACTGGGGAGGAGGGTTAAGGGAGTACCTTCCAAGTGACACAGCTCCAACCCCCATCCCCTCCACAGTCCATGTGTATCAGGCCCCTGCTGCTCTGCTGCTCTCTCTGAAGAGCATGCTACAGCAACAAGTTTGCCTCCAGAGCCCCAACAGGTGCTTGTTGTAATCGACAGGCCCTTCAGAGTCCACAGAGCTCATGTTCATTACCCACCCCACCTAGGATGAGGCAGTCTGTCTTGCCAGACACATTGGCACCTTTTATTTTAAGGCTGTAGGAATAATAATCCCTACACTAAAGGGAGTGTGCTGAGTGTTTTCTGCTGAGTAGCGCATCATGCAATAGAGAGTCACTAGAATGTGGGTTTAGCTGTTTTACTATGTTCATCTGTGTGTGTGCGTGTGTCCATGTGTACATATGTATGTGTATATATGTGTGCTTGTGTGTGTATATGTATATTATGTGTGTTGGTGTATATGTCTGCATGTGTATATATGTTTATGTGTACTATGTTTGTGTGTATGTCTTCACATATGTGTGTTTGTGTGTCAAAACGTTCAACAAATCCACTGGAATCACCTTCATTTACTAAAGGAGCATGGGTTTTCTACTCAAGTGTGTTTGTAAAGATGGTAACATGGTTTTATCTTGTCTTTTATTTAACTGGATGACCCAAAGGGAAATCTGAGCAGCTCCTTGGAGAAAGAATATATCTGGCTTCGAACTCCCTTTTGGTATTAGATTTCAAAACATAGCAAATTAACCTTGAGGGCAGTGTTATAGATGATGGAGGGATAAACTCAAGGTACTGTGCTTTCTAACTCAGTGTCAGACCTTATTAGAACCTCTCAGAACATCAGTGTTTTTAGTAGAAGCTACAGAATGGGCAGGTGTGTAAAACTTCTAGAAGGAAACTTCATTGTTCCTGTGTGTGATTGCTCATCTTCTGATATCTTCAGTTCCTAGTTCAGAGAGTAGAAGGGGGTAAGCATGTGCTCAGGCACACACACAAGCACACATGCACACACACACACAAACACACATATGTGAAGACACACACACAGTACACATGCACATATATACACAAATGCAGACATATATACCAACACATATACATACACACATATGTGAAGACACACACACAAGCACACATATGAACATACTAAAACAGCCTTTAAAATAGTCAAAGTGTTTACCTCAGTAACTCAATTACTTAAAAAAAAAATCAAACATTTCTCTGCCCATAAATATCACACCTACCCCCAACACATGCACACACCTTGTTTAGTGTTGTGGCTACTGCCACGGACTTTTAATTTTTTTTTTTTTAATATTTTTGAGACTTTCAAACATGAGTACCATAATTTCATCATTTAAATCTCTCTTTCCTCACCCAATTTATTACGTATTCCCTCTAGAACTCACAGTCCCTACTTTTATAAACACACACACACTCACACACAAACACACACACACACACACACACACACACACACACACACACACACCCTATTGGATCCAGCTAATGCTGTTCCCATGTACATGTGCCCAAGGCTGTGGGGAGCTCTTCTCTGTAGAAGATGGAATGTCCCTCTCTCGGCACCCATTGCTTGCCTGTGGCTCTTCATCTAGTGGTGAGGGCTTGTAAGATCTCCCTCATCCATGTTGGTGTGTTGACCTTGATTAGGACTCTGTAATTTTTAGATTCCACGGATGGAGCTTTCCTGGCACATTGTTCAATACTTTTTAAAACTGTCTTGTAAAGCATGTAAATTTTCACAGGTTTGCTTATCTTTAGGGCACAGTGTGTAATATTCTGGTCAGGCTAGGGCAACCATCCTAGAACACCCCTTGAGTCGGTCCTGAGAGTCCAGCCAGGATCTGAAGAGCTTCTGCATTTGGGGTGCAAGGCATGTGCCCCGTGGTTCAGGATGACCCTGTCCACCCCCTGACTCCTAACAGTACAGCCTCAGGGCTGAATCTCAGCAGGTTGTGCAAAGTTGGATAGCTGCATGGCACCCTGGGAAAAGCATCTCACTCCCACTGCCCTGTCCTGGAGACTGGACACAGCCACCACCTCTACGTTTGTCGGTGGATAAACTGAGATGTATTAAGACATGACTCTGTGTCCACCCCAAAGGCAGTGTAGTCCAAAGTAAAGATTCATACAAGCCCACTGAGGAGAATGCCTGTGCTGCTGAGGGTGTGCAAGCTGCTGCTGGTGTCCCTGGCATAAGGCCTCATCAGACATTGCATTCCTCCAGAGAATCTTCTCCAGAATGGGGAGTTTTTCAGAGCACGGAGGTGGAAAGTTCCTCACTGGCCTTACGCTGCGTCACCTAAGCTACAGTAGCTCAGGAATTCATCAAAAGTGTGCTGTTCATAGGATGTAGAACTCAATGAAAGCTGAGGAGGTGTGCATTTAGGCTTATGAAAGTGGTCACACCAACCACCCTCCCTGCGCGTCCTGGAGGTGTTGGTAGTAATGGACAGGTGTATGCAGAAGAAGGAGAGACTGGCCATGCATTGTGGAGATGAGGCATGCATGGGACGAGAGCACCATGTTCTGCCTAGGTGAGCTGTAGAGAGAGCGGTTCACCACACACAAGTGACACTGAGGGATGCAGGGGTGCAGCCCACTGTGAGTTAAGCACTGGACAATCATTTCTTCATTAGCTGAGCCTGGTGTGGCCTCAGGATGAGTTTTGAAATTCAGGTTTCCCACAGCTTTGTTTAAAAGTTAAATGTGTCCATTGCATAGCCTGGCGTAAGCTGACTTCAAATTTACCATCTGCATGCAGAAACTTGGTTACCTTTGTATGGACACCACAGACCAAAATTCTTTATTTTGCCCCATTCTTAAAAGCTAGCGTTGGATAGTTCTGTGGCACGTTGCCTTCCCACAAAATGACAAACAAAATAAGACCTATCTTCTGTCAGGTGAGAGTCGACATGTCAATTTTATTTATTATTTCTATGTGGCATTTGCTTACCCATTATAAAGTCAGGGGACAAGCTACTGTGTTGGCTTCATCTCTACCTAAATGAAGATAGCGGCTTAAATTGAAAATGTAATTTCAGTCCTCCACAATGTGGGACGACCCACTTTGTCCCCCCCCCCCCCCCTTGAGCTCCACAGAAAGCCTGCTGCTGCAGGAACCGCCCTCAGTCAAAGGAGAGCTCGGAGCTGATAGAGGCAAACCATCCCACGACACAGGTTAAAAGGAGCCTGTTACCATGACAACAGATGGGGTCAGATAACAAAATGAACAGCCACTTTTGATCTTCAAAAAATTCTTTTTGCTTTGCTCTCTCCCCTGTTATCTGGACCACTCCATCAAACACCTCACAGATAACACAGTTAAAAACCCAATCGACCTTCAAGAAAACCCAGACAGGGTGGAAAGTGTGTGGGAAGGTTAGTGTCCCAGAGAAAGCACGGCTGATGGTATTTGCCTGTGTACACAGAAACACACATGCTTCTATTTTCCCCGCCAGCAGCAGGCTGGGTTCAAAGGAATCTACCAAAGTGCTTAGCACATGTACATACGGTTTTTAAAAAATTATCACTGTGAATCAAACACTCAGAGGGACTGAGAGTGAAGAGTTAGACATCAGGACTCCCTCTCCTCATATTTTGGTTTGTTAGAATGAGATTGTTCCACTTGACATGAACTGGCAGGTGAGTGAAATGTGCAGGCTAACCAAGATGATGGATAGTTGAGAGTTCCTGGTCGTGCCTCCATGTTCAAGGACTAACTGATCTTTAAAACTTATGTGTAAGTTAAAAATAAGCAGAAAGATTCCAAATTTTACAGCTCTCTTCCTTCTTTGTAATCATGGAAAAACTGAATTCAAGTTGAATTATGTCACATTAGTCCTCCTGGGGTTGACAATTGCCTCTGCACCTGCTGCAGAAAACACCCTGAGCTCCCAGCAGGCACTGCTGCTGCTTGGAGAAGCAAGGAGAAATGTGGACTGGCTTTTAGCATAGGTGTGTTTACATTTTTGTTATGAGAGCAAACAAGATGTTTTGCTGTGGAAAATGACAGCTTTCCTCAAAATGAAAGGTTTAAACAGACACTACAATGTGCTCTCTGCAGAAAGAATATGGTCCTGGGTGATTTGGCCAGTGTGCCGGACAGAGTCATGCATCAAATGTAGAATCTGTCCTCCAGATACATAAGCCTCATGCTGTGGCTGGACACTCCCCACCATGGTTTTTCACAAAGAGTTAGCTCCATGAAGACACCTGAGTCTCCACACTGTAGCGTCACTCTGAGGTAAAATTTCTACCACCTACTTCAGGCCAGAGATGATTTATTCCTATTTTAGGAAAACAAGAAGCAGTGTTCAATCATCTCTGATCCACAGGTCTCTGAAGAGCAGGCATCCAATCCTGTGGGCTTCCACAATAAATTATTTCCAGAAAGAAAGACTTCAGAAGAAAGGAGCGTGGATGAAGGCTGCAGCGAAGGAGGAATTTAACCTCCTTCGGTAGTATTTCCTGCTCTAGCTGAGACCAAATACACAGGAGACACAAAGCCTCCCACCAGTACAGTTAGTTTTCATAAGCAGCAAGCAGCAAGTGTTTAATTCAGCCAGACTACAGAAAGTGGCACTTGGTCACTTTTGATGTAGAACAGCAACTTACAACATCCTTAACAGAGAATGACTGTGATTCTCCAATGTACAAAGACTGAGAGAACATACTAGCAGCTTTTCTTCTCCCCTTTATCAGAAATCAGGGTTTATAATTTCTTCCTCTATGAACTAAATCTCTCCTAACTGCAATGAGGAAACAATGTAAAATTTTATTATTAAAAAACTTTAGTCAACAAATAAAGATTCTAAGCCCTTATAGGGGCACAGTGTGATGTTTTCACTGTGGGATAGGCTAACCAAGCTAATTACACATCTGTTACTCAGTCTACTCATCTCTTGTGTTAATGGTGACTAATGCCTTTGATATTCTGAAATATGTATTGTATAGAATAGTGTCACTAAAACTGACCTCCGAGACTGAATCTTTGGCCAGTGGCTCTCTGGCCCTGCCTTTACCCACCCTTAGGCTTTCTCCTAGGAATCCAACCTTTGGAAATTGAACATAAGGTGAGCTCGTTCGCTAATTGCCTCTCCTAACTCATGTGTGTTTAGCAGGCTTGGCCCACGCACACTGTTCTCCAACTTGGAAAGTGCCCCCGCTGCTACAAGGTGCTCACACATTCACAGGCTGGCAGGCCCGTCCTGTTCCCCTCCCGACCTTGGCCGCTGTGACTTCAGAGGGCAGCTTTCTCTTCAGCATTTGTATTGTTTCTTTTGGGAACCTGTTCAGAAGTAAAGCAGCTCAGTTATGTGTTAATTCTTGGTGGGAACAGCTAGGGCTGAACTACTCAGCATTCTCACCAACAGTGTGAAGCTGTGCTTCTCACACTTCGCCAGACTTTTGCTCATTTGTCTGTTTAATGACAGCTAATCTAATGGGCATGAAGTGAATACGCTGGCAATTTTCCCCAGACCTGGTGCCATGTGCATGTCTTTCGTCTGGAGGTGTCTGTCAAACCTTCTCTTCTTCTTTAAAGTACTTTTTTTTTTTGTTTCTTTTTGGCTGATTTGAGTCCCTTCTGTATTCTGGATATGAGTTCTTAAGCTGGTCAGCTGATAAATATTTTCCTAGTACTTTCCGCTCATCTGTAAATTTGACCTTCATTCAGTTTGCTGATGACATGATTTCACATATAAAAATACATGAAAATTCAGCAAAAAAAAAAATTGATACAGTAACTCAGTGAGCCTGAAGGACAAAAAAAAAAAAAAAAAAAAAAAAAGTAAAAATTCAATTATGCTGTGCCAGCATGTGTACCCAACACACACACACACACACACACACACACACACACACACACACACACACAAATACAATTTTGACTTTTTTTTAAAGCAGTATTTGTGAACTGTCCATGAGTGATCTAAAAGAAATTAAGAAGATGATTCCACTTGTTATACCACCAAAATAAAATAAATTTCAAACAAAATAATGAAAGCTACACAACAGTGATCAAATATACTGAAGATAATATGGTGAAAGGGAAGGGGACCCTCATCCTGTTGGGAGTTTTTATATATTTGGGGCAATCTCTATTGAGATTTGCATTATTCTTTATACCATCAGGAAAAAAATTTTATAATTATTGTGAACCTACCAAAGACCCAGAGTATCCCAAAATCACCTTGAGCAAAAAGGATGAAGTTGGAGGAGCCACACCTTCTGGTGATCTGAAGGAGAACTAGCCTAGGGCATTTGAACGCTTGGCCCCAGGTGCTGGTCCTGTTCAGGAAGGGTTAGGTGGTGCAACCTTGGAGGAGAAAGTGTGTTACTCAGAGCAGACTTTGCAGTGACACTCCTCAGACAACTTCCACTGCATCCTCTGTGCATTGTGCTTGAAGTTAAGGTATAAGCTCTCTCAGCTCTCTGTCCCTGCCTCCATGCTTGCAGTTTGCTGCCATGGTGACTGCAACTCTTACAACCATAGCTAAAATAAGATTTTTTTTCTCTCTTTCTCTAAGTTGTCTTGGTCATGATCTTCCACCACAGCAACAGAAAAGTGACAAATGCCACAGGATCTCAAATACATTATAAAGCTACAGTAACCAAAACAGCACGGTACAGACAACATGGGAAAGAAGGAGAATAAATAGGTAGCAAGAAGTTAGCCAGTATGTCCATGGCTCAATGTGTTTAACTAAGGCACCAACAACACATGGTAGAAAAAGGGCAGTTTCTGCAATCAGTGGTGCTGGGGAAACTGGATTTTCACATAGGAAAATGTTCATGATCTCAGACATCAAGTCCTAATGGGTGAATGGCTCAGATGTAAGATCTGAATCCAGACAGAAACATGAAGACAATTTCGTGGCACTGGTCTCTGTTCTGTGACCCCAGAGGAAGGGGTACAAAAGAAACAGGGTGCTGGTGGGACTGCCACCAAGTGGATGTGTCTCCGTGGGGCAATACAGAAGCCCATCATCAGGGAATGCTGCTTCCCAGGAAACCTAAGGATGAGTCTGAATGACGCTCAACACACACAAATTTGGGGGTCACTGTTGAGTAGCTCTAGCCAGATCCATTCTGCAGAAAAGACGAAGAAAGTAGCCAGTGGTTGTGCGTTTGAGAGCAGATGGTGTGAGGCGGCCAGTTCTTCTGTTTGACTAGTTCAAAGCAGCTGTGGCCAACTACAGCAGCCCCTTAGGAGTTGAGGTCTAGTAACTGTCAGAGGGTCACGGGGCTCCCATGACCCCCCGCTATCCTCCCAGGAGACCCTCAAAAGGCTGCTCTTCTCTCAGAGATTGTATAAGACATGAGCAGCAGGTTTCTAGGACCCTCTGGATCCTTCTACTTTGGTATTCTCCCATGTTTCTCTCATCTAGAGTCCCAATAGAATGCTCTCCCCCTCTGTCCCAGTTTCCTGGTAAGTGAAAACTTTCATGGGACATGCCCCTTGGGCTAGTGTGCAGATATAAGTGAGTATATACCATTTGACTCTTTCTGCTTCTGGGTTAACTCACTCATTATGATCATTTCTAGCTCAATCCATTTGTCCACAAATTTCGGGAATTCCTTGTTTTTAATAGCTGAGTAGTATTCCATAGTGGAAATGTACCACAGTTTCTTTATCCGTTCTTCTACTGAGGGACACTTACAAGAAGAACATTATGATAGGCAGATTTGGGCCCAGGGGTCCTGCTCAAACTATGGCACCAGCCAAGAACAATACAGGCCATAAACTTCAAACCCCTACCCAGATCTAGCCAATGGACAGGACATTCTCCACAGTTGAGTGGAGAGTGGGGTATGACTTTTACACGTACTCTGGTGCCTGATATTTGACCATGTCCCCTTGAGGGGGAGACCTGGTGGCACTCAGAGGAAGGATAGCAGGCTACCAAGAAGAGACTTGATACCCTATGAGCATATAAAGGGGGAGGAGGTCCCCCTCAGGCACAGTCATAGGGGAGGGGAGTAAGGGGAAAATGGGAGGGAGGGAAGAATGGGAGGATACAAGGGATGGGATAACCATTGAGATGTAACAAGAATAAATTTTAAAAAAAGAGAGAGATGAGCAGCAGATGAAGGTGGAATTTCCAGGTGTTGTAGCTGCCGGCCAATTGCCCATGCTCCTGTGAGTGGCCTCAATAAGCTCACTGACTATGAATACACGTTTCTGCAGCATAGGATGGCTCCATAGGTATCCCTTCTGAAGAAAGATCAGTCTTTCCCAGAACCTGCCTTCCTTGTGTTTCCTCTCACAGCATGAAGGCTGCTTGCTCCTACTGTGGACTGAGTGGCAGTTCTGTTCTGTCCTAGCTCGTCACTGAGGGGACATTTCTCTGTGTGCATGCTCTTATCCTACCTGCACCTTCCAACAAGACCCTGAGCTTTTTGGTTATTCCTGCTCCCTAACTTTCCTCACTTCCTCCTGTTCTTTCATCTCTCTGATGCAGACCCAGTCTACATCATGGATTTGCACCATAGATACAAAGACACTTGACATAGAAACACCTCAGACTGGATCAGCCTCTGTGTGGGCAGCCATATGTGCTTGCTTCCAGGCACCCTCCTACATGGAGAAGTATTGAAAGACAGGCAGTCATTACTGTGATTCTTCATGGTAGAAAGCTAGGGGCTCTGTGCTCATCACAAGGTAGGGTAAGCACAGCTACCATACATCCCCAAACTGTGGGACAGAACCCAGACACTGAAGGGCCTAGATGGGATGTGGAAACTACAGTGAGATCTCCTGGCTCTGTGACCTGCACATGGCACCCTGGACATCAGTATGCATCCTCCTGACACTGAGCATCCAGACTGCATGTGGCTAAACACAGCGCCCACTTTGCCGATGAGCATGCCTCCTGAGGAGAAAGCCTCCTGGCCTGAGATGCTCTCCTCCCTGGCCTATGCTTTCCCTCCACCTACCTCTGCTAATCTAACAGACTCCCAGCTCTACACAGCCTCCTCCAGAAAGAGTTCTTCCTTCCTGCAATAGTGCCCCAGCTCACCCCAAAGGTCCCTGGGCAGTATCCAAGGCCAAGTGCCCACGTGGTACTGTGAGGTCTGAGGACTGAGGAGCCAGATGTGCTCTCCAGCGGAAGCACCGTGGTGGGGTCTCAAGTGCATGGACCACTTCTGGTTTGTACCAACCTTCTCTTCCCAGCCAGATGAACAGCTGGGTTCTGACAGCTTTGCCAGGCACTTCCTGCTCTGACCCAGGTTGCTTGCTCCTAACTTTCTTCCTCATAGCCCCTTCCTTCTCTCTTCCCTCTCTCTTTCTTCTTCTTGCCATAATCCCCTCCCTTCCAGCCCCTCTTCTTCTCAGAGGCAGCCTCTCCGTCTGCTTCCCTTTCCCTAGTTCTGTCCTAGCTCCAATGTTGGACAGGGGCACATACAATACAGGCATCACTGCTGGTCAGCTTTGATGTTCTGATGACCCACAATGGTTCCATGGAAAAGTCCCAGCTTGTGTTTGTCTTCACAGCCCAGCCTGGTCTCCGTGGACCTCAGCAAAGGTCAGAGACAATTCTCTTGACAAAGACTGGCAGAAAGGGCAAGAGGATAGGAGAGAGAGAGGGCCGTCTTCCAGGGGAAACGGTGTGACAAAGGGTAACAAAAGGGAAGGGTGCCTAGATGTATGCCTCTATGTCACACATTGAACACCGGACCTGCAGTTCTAAGGACAGCAGCTGCCAGCTCACTGGGATTCTTGTTGCTCCAGCATCTCTCGCCTGTGCCCCTGGACCATATGCCAGGACACTTTTGCATTTACTTCATCGGGCTCTCCCATGGAAATCTTTGTCTGGCTTATTTTGGAGTGACAGACAAAGGCATGGCTCTCACGACTTAGGTCACGCTAGGACAAGAGGTGCACTCTTCCCTCCATTCTTGTGCCCTACAAGTATGTCCACAATATCACACCCTAGAGCCAAAGAAACTAATTGATGCTGTGTAGTGGCTGTTGAGGACAATGCTCCATTTATAAGACTGCCAACAGGCCATGATGATTATCCTGGAACTTTAAGTGTCCTTGGAAGTTATATTTAAGGAACGCTTCCTGTTCCCCACGTACCAGGGGTGCAGACACCCTGTGGCTTCTGGAGAGACCTGTGTGAAGGAGCAGCCAGCAGACAAGCTTCCAGCCAGGAAGCAAGGGCTGGCCATACTCAATAAAGGGCAGAAAAAAAACCAAAGAGGGCAAAGCCATCAGGAAGCAAGGAACCTTCTGGGTGGGTGGTGTTTAATATTTATACTTAAAAGCAAATTAAGGACTGTTTAAAGGATGTTTGCAGGAAGAGATTGGATTTACTTTAATTATTTGGTTATTTGTCGTTCCTAAACCACATTTATTAATCAAATGAAAACACAGCTTTTAATATATTTCATTTCTTGAAAAAAATAGCTCACTGAATTATGCTCACTGAATTATTAAGTGACAACATTCTCTCTGGCATCAGTGCTCCCTTCGAGCCAACAGCCTGCTCGCCACCAATTCCAGAAGTTTCCATGCTTCTTCAAGCACAAGAACCCTCCTGCTTTTCAGTAGCTCCTTTTTGCATCACTGCTGCTGGGGGGTAGCTCTTCACCCTCTCCTCCCCACCATGGCCAGCCCTGAAAAGCAGATCTACCCTGGGATGAATACATGAGATGCTCCTTCCTCCAACTCTCCTCAGACAGTAGACAATACCCTCCAGTTGCTGAACCCCTTGACAAGTCATATTTTGGACACCAGGACACTAGTCGTAGAAAGCAGGGGCTGTAATAAATCCCCTTCCTTCCCCCACATGTCATCTCTTGGGACAGACCCTTCTCAGGGTTAGCATCACTCTATATGAGTAGGTACCTTTCTGTCAGGTAACAGAAAACATGCTCATCGTCCTAGGATATGTGTGCTGGATTCTGGGGACCTGGTTTCCTCTTGAGGCTGCTGCAGGCAGGTGACAAGTCCACCAGTTCATCCAGCAAGTGCATAAAGATAGAGGCAGCACATGGAACCACAGGCCATTCCATAGTCATATCTAACACTCGATCTAACACCTCCTGAGTGCTGGCTTCTGACCCCTCTATCTGAGCAGGAGGACATACTGAGATCAAGACAAAGGGTGAGTGCCTGTCAAATGCCACCAACAATATGGATGGGACAGCATATGATTCCATAAAACTTGGTACCTATGTCACATGTATCTCTCCAAACCCCAGAGTTCTAATACCTGGACCACGGTGAACTCACTTCCTCTACTCCTGTCCTCCTTCCTTCAGCCATGACCTCTGTCCAAGAGCCCCACTTCCTACCTTTCAAGGAAGGATGGGAGCATCGCCATAATGCCAAAACTCACCGTGTGTGCTAGAAAGTGAGTGGGGGTGAACTCCCAACAGAACTGGAACCCCCTTCATGTCCTCGGTTGTGGGTGTGTCATCTTCCAAGCCCTCATGGTCTCAGCCTCTCCACTTCAGACCTATTTCAATCCTGCGTAGCCCAGCGTTCACTGTGCACATTTGCCCACTTTGTCTCCATTATTCTTGGATCTCTGAAACTTGGCTCCTGTTGCTGCCACGCTGAGGATCTCTGGAAAGAACACAACCTTGCCATTCACCCACTGTGGCTTCCAAGCCCCCTCCCAACATCTTGCCTACGTTTAGGTGCGCTGGGCACACAGCAAGCACCCTACCATTACTCTTAGTGTTCCTCACAGACTTCAGAGAAACACTCCACACAGAAATCTGCAGTTGCCGTTCTAGACATGAGTACTCCACATTCTCACCTGTTCCTCCATGTGACGCTACTAGAAGACTGTGCTAGAAAGCCAATGGGAGGGTCGGATGTACGTATGGGCAGCTGGATAGATGAGTTCCTGGGTGCATGGATGAGTAGAGAGATAGATGAGTGGATGATGTATTGATCTGAAGAACTAGGGAATACTTCCTCTGAGTCAGCACATAGCAACTGTGGTCCAGAGGAGACCAAAGCTGTATCTCATGCTGGCAGATGAAGTCAGACATGTGTAAGAGCCCCAGAGGTGATGCTGGTTTTGGAAGTTTCAGTGATTTATGGGGAGCAGTGGAGGCTTGCATTATGTGCAGGAGTGGAGACTGTGAAGAGAGTCTAGCAGAGGCCATTGTGGAAGGTGCAGCTTCAGTCGCAGTTAAAGGTCTAGGACTAAAAGGTGACTGAAGCCAAGTCTTGGTACCATGTGGGAGGGTCAAAGTCATAGGACAACCATGAAGGGCAACAGGGAAGCCAGGCTGGGTCAGGAGATAAGATGCATGTGGCATGTATGGCAGAACCAGAAAAGGCCTTTGGAGGTGGTCATGGTGAGGAAGTCCCAAACAATGGACATAGAGTTATTTATACTTTTGGAGTTGGGTTTTGCTTTGCTCAGATTATGTCCTGGCTCGTCCTTCTTAGAATAAGAAAGTATTTGTTTTTACTTTTTTTTTTTTTTTTTTTTTTTGGTTTTTCAAAGCAGGTTTCTTTGTGTAGTGTGTCGAACTCACTCTATAGACCAGATTAGCCTTTAACGCACAGAGACCCACCTGCCTCTGCCTCCTGAGGGCTAGGATTAAAGATATGTGTATGTGCTACCATGTCCCTGGCATGAGAACATGTTTTAATTTTATTTTTTATTTTACAGGAGCCCACAGTTAAGAGACTTTGGAATTTTACAGAGATTTGGAGATTTTAGAGGATTCTGAATATTTTCTGGAGGCTTTGCTTAATTCATAGACACTTGGGGCAATAAAGAGGCTCTTGTGTTTTAAAGAGAGTGAATTCTTAAAGAATATGAAATTTTAACATAATTTATTACTTATATTGTGATATTAATATGAGATCTTGGGGTAAATAGGAAAGAAAAGGTTATGGACTAATAAGTGGGTATGTGTTTCACTGACAAAGGGTCAATTATGCTGGTTGACTTCTGTCAACTTGGCACAAACCTGGTAAAAGGGAATCCTAATTGATAAAATGCTTTCACGAGCATGAGCTATAAGAAAGTGTGTAGGGCATTTTTAAAAATTAGTGATTAATGTGGGAGGTCCCAGCTCACTGTGAGTAGTGCTACCCCTGGGCTGGTGGTCCTGGGTTCTACAAGAAAGCAGAGTAAGCAAGCCGTGAGGAGCAAGCCAGTAAGCAGCACTCCTCTGTGGTCTCTGCTTCAGTTACTGCCTCCAGGTTCCTTCTATGTTGGAGTTCCTGCTGTGACTTTCTTCCATATAGACTGTGGCTTGCAACTGTAAAGTGAAATAAATTGTTTCCTCCCCAAGTTGCTTTCTTGTGTTTTATCACAACAATAGAAACTCTATCTAAGGTAGACAGGTAGGTGATGTGTGGGTGGGTGGGTGGGTGGGTGTGCGGTGGGTAGACAGATGGATTGAAGGACGTAAGGAGGAATGTAGAGATGGAAGGAAAAATGAGAAGAAAGACACTGTCGACTTGACAAGAATTATAATCTCCATGGGAAAATAACACCTGGTTGTGTCTGTGAGGGTGGTTCAGGAGAACTTTAACTGAGGATGGAAGACTCATCCTAATTGTGGGCCCCACCGTCCTGTGGCTGAGGACCCACAACACATAAAAAGGAGAAAGTGAGCTGGGAACCGGCAGTGTCTCTGTCTGATTGCTGAGATGCTGTGGCTATAATGTGACCAGTTAGTTTTCTCACACTGTTGCTGCCGAGATGAACCAGTCCCTCAAGCCCTGATCTAAAACAAATGCTTCCTTCCGTAAGCTTCTCCCTAACAGATATTTTGTCACATCTAAGAGAAAATTAACCAAAACAAACAGGAGCATAAAATCCCTCCAAGTTGTCTGTCTTCACGGGCTCAGCATCCTCAACCTGTTCTCGTCATTGAAGTAACACCCCAGTCAGCCCTGTATGTCCAAGCCAGCAACATCACTCAAGGTGACCCCACTTGTGCTATGCCTTCTTCCTCACCCTTGCCCCAGAGAAACTGGGGCATCCCTGGGCCTTTCTACAGCAAGCTCTGGTGTGGAGCACCATGCCAGTAGAAATCACTGTGCTTACAGCTGGGGCTGGCAGCTGAGTGGAAGCTGCACCCCGCCCCCTCCGCCCCACCTTTGAGTGTTTTTCCCCATGCTGTGACCTTTGAGTTGCTTTTCACAAAAGCAACAATGTTCCAAACACAGGTGTAAGAGCTTGTGGTGTTTTGCTATATAAACTGTGCCTGCTTAAATGAAGTTGAGCCTTGATCAGGACCTGTCTTGGCTCCATTCTTCTGTCTCTGTCCCCTCAATCCCCACTCCCTCTTTCAGGGACCCTGGTGGACTTGCCCCGCGGGACGGGACAGTGTGGGTTGGGGTTTGTAGTGACTGTGTACAGCTGCTTTTCACGTCTAGTCCCCACTGACAGATTCAAAGACTCTCCTTCCTTACTCAATACAAAGAAGCACCCATGGCCCCACCACCTCTCCAGTCAGCCACCTGCAGTCAGCCACCTGCAGGCATGCCCAAGTGGGTTTCAGCTGTTGGAACATGGTGGAGTCTTTTGACCCACTCACCAGCTGGGTGGCTAAGCTTTTGGAACAAAACTCCATGTTCCTGGAGGGCATACCAGCAAATCCTTGTCCCTCATGTGACAAGGTCCAGGTGAGCACTCCTCAGATGTGCCATGGTGGCTTTGAGCACCATTTTCTTCTTCCCTGTAGAAACAGAAGGGCACGATCCTCATTCAGCTTTGATGCTGCCACCCTAATGAGCACCCCCAAAGAAGGCAGAGCCCCCCAATTCCCTCCTGCTAGCATACAGGCCCCAGGGTGGGCTTATCTGTGGATCAGGAACTCCAACAAGCAATTTCTTCCAAACGACCCACTTGTCATTAATTCTTATTGATGTTAAAACTTTGCTTTTTAGCAAAAAAAAAAAAAAAAAAAAAAAAAAAAAAAAAAATCCCAGAGCACCATACTGTATGTCAATAATAGGAAGAAAAATAAATGTTAAAACATGCTAAATAATTGCCCGACAGTACTTCTGCTAATGACCGCAAACTTCTACTATGCTAATTTTTCTCTACACTTTTAATTACTGATCAATAATACTTTGCAGTTGACATTTAAAAATGCTGAACCACATGTAGGAACACAGACCAAGAGAAAATCTACAATGTGGGACTGAGGTAACTCAATCAATAAACGTTGCCATTTAACAAATAGTAACATGTAAACAGCCACCAAGATTAGCAGGCGTGGAGGGCTGAGCCTGGAGGAGTTAACCACTGTTTAGTAACAGCACTCACTACAGCCTGTTTCCTGGGGAAAGCTCCCATCAGGCTCTGCTGTCTAGAGAGCCTTCCTCAATACTAAGGCAAGCGAAACCCACGCTGGGAAGACGTATATCTCTGGTGGACACAGAGGGAGGAAATTTCCATGCATGGGATACTCCTTTATTGCAATCCAAGGTTCCACCCAGTGGCTGTAATTGATAGACCCATAAAGGCATGAGACAGAGCTGTGAGATTTTCCAGCCATCTCTCCTGGGTTTATCAATACCGTGCCAATCATTCATTTGGAGTTTAAGGGATTGAGGTAATCAAATATCCATCCACCTTGCAGACTGAAGAAAAGGTGGACTTTGAACATGCGTGCAGGCCCTAGGAAAATCAATGTTCGCAGCTCACTGAGGGAGAACATAAGCAATCTTCATTTTTATTATTATTAGCAATAATAATAAATCTCGACTTAAGCATCACAAGCATGTGATTATTGAAATGTCATTTTCTGCAGGAGGGTAGAAGTGATTTTTCTTGGCCAAGCTGGGGCCTGGGCTCTCTAGGTTACTAGACAGTGGTGTGCATACTCACAAAGTGTCAGTCGCTTGTGCCCACCTTTTTTTTCTCCTCATCTATGCTGCCTTCAGATTCAGCAGCTTCCTGTGTCTGGCTGGTGGGGGCTGAGCATGTGTGGAAGTGTGAAAGATTATGCGATTTGCTTCCTCCTTGCTCTGACAGGCACCAGGATGTCATTGCTGATTGTGTTTTTCTGGCATTTCAACTCTCCCGGAAGTCCTTGAGTGTTTTCTATATAGGCACATCTGGTCCATTTATAACAGTGGGCTGCAGTGTCCTGAGAAAGATTTAATCCATTGTGACTCAAACCAACTATAGGTGGGACCCACACCCTTGAAGTCATGTCCAGCTTGGGACCCTGATGACAGGGGTCTCCTCTGGTGCTTCGCCGGGCTACTAGATGAAGCTGACTCAAGGGGGCCAGGCCTCCGGAAGCAGCAGACTTGGTTGGTGTCCTTTATAAAGGTCTGAGTGGACTTCCACCCAGAGCTTCTGTACCCAGCCTGGCTTTTCTGGGGCCCCTGAACGTGACTGCTTCCCACTTCCACAGCAGTGTGACTATGGGAGCTGTAGTGATGCTGCCACACCCACCCCCAGCATCCCCGAAGCTGGAAACTGCTTCCCAAAAAGAAAACTGATTGACACATATCTGCATAAATTACAATCTATGAGTGAGAGGAAACAACAAGTTAAACCCTGAAGACAAGAGCCTGGCCTTAAACTCCATCAGGCTTGACAGCTCAACAGCAGTATTGTGCCGTTAGATGTCCAGCTGAGGAGATGATGCCCCTGCCTCCCACACAATGGGCTTCATCCTCTACACAGGTGGGGTTCTGACCACTGTAGATCATGGATCCTGGGGCCTGGGCCAAAGATATGACTGCAGAAAGGTTCCTGATGACAGTTGGAACACCCCGGGCCCATCTGCACTCCCCGTTAGCTAAGCACAGAGGGACCACAGACCACAGGTTAGGCAGGGCATGGTGGCCAGAGCAGGGCATCTGAAGGGAGACCTCTTTGCACTCTGGGTCTAATGATTGAGTGGGTCATTGAGTCTAGCTGGAAGGAGCTATGGCATCGATAAGGGAACGATGAAGCAGAGGCTAGGACTAAGGTCAAGAGTGAGGAGTCAGAAGCTCTGGGTCATGGCAACATACATTAAAGTCAATACAACTGAGAGTGCCAAGTTGGGGGTAAAAGACAATATGGGTTCTGAAAGCAAGGGAGGAAATAAGAGGAGGGCAGAGGGGGAAGGAGGAAGTATTGGAAGAAAAGAGAAGAGGGAAAGAAAGCAAAGGAGAAGGAAGTGGAGAGACAGAGAGCAAGGAAGCACAGAAAAGAAAGAAGAGGAATGCATGGAAGGGGAAAGGAGGGAGGAGGAGAATGGAGCCTGAGCCCTCTGGCCTATGACTTCCTCCTATGCTGCACACCACCCCCTGGGAGTCCCAATTGACAACTGGCCAGGGAACCCCTGCCAGTCACTTTGGGTGAAGAGCAGGTAGGCTCTCCTGATCTTCATAAAGCTCCCTCCATCAGTCCAGTTTGCTCCTAAAGCCACAGAAAGCACAGGTCGATAATATCGAGTCGCTCTGCACAGAAGCACACTGTAATAGTCACAGTCCACCCTGTCAGGAAGCTAGTCGGCTCAGGGCAGAGCCAGGGGCAGCAAGGGCGGAAGGAGACAGGTGGTGAGGGAGGCTGGTGTGCCTGGCCCCTGGGGCCTGGGGCTTGGCTCAGCAGGGCCTGGTGACACAGTGAGCAATATCTAGGCCCTGTGACTAAGCAATCCAGTGAAGGCATGGATCTCTGTTATCATCCCTGCAGATGAGTTCTCAGAGGGAGCCAAACTAAGTTCACCTGCGGCCAGATCAGCATCTCAGAGTGCACTGGGGAGGTTAGAGACTGGAGATCTGAGCTGGGGTCAGAGTCTGTTGCTGATGAACTTGTCAGCCTGGGAGTCTCAAGTCCCCTGATATGAATCAGTGTTTGTGACTTTTTTTTCTTTCTTTAGTTAGTTAGTTCTTGGAAAACTTTCATTAGATTGTTTGAAATGCGCTGTTAATCACTTCAAAGCAATAAATATGTATCTTGTGTTATAATGAATTCTAAAAGTCATTGCTCCGATGAATTCGAAAAGGAGAAAATTGAGAAATGTCTTTGTGGGATGGGAGTTAACAAAAATAAAGTCAGTTTCCATTGCTTTCAGATGCATGTGCCAGACCAGCTACAATTATCCCACGGCATCAACAGGGCTCTTAGTAAAATGCAATAAGCACACACGGCCCCTGAGATGGTCCTGCAAAGCTCTTCACCCTGGGAGCAGATCCCCCTGAACTCACTTTGAAGATTAACTGGTCACATCCTTGGGGAAATCACACATCCATCAGCCCGAATTTATTCCTTATTTCTCCAGAAGTATCTAAACAAAACACCAGGAGTGAATTAAGCACGGCCATGATTTCCCAGGACCTTTGAAAAGCCCTTCCTCCCACTGCCGGCATTCACAAAGCCGCCGGAGCCAACATCTCTCTCTTCCATCTGCTTGATTCTTCTCAGACCCCAAATCTCAGCATGCTTCACAGAGTTAATTTTTAGCTGCTTGGCATCATCAAGTAGTACAATGGTATAGGTACAATGGCATAGGGAAGGCCCAAGCACAGTGTGCTATCTTCTCCATCTTCTGCACAGTTAACTGCCTTTGATCTTATCACACAGTAGATAAATAACTGAAATAATCTCCATTTAAATATATTAGGTTGTTTGACATAGGCACTACACACGAGGAAAATCAATACTGATTAGACACTTGCCAGATACAATGTAAACACATACCACAGAGTCTTTATGGGCCAGATAACATCAGAGAGATCCCAACCAGAGTCAATAACCATTAGTTTTCAAGAGTGGCCACTTGAACTTGGGTGGGTGGGTGGGTGTGCGCCCCAGAGGCGGTTGCCCATGGGTGTCCTATGCGAGCTTCAAAGAAGGAAAGACGAGTTCAAGAAACACATCCCACCATTGGTCACAGCAGCAGGCAAAAACTTTTGAAAACTGAAGTATGTTCAAGTTCTGTTTGGGTTAAAACACTTCAGGTATTTCTGCTAGTTTGGGGAGAAAGTTTAACAGTGAAGGAAGCCACTTACAAATGCAATTGAACTCAAGTATCCACTTGTTCTTCTGGTGAATTCAACTCCAGGCTCTGTCCTTTGAAGCTGAGATGTGATCCCAACAGGGACATGTCTACCCCTGCAGGTGCCTGGAGACTTGGAGGCACAAGCCTGTCTGGCAATGTTTCTTCCCAAGGCCCCGGCCATGAGTATTCACCACGCAGTCCCTTGGGAGACCCTGTGAAGACACCACACAGGTTCCTCTAATCCTACCCTGACCTCTAAAAGTTGGAAGTCAGTTTTCATGGGCAGCGCCGACAAGCTGCGAAATGGGTTCATTGACACCACAGGAGAAGTGGTTGAGGCTTGAGCTTGTTCTCTGAGTGAAACGGGTTCCGTGATGGCCCCACCCATCCTGAGCCCTCCATGCCCAGCCTGTGACATGGGTTTCTCTTTGCTGTCCTTGTCTGTGGCCTTCCAGGAGCAGCCCTGAGGATATCAATCAAGATGACAGCAAAGGTGGTTCCCTCTGCTGAGAGCCTTGGGGAAGGGGCATCCACTAGGACTGAAACTCAGCTGCAGATTGTAGGATGGAGGCAGACACACACAAGAGCTGGCATGCCTCCATTTCTGCCTCCTTGTAAAAGGAGAATCAGGTGAAAGGACCAGGAGAAGTTCCTAACACCGCCCCCTCCCCGCCTCCGACTGCTGTCAAACTCACAGCTGAAGCTTTTCTTTGTAATCACAGGATTCCATATTCTAGCACCTTCTCCACCCCCACCAGCCCATCTAATGGTTTTAAAGGGAAAGGAAATTACTTGTCCTCACAGCCAGGCCTTGACACTTTTATGAGTCATTTGTAATGAAGCTATTCTTTGGCTTTAATGGAGACCTTGATTCTGACCACTGTGAATAATTGTCAAAAGGTGATTAATTAAATATTCACCACTCCCTATAAAATTGATCAACATATTACATTACGCTGTTCCGAAGTTATTTTATTTCTCCATTCTCTTTGCAATTCTATGCATTTAAACAAGCTTTAAACTGGAGCTGTATAATTTACTGCATATTAATTATGCACACACTGACTGAAGTGAGAGGGAGTGTTTTACACCTTTTGTAACTCCATAAAAACACTGGGTCATGACTCCCCAGGCTGGGAAGTCCTGTCCTGGAAACGGAAGGCCTAACGATGACTTCCTGTGCGCACAAGCAGACAGTTCAGGTAGCATGAGGTAAAGGGGACTACTATGTAGTTCAGCTGACTGTACAGTCAATCTGAAATGGATTTCAGGGCAAACCTCATATGACCAAGTAGAGGGACCTGTATCAATCTAAAGGTGTCAATTACTGCCTCAGACAGCACATGGGGGCATCCTTCTTGAGCTGTCTCTCCTGTCCATGGAAGGCTCAGACTGGGGTGGGAATGAGGGCCAGGGAGGGAGATGGAGGCTGAAAACGTCACTGAAATAATAACAAGGTCTTTTGTAGTATGCGTGTCTAAGTGAAACGTCTTAGAAAACAAGCCTTTCTGTTCACACACTCGAGGGCTTGCTCTCCTGCCAGCCAGGAGACAGGTTGGGATTATATGAAGGGCTACAAGCCTTTATTTCAATCACAAAACGTGACTTAGAGCCTCAATAATCAAACTGTTATTCATTATTCAGGTTTACTGACTCATCAGCCTCCCCCCCTCATAGCCCAGGCTAGCCTCCAACTCATCTTCCTCCTGCCTGAAATGCCAGGATAACAGGTGTGTGGCACTACACTTGGTTCAAATCAAATTCTATTAACAAGGAATAGATGTGAGGACTTGTGTTTAAAATCTATAGAGATGACTTAGGGGGGGAATGTGAAAAATGAAACCCAAAGGGCCCAAATTTTCCATTGCCAGAGACCCAAGCCACGGAGACAGAAACAAGGTCAGGTGACTTTGGTGAGCTTGGAACAATAGCACTGCATGTCAGATGAGGGGCCTGAATGCAGGGCCCTACACACACAGAGGGGGGGGCTACAGAGCGCACAGATGCAGTCTACATCTTGGGCCTTGCTGCAGACAGAAGCTCTCAGCACTGGGCCCAGCTACCGAGGATCTCTGCTCAGAGCCTTGGAGGATCCATCCAGCCACATCCTAGGTGCCCTTGGAGGAGGCTCTTAGAACATATAGATTACTAGTTTTACTGAAACAGTCAATCAACCTCCTTTTTCCCCATAGGCTGTTAAAATGCCATTGAGTGAACATAGCAGATAAAAAAAATGATGAACCAAAAAATCATATTTCAACTTGAACAAACTTGCTATTTGTAGACTTGATCACATGAAACTGGGGCAGTCCAGCTGATTTCGGCAGCAGCTACAGGAATGAACCCCACAAAGGGACTGAGTTTAATCATCCAATCCCAGACTGTATTGATTTTGGGACTACTTGCAATGACTATATAAATAAGCCATTTCTTTGCCACTGTATCTGCAGCCGGTCATGAACCCAGAACCTTCACAACCTGGTCCAAAGTGAGTTATGCCCTGCAGAAATAAATTAATAAAACTAACACAGGCGGCCTTCTCCACCAAGTTATTTTCACGTTTCAAGAGCTTAAAAATATAAAATCAATAATCATTTAGTCATAAGGGTAAATGAAGCGACATAACATCAAAGTCTACCCTTTAGCCATTCAAGCCGTCCTGGGTGATTCATCCCGTCAAAAGGCAATGGTAATAATCCTTTCCACTCGGAGACAAGCTGCCACACAGCTGCAGTATTATCTTAGAGTAAACAAGTTGGGAGAAAATATTAAAAATCAATATCTGTTTCCTCCTATCAGACCAGATGGCATCCATCATAAATCCAGCCGGTAAAGAGTTCTTGGAGTTGGTACCCAGAGTGAGGAACCCAGCGGAATTCACCACAGAAGATGGAGATGCCTGCTTGATAGGGGCTGCAGGTGGAAGTTCGCTCTTCAAGAGTAGAGGCTTTCACAACAGCACAAACTGCTGAGATTACAATTAAAAAGGAAAATCTGGTATAGCTATGTGGTGCTGAAAAGAAGTTCTTGCCAGCACAGAAAAGCAAGAACCCAGACAGCAGCTTCCAATGCCCTGCAAGTGTGCCAGGCCACACATCCTTCCAGTTACTCGCTCTGAGCTCTAGTCTTTCCATCTGGGAACCTATCAGGATGCCCCACATCACCTTCTCCCCAACAGTGCCTGTGGAGAACCAGGACAGACCCTCGCTGACCCCAGCTGCTCGTGAACAAACAGAAGCTGTACAGCTACGTCAGTGAGGGCTCCGTGTTGGGGAGAAGGAGGAGTCATGTGTTCCCCCAGGTGGCTTGCACAGTGATGGACTTAAAAATGTCTCTCCTGCAGGAGCAGCAGATGACACTGTCCATTCTGGGGCGGGCAGAAAGCTTTGGGATGTAGTCTGCTGTTTGGGGAACAAGAAGCTGACAGTCTCTTCCCTAAACCAGCCTCAAATGTGAAGATCTGGCAAAATGTTATTATTTCTGGAAAGTGAGACATTATCACTGTTTTCACTGAAGGTCTTAGTATATTCCATTAGTGTTGTCAGGATTTGTGTGCATCAACACACACATACTCACACCATACATACAGGCACACACATGATACACACATACATAGATACTCAAACACACATACTCTGTGCACACATGCATATACACATACACATGCATGGGCACACACAGTCACACATACATCACACACAAAATGTATATGCACCATTCACAGATGCACACACATGCACAAACATGTATGTATACACATACATAATGAATATACACATATGCGTGCATACATAGCCATACACATATAAACCTATGCACACTCAAACACACATACACATGTACTATATATGCATGTATATACCTACAAACATAAACACAAACACACACACATACATACAAACACACTCTCATATGTATGTAGATTCTTATATATACAATGCTCACACACTCATATCATACACACACTTACACTCTTGCACACTCACACACATATCACATTATCCTTTGTAAAGCATCAAATCTCTGGCCACAGTCACTCCTCAGGAATAGCTGGCAGGAGCCTGGCGACCTCACCGGAGAAGTGTGTTTTAATTACCTATCTCCACACCACACATTCCCAAGTCACCTGTGCCACAAGCTCTGCCAGTATCTCCTCAGCCCCTCTCCTTGCTAAATCAGAGTCTTCCTGATGAGCCTCTTTCCTTCTTCGTGCCTCTTGGAGCAAATGGCAGTTTAAGGAATAGCACTGGGTGGTTTGTTATTCCAGGGTTGCATCACACCCTCCTCAGGCTCAGATGATGTAATGTGCCTCTTGGTCCATCATGAGCACCTTGTTCAGGTACTGCATGGAAGGCACATAAGCTAGTCCCAGGAACCTACGAAGGAGAAGGAAGCAAGTCAGACAGCGGATGGATGCCCACCACTGCCAGTGTCGGACAGTGTCTAACACAACTCCCTCTCCAACATGTAAAGATTAGCATTTTCAGGCTTTTTTTCCCTTATTGTTCTTTCAAGGCCATACATTAGATCTGGGGCCTCATGGGACTTTCCCTGCTAGAATGTCACACTGAGGCTGTGGGGGACAAAGCTCACAGAACTCCAGAGTTTGGACTGACTGGCAGACAGCATGCCTCCCCAGGAGGGCAGAGCCTTCCTGTTGTCTGTGGCTCTGCACACTTCTAGCTGTCCTTACCCTGTATCACATATTTCTATGGCAACATAACTGTGAAACAAACTGCAAATCTCCCTCCCATAAGCTTAATTGTCAGTCTCTTCAGAAAGGCTGAGGTAGTGCAGCCAGTCCTCTTGGCATCTGGAGCATTATGCTCGGCCTGGTGATGAGGCAACACTGGGTAGTGTTCTGTCCTCTGAACATGGCTTTTCTTCTGTGGAGATGGCTAGCTGAGCTCATGCCATTTGATTAGTTTACAGTGCAAAGTAGTAAAAAATGGAAAGCTGGCCTTTCTGTCCTAGGAAACTTTCTCTTTTGCAGGGACCTCATTGGACCAATAAGCAATTGCAATGGAATTTTCTATACAAAGTCCTGGAGCAGCTTGTCCTCCATCCTGATATAAAGTTTCACTTCTTGAACATATTGGAAGATGTGACATGCATTCAAAAGCTGTGACACAGTGTCACTGTCCCAGCTGAGGTCATCCACCAGGTAAGTGTGCAGTCCTTGCACTCTCCCAGACGGTGGCCCCAAAGCCCTGCCTTGTAGGAAACAGTCACTCAGCAGCATCCTTCTTGTTGGCCAACAGGAAAGTGAACTTTTTAAATCCCCCTGTTGCTAAGAGGTTGTACTTAGGTTGGAAATTTTTCATCTTTATCAGATGTATGTTTTCCCCACATTTGCCAAATGGTACAAAAATATGACTTTTTCAAAAATAAATCTCAAAGTGAGCCATATGTATTGATCCTCTTTCCTGGAAACAGTTCTCTGCCCAAATTTAGCCCAATGGGCTCCCAACAGAGTGTATGAAGGGACAGTTAGTAACAATTATCCACTTGTGCTTAGTAATTGAATAGTTAATAATACTTATCTGTGCAGAAGACAGTATCTTATGTAATATTGACTGCAGCATAATAAATACTGAGTCTTCAGATCCTGGAGGGTTACTGAACTACAGCCACATCTTAATCTTTCTATAACCTTAATGAGATGTATCTTCACCCTAATGGTTGCAGGATGTGTGGGCTTCCCGAAGGTGCCACTGTCCACAATGCAGACTCCTTGAGCTCTCTGGCTTCCTTCAGTGTTTGGGGGAGCACTGACATGCGAGTGTGCTACCCAGGGACACCACAGACAAAGACATCAGCCTGCCTGCAAGAAGCAGAGGTCAGAGGAAGGCACTTGACATCACATTGCAGGTCCCTTTTCAGACCATTCTAGTGCTTGGCCTGTCGGTGCTGCGGAGTTCTGCCAGAATCTGTGTTCTTATAAAATACTCTTCTCTACTGGGTTGAGCTGTTTCCAAATCTGGACTTGGAAGCCTGGATGAAACTGACAAATTCAGAACCAGTGAGCAGTCTACTGCTGATACCAGAAGCAATAATAAGCGTGACAAAATCTACCGAGTTCTTAAAAAGAAAGAAAGAAAGGAAGGAAGAAAGAAAAGAAAACCGATTGAGTAATGGAATGCCCACCTCAGGTGTCCATCACCATCTTTGCTGTGCTGTCATTATGACCGCTGGACTTGGTAGATGCTCCTGGGAGACTTGAGGAACCCACATGTGAGCACTGAAGAGAGACTTCCAGGGGATGCTGATTTTAGCATTGTTCTAGTAGCCTTAGACTTTCCCACTGGGCAGTGTGGGCTATGCTACCTAACGTGAAGATTTGCTCCTAGAAAGATGTTAAGAAGTACCATAATAGTGAAGACTGTCCCTATATTGACCTAAATTCCACAGCCTGCTGTGACATCAGCTATCTAATACATACATGTGGGCTCGCTTGCCCCTCCTAGGGAAAATATAGATCATTCCAACCCAAGACCTATTCCTCCTGGGATGTGTGAGACCACTGTCAAAGCAGCAAGGTATGCTGTGTTACAGGGGGCATTTCAAGTAGTAGCATGAAAGTTTCCTTTTGTAGTTTCTGCAATGTTGCGGGGGGGGGGGGTGGTCAAACCTGGGGCTTTATGAGAACTGTGTTTGTGCTCAACCCCTGAGTTACATTCCCAGCACAGAAAGTAATAGTATACTCCAAAATAACGATAGGCAATGTCCAGTAGGAGATATGAACCAGGAGTCCAGGTGCACTGTCCTAGCCAGGTGTGGCATACTATAGAGTCTTATGCAGTGTGCTGTTACTAAGTGAGCGAGTGTACAAACACAAGCAATGAGATGCTAGGGAAACCACAACACATCCCACCACTGGTCACAGCAGCAGGCTGCTAAAAATAAAGCACATTCATTACATACAATCACTGTCTGACTTAGAGTCTAGAGCAAGACTTTATACACTCAGTTTTCTGTGTTTTTCTGTTCCCGCTCAATATTTAGTAAAAAATCTACCGGAGACAAGTGTCGGTATTTGAAATGGCAGTTCACTGCTCTGTGTGGGCCTTGTCTCAGTGCTGGAGGGAAACGTGCTGGGAGGGCAGAGGAAGGGAGGAGGGGACAGGCAGGTCAAGAAAGGACAGGTGGGCCAGGCTACATTGATTCAAAGCGTAGGCAGCGTTCTGGAAATTCCACACATGTGATGGAGTACAAACATTGTCAGTGGAGTGTTTGGAAACCTCCACTGGAAACAGTATTCAAATTGAGGAGCATAAGCCCTTGTTGACCTGGAGGTTCTAGACTCCAGCCAGCAGAAATAAAATAAAGGAAGGGACATGTTTGTGAGACAGACCTAACAGCAGCTGGCTGGAAGTGATACAGTTCTTAAACTAGGGAAACAGGTGAGAGAGTTGCTCTGGCTGAGGTTCCTTTTTCCAGAATATAAAGCAATCACAAAAATATGGCAAGCTGAACTGTATGCTGTGGATGGACAGACCAAAGACCTGCACTCGCACTGATGCAAAAAATCAAAGGGAAACACTACAGATGCTTTAGGGAAGAGCCAGGCCTCAGAGATTCATGGTCAAGCACTCCGTGTGCAACCGTGAGCACATTAGGAGTTACTGAGAGAGAGAGAAGGGGTGGAAAGCACATTGAATAAAAATACTGGTTATCAAATACCAAATGGTCATCCCTGAAAATATACATTTACAGATAGTAACATTTTATATATGTTATGTATTGTATATAACATATATAAAGTAACATTACACAGACCAAGCAGGTTGTATTTATATATTTAGGAATGTTTATGTATATGTAACAACAATGAAAATAAGAAGCCATTAATTTGAAAGACAAGAAAGTAGGATATAGAGAGAGGAAAGGGAAGTAATTATAATGTCAATAATAATAATAATTTTTAAATGCTAAATATTTTTAAGTTAAATGATGAATTATGAATACACAGATGAAAGCCACTGAAGTCTAGTGGTGATCATCACCCAGCTACCTCTAGAGAAGCCAGAGTGGGTGGAAAATGCCCCACCTGGAAGCCAAAAATCACAGCAACTACAAACATTGTGTGAGGGACACGGAAGCCAAAGCCGGGAGAGAAAGAAGGTTGGACTCAGGGATGTCTCTCTTTTCCTTTATCTTCCATTCTTAGGTTTGCAGATAGAGGATGAAAAGAAAGAAGGGGGAATATAAAAATATATAGGGAAGATAGAACAAAAAGTAGATTTAGTGAATCTACTCCTCAACTTAATGCCTCAATTGTCACTCACAAGGTTATTTTTAATTCACTGGTATAGAATTTTTTATACAGATGCAAAATAAGTTTAATTTAAGATACAGTGGTACAGAATTCAAATGTAAGATTTATCTTCACATACACCTATTTCTACTCTGATATCTATATAACTCAATTATAATACAAGATTTACTTCCAATACTTTGAAAGTGCTATTGCAGGCTGTTTATGATAAATAAGTTATACAAGTCAATTGTTAGTTTATCAAATCATGGTCATATCAATTACTACTCTATTTTTATCACAAGAATATACATCTCAGGTGCAACAGATAGATATGATTCTATAGGAAGATAAGGAAATATACTTAGATAAGGTCTTCAAAAACTTTAGAGATATACAGAATATGGCTGGCATTTAAAAATGTTTATATTATTTTAAAGATTCACTTACAATGAGACAGGTTAACTCCTGGCAACATCCAGTCTACCTCAAAGAGGATGATGAGCATCAAGGAACCTCCTTGTGGAGATGGCTTCAAATGTGGCAAACAAGCCACTGGAGGAAATGTCCTCATTTCTACTACAGACAGAATTCTGCCTAAAAAACAGCAAGCTTGGATGCAGGCAGAGTTGATGGCCAAACTCTGCCAAGACAGGGTAAGCCAGTCCTCAATAGTTCCTGCCTCATAAAAATGTCTGTGAGATATATTGGACCAGAAGGCTGAAGATGATGCTCCAATGCTATAGAGAGTTTTGGGTGCCTATTCAGGTAGGAAACTGTCTCTGTCATCATCTCATTTGGGAAGCTACTAACCTGCTCTCCAGTATACTCAGGTAATTCATTTTATTCCTTCTCAAGTCTCTGATGGGGTTGAAGACCAGATAGTTCAGTTTTACAATTAAGCTTAGTTGTTTAGGGGTTAAGATGTTTCTTAGGTCTAGATAGATGTTTTAAGTTGATAATGACAAGATATGATAGATGCTGATTTACATTCAGAATTTTAGACACACCAAGATAAGAAAGATGTTTTTTCAAGGCTGCCAAACACAAATAGCCAAAACGCTAAGAATGTAACATTTATGTAATTCCTGATTGTGTCATGGTTCTTCTTGCTGTAGGTAGTTATTGTATATATGTGTATTAATATAAATGTATATATATAAAAAACAATTTAAAAAAAAACCACTTTGGACCAGTTGAAGACGTGAGAAAAAATAAGTAGCACACATACAGTCACAAAAGTGCCATGCTCCTAAATGAAGAGAAGCTCATTTAAGTGATCCAGTGAGGAGACAAATAAGAGATCAAGAACAAAAGGGAAGCAGAAAATGTTTAGACTTACTCAAAGTGTTTGAAAAATGGACATGAACTTTTCAGGCTCAGAAGGAAAGATAAGGTGTGAAACTCTGTGTGAGGATTCATATCTCCATGGAAAAAAAAGGCCCTGAAATCCACCCCCAGGCAGAGGAGGGGAGGAAGGGCGGGAAGGAGGGCGGACTAGGAGGGAAGGAAGGTAAGGGAGCAAATGAATAGTCTGCTGGTCATAGGGCAGTTCACGTCTATAATCTCAGCCCTCAGGAGGCTTGGGCAAGATGACTGCCACAAGTTTGAAGTCAACTTAGACCTGGGCTACAGAGCGAGACTCTGACAATTAATCAAATAATTAAATAAATTTCTGAACATCTATCTCAAGACAGTGGAGAAGGAGAAGGGGGCGGGAAGAGAGAGGAAGAAAGGCAATAAACAAAATAAACAGATGAGGAGGAAGGAAAAATTTTTTAAAAACCCAGCTGCAATCAATGCTACAGGAAAAAAAATCAATAATTGAACGAAAAAATTAAAGATCAGTAAAATTTATAAACTGTTGAATGAAGGGGAAAAAAAACCCATGAAAGAGAAGAAAAATTACCAATATTATACAGTGGGGAAGGAGGCATCACTACAGACCCCAGGGAAGGAGGCATCTCCACAGACCCCAGGGAAACTGAAGTATGGAGTCATTGTACAAAACTTGTCACAGCTTATTAAGCACATAGATAAAACATATCAGATTTAAGACTCTGTCCATATGAAAATAAATATATAATCAAATTTCTTCTCAAAAGAAAAAAAAAGCCCAGGCCCAACTAAGCTTAGCACAATTTTTAACATAGAGAAAAAAGTAAATCCTAATTATTTTTCTCCCAACTCATTTGTTCCTGGGACAAAATCCTCATAAGAGAACTGTCAACTAATACCTATTATCAAAATTTACTCTTTTGCAGATTGCTGTAAATCAAATTTAGTAACATGTGAACATGTACCATTCTTATATTATTACTAAATTGAGCTCATCCCCAAATTCAACTATTAGTTTAATAAATCAAAACAAATTAGCATAAATCACTATATGAATAAAAGAAATAAGAAAGCTCACATGATTATCACAGCTGGAAGAAAAACATTTAATAATGTTTGTATCTATTATTAGCTCAAAACCTTCTGCCAACTGTACAAAAATGGGCATCTTCAACACATAAAGGCTGCTTACATCTGACTGTAATTAGCACTGGCTTTCATAATGAGCACTGGAACACAGACATGGCAACAGTGTTCATACCACTTCTGGGGAACTCCAAGCTGGGCTCTAACTAGTACAATATGATGAGAAAAGAAAATTCACTGAGGCTGAAAAATGAAGAAAAATATGTCTCTTTGGGATATATAATTTCATATGTACAGAAGTCTAATAAATCTACAAACGTTGCCAAAACTAAAAAATAGATTCAGTAGGATCAGATGATTCAAGGCAAACACATGGTAACTCTGTTTCCCCATGCCCTTAATGAGCAATAGGGAAATGAAAGATTGCAAGCATCCATTTCAATACCATCACACTTTAAATATGACATAATAAAGATATCAAACGGACTGTGTGTACACTGATAATTGTAGAACATTATGGAGCAGCAGCAAAGGACCCTGTTTTAGTTACTTTTCTGTTGCTGTGATAAAACACCATGAGTCCAGGCAACCTAAGGAAGAGAGAGTCAGTTCTGGATCCTCGTCCATAGAGGAGAGCCCATGATGGCAGCATGGTGGCAGGGCCAGGTAGCAAAGACTGAACTGTGAGTATGAAGCAGAGGGAACACACTAGAAGCAGCTCAGAGTCTTTATAGTCACATACTTCCTCCAACAAGGCCACACCTCCCAAACCTCCCCAAAAAAAGCTCTACTCAATGGGAATTATGTATTCAAGCATCTGAGCCTATGGCAGACCTTCTCATTGAAACCACTGCAGACAGACCCTGCACTGCAGCAAGGATGCAGCCTTCATTGACTATATCCAGTACTGTTATAATTTTAGTTTCTTCCAATTGGCTAGTAAATTGTGATCTTCAATAAAGTCCCAACAGCTCCGCCTACAGGAAATGCTATCAGTCTAAGGCAACATTGAAAAGCGCAACACAAACCTCATAAGCGAAGCATAAAAATAAGGTTGGGATGGATTGTAGGTGGAAGACCGAGTCTCAAACACAACGGCATGCAGAAATGTCCTCCGCAGGATGCAAAGTGAGCACAGTGCCGTAGAAAAGCAGGAAGGTGCGCGTCCACGGTGCCAGAGCCCTCTGCTCTCTGGGAGTTCATTTTTAAATCTGCAAATTCTCATTTTAAACGAAAAGCCGCATATAAGGGAAGGATACACACATCCAATTACGATGTGTGTAAAACACAAGGGGATGCTGGGAACACATAATGGCGATATAAAGATGACATTTACAAACAAGGGCACATGAATGGTGAAAAGCACGCAAAGAAGTGTTCACTGTGATGTCAGATAAACACATATTAAAACTTTAGCAAGGCCCAGGTACAAGCCCACAGAGAGAGTGGGTGCTAAAGCAACAAAGCCTGAGAAAGCAGCATTAGCAAGAAGGCAGATCAGCTGTGGCCCCTGCAGCCCAGAGGCCTGGGTGGAGCCAAGTGGACTAGGGCAACCCTGGAAAAGACTCCCCAGAAGCAGAGCACAGTCTGTCCTGAAGACCTGGCCCTCACATTCTCCAAGGAAAGTGAAAACACATCCCACACAGAGACATGGAAGTTCACAGCCATCAGCATTCTAATGAGTTCACTTACAATCATATCCCGGGGCCAGCAAGATGGCTCCCTGAAAAGGGACAACTGCTGCCAAGCCTAAGGACCTGGGTTCAGTCCTCAGAAGCTACTCAGTTACAGGAGAGAAGCAATTCCACTAGTTTTTCTCTGGCTTCCACATGGACCCACACATACACACCCAGATAGACACATACTCAAAAAACAAAACAAAACAAAACAAAACAAAAAACAAAAAACCAAGTGACATTTTCAAGCCATTTCTAGATAAGACTGCTTTAAGAACTACATGTATAAACACAATATGAGACAGGGCGGGACTTTACTAAGAAAGCATGACCAAGCCAACACGGTGACATTCACAGGGTAGGATGAGGCAGGAAAATACAGGCCTCTCACCCTCAGGGGTGAGAGAAGGAAATACAGGTAGATGTGTGTGTGTGTGTGTGTGTGTGTGTGTGTGTGTATGCCTACGTACTGAGAACATGCACAGCTGTACAACCACTCATATATGCTGCTAAGCCTAGAAAGTACGCACACCTGTGTATGCTTTACATGGCTGTACTTGCATGAATGTGAATGAAATTGCTTAGATAAAACCCTAGACAATATACGAAGGGTGGGAAGAGGAATAAGATCAGCCTATGGTCTCCGGTGGGTTGAGGGGGGGGCACAGTAAGAAATGCCCATGTCTAGTGCTAAGGAGATGGCTATGAAAGTAAAAACACAAGCGTAAGTACTTGAGGTCAAATCTCAGTAGGCCACGGGCAAATGCAGACATGACTGTATGTGATTCTAAGTTCAGAACTGGGGAGGAAGAGTCAGAAGAATTTGTGGGGCTAGAGGCCAGCGCAGCTCCAGGCTCAGGAAGAGGTCCTCTCCCAAGGGAACAATGTGGATAACAATATAGAAGGTTCTTGAAGTCTTCCTCTGGCCTCCAAGAGCTCTTGGGCTATTGCACCTACACAGACATAGGCACACTCGCCACACTTACATAAACACAAAGTATTAAAAAGGAAGTAAGTGTCCGTGTCCTAAGCCTTGAAGCTGTGTATGACCTGTACGTTAACTGAGTCTACTTACCATCTTGAGCTGAAGTCATCCTGGCATAGCCAACTTCCCTCAGGAGAGACAGAGGAGGAACTCAACCGGAGAGCAAACACCATGAAATGGCGCTGAGGCCAGAGAGAGATAGAAGAATCAATCCTCCCTCGGGCCTCCAGAGGGCGCCAGACCCACCTGCACCCCGGCTTGACCTCCCACCTCCAGGACAGGGAAGGTAGCCTGTTGCCTTAAGCCACAGTTTGCAGTAAATTCTTACCGAAAGCAAGGAAATCTTAACTTGATCAATAATCTTGAAGTCATTTGTGGGAAGAGTATAATTATGTGCAATTTATGCAAATTAGCGTTTGATTCCTATCGAGCACAACAACGCTGATGGAAGGAGGCTGCAGCCTCTTCTCGCCTCCTTCCTCCTCCTGCTGCTTCTTCCCTCTCATCTTCTCTCTCTCTCTCATTTTTTTTTTTTTTGTTGTTCCTTCTTCCTCCTCCTTCTTGCCTCCTGTTTCCTCCTTCGTCCTCCTCTCTCAGCGTGAAAAGTATCCTCTTTCTGAAAGGACAGTCTCCACATCTGGGGGACCATGACTGTTTTGTCCAGAAGCCTCAAGTCCTGCATCCATCCGCTTCCTGTGATTTTTCTGCTTCCTATGTTGTCACCACCTCAGTCTCGAACTCTTTCACCTAGTAGCTATGTTCTTTTTTGCTGATGCCCTCTAGTTCCCAAGTTGCTTATTTCTGGCTTGATTTGTTTTTATTTTGTGCTATGATAGCCTCACTTATTTTTTTTTTTTTTTTAATATTTGGAATTCAAAGATAATCTTTGCAAGCTAAATAGATACTGTTGTAGGGCTTTCAAAGCATCTTAAACATCAGTTTTCTTTTATAAACACACACATGCACACACACGTACTCACCGCACACACAGGCACACACAAACACACACACACACACATACACACACCAAGACACTCTTGTAAAGAACGGCTAGTTTGGTCAAAACAAAACATTCTTTTAAAAAAGATTTTATTCACATTACTTTTAACTACATACAGACCTATGTCTCTGGGGTGGTGTGTGCCCATGCGTGCCTTGGTCTGCAGAGACCAGAGGTACCGGAACCTCCTGGTACTGGATGTGATGTTGGTGATGATGTGAGCTGCCTGATGTTGGTAGTGGGAACCAAGATATGGGCCTCTGTCAGAGCAGAAAACATTCTTAATTGTTGGTCTATCTCTCCAGCCCTCCATTCAACATTTTTTGACAGTCTCTCACCATGGAAACCAAGCTGTCTGGAATTCACAAAGACCCACCAGTCTCTGCCTTCCAAGTGCTGGGATTAAAGGCCTGTACACCGTGCATAGCCTTGTGTTCAAAACCATCTTTAAAAACACTGAAGACTGGCAGGTCAAGTGTTGGCACCAATGTCTTTATCAAGACCTTGGTCAGTGATTGCCCTGCTCTTCATAACTGAAGGGAACTACTTGTCTTACTTTGAGAGGAAGGAAAGAGCAAACTGGAGAGCCCCTCTGACAAGAGCAGCAGAACACTGTGGGTTTCTGGGAACACTGGAGCATGCTGGGAACATGACCAAAGCAGATGGATGTGAAGTGCTTACCATGGAGGCTCAATTCTCTTGGAGCAAGCCCCACCCACCCATCTGTCTGTACCTTCCACAAAGTCAGCAAAGCCCAAGCGCTGTCAGATAGAGGCAGAGACAGCCTGGCAGGTGGGCAAAGGGCCAGGCCTAAGCCCCTGGGGACCAGGTGCACTCCATTACCCCCTCCCACTCACCTCTGTCCTGGACCTTAAGGCTGGAAAGGGCTGAGGAATGGACACCAGGCCCACTAGGGTTGGTCTCTTCCTCTGTAGAGTCTGGTTAGAAACAGGTTAGACTAGTTGTGCTCAGAGGCACCTCTCACCTGCATCTGAGGTGTGGAGACCCGAAGGCACATTCCAGGGGCTGGAGGTGAGCTGAGTGCAGCCAGGCCTTGCACAATGGGCAAAGGCAACCAAGCACACAAATTCCAACGCCCTCGAAACCCAGGGCTAGTGCATAAGGAGGCGGCTGCAGACTGACATGCACCCCCAGATCTGTAAATCTGAAATTATTTTCAAATTAAAAAGTTCTTTTCTTCCAAGCTCATGAGTAAAAATTGAAAAAGAGATAAAGTAAGACTATAAATACTTGGGGACATTTAATAAGAAGCAGAGTGATTTCAAACAAGTAACTAAAATAAATGAGCAGGAGCTTTAAGAAACTGTCTTTCTATTTAATAAACATTATTGAATGTGGCTAAAAGTTTAAATTTCAGTAGCCAGGAGTGGTGGCTCATACCTGTAAACCCAACACTCTGGGAGGCACAAGCAGCAGATCTCTGTGAGTTTGAGGCCAACTCTTTTTTTCACTAGTTGATATTGAATGTATGTGTGTGTGTGTGTGTGTATGTGTGTGTGTGTGTGTATATGTGTGTGTGTATATATATATGTGTGTGTGTATGTGTGTATATATATGTGTGTGTGTGTGTGTGTGTGTGTGTGTGTGTGTGTGTGTGTGTATGTAACCCTTTTGGTACATATAATGTTACCTGAAGGCAAGTTTTCAGGATGATTGACACTGAACAACAAATCAGTATGTGCTTCCCTGGGAAAGACGACCTCTCCATCATCCGGCTTTACTCAGGCAGCTATAGTCTCAAAGACATTTTAATGAAAGACAAAATCCAAGGTCAACATAGTTTTAGCTTTGACATCTATGGATGCCGAAGGCATAACAGTATTGACTATGAAGGAGCTCTTCACAGTTACACAAAGAGAAAAACAAAACCAAACAACAAAATAGCAAAGGTGCGGTCTTAGTCAGGGTTCCTATTGCTGGGATAAAACACCATGACCAAAAGGCAAGTTGGGGAAGAAAGAGTTTATGTCAGTATTTACTTCCAGGTAACAGTTTCTCGCTGAGGGAAATTGGGACAGGAACTCAAGAAGGGCAGGGACTTGGGGGGAGGAGCTGATGCAGAGGCCATGGAGTGGTGCTGCTTACTGGCTTGCTCATCATGACTTGCTCAGCCCGCTTTCTTATAGAACACCAGCGCAGGGATGGCGCCACCTACAATGGGTTGAGCTCTCCCCAGCAATCACTAATTAAGATAATCTGTTACAACTGGATCTTTAGGTGGTATTTTTCTCAGCTGAGGTTCCCTCCTTTCAGATAACTCTAGCTTGTGCCAAGTTGGCATGAAACTATCAGCACAGGTACCAAGGAGTCAAGTCTCAGAAATGGAAAGAGGGCCAATGGACAACGTGGCCCCGCACCAAGTCTAACCAGAAAAGCATGGGCCAGGGAGGCTCCATGATCAAAAGCAGTTGGTGCTCTTCCAGAGGAACCCAATTCCAGTTCATGGCACCCACACTTGGTAGTTCCAAAGTGCCTGAAACTCTAGCTCCAGTGGAATCCAATGACTTCATCTGGCTTCCACAAGCACGTACACTCTTATGGTACACACACACACACACACACACACACACACACACACACACACACACACATACACACATGTGCATACAGACAGAAACACACAGAGACACACTGACATACATATATAGACACATACAGAAACATAAGCGAAAAATTTTTTAAAAACTAATCCAAAACTGTAGTTAGAATAAACCCAAAATATTCCCCATCTACGATCAGATAAGTATGGCTGGGAACAACTGCTTTTGGCAAGAGTTTTATAGACTCTGTCATGCAAATATGAATTCTTCGGTAAGTGTTTAAATATTAATTCATCATTTCAGTAAAAACACAGGCACTCTGTTTTGTTAATGGAGATGAAATTTACATACCTTGTGGAATTTGCTTTTTTTATATGTTGTGAATCTGATTCTTGTAATGATCCCTCCTTTCTTCTTACCACCGCCACTCAGTCTCAGGTGACCATGGACACTGCCTATACTATATGTCTGTTGTGAAGCAAGGATGCACAGAGAGAAACCCACAGCAGTTACATCCTTACGTCTGCCACTCACTCACTCACTGCTTCGGGATTTATCTGAGTCATGTGTCATTCACACATTCACACATGTCTGAATAGACCCAAATTTAGTGGTCCACTCATTTGCAGACACTCAGGGTGTCCAGTCTGTGTCTTTTGTGTGATCACCATGGCCACAGGTCACGGCCATGGCCACAGGTCACGGCCATGGTCAGAAGATATTTTTGGTGTGTGTTGGGTCAAATGATTGGTCAGTAAATTCCCCATGGAAGCTTAGACTGCACAGGTCATGGAGAACCAGTGTGATGCTTCACAGCTACCTATGACACTCCATTGCCTCAGTATTCCATCCTCATCAACATTTGATATTGTGGTTTTTTTTTAATTCAGCCATTCTAGTGGACTTGTCCTGGGCTTGTCAACAGGTTTCAAGCTGACATTCCTTTATGACTGGTGATGTTAAACGTTTTCAAAATACTCACTAGCAGTTTTTATATCATGTTTGAAAAATATCTATTTAAGACTTAAATTTTTTTGGATTTATTCATTTATTCTCTTTACAACCTGATCACAGTTCCCTATCTCTTCTCCTCTCCTCCCCATCCCATGCTCTGTCCCTCTTCCCTCCTCCCTCTGCCTCAAAGAAGGTAAGTACCTCCCAACCCACCCCAGCTCATCATGGATTGAGGTGTGTTCCTTTCCCTGTGGCCTGGTTAGGGGAAATGATCATAAATAGGCAACAGAGGTCCTGTAAGAGACAGCCTCCACTCCCCATACTAGGGGACCCACATGAAGACTGAGCTGCCCATTGGTTACATCTGTGTAGGGGGCCTAGGTCCAGTCAATGCACAATCCTTGCTTGGTGCTTCAGACTCCACAAACCCCATTGGGCCCAAGTTAGTTGCCTGTGTTGATCTTTTTATGGAGGTCCTGTCCCCTCCAGGTCCTTCTATCCTTCCCCTCACTTTTCCATACGACTTCCTGTGCTTCACCCAATAAACATTGGCTGTGAGGCTCAGCATCTATTTTGATCCATTGTTCGATGGAGCCTCTCAGAAGACACCTATGTTAGGCTCCTGTCTGGAAGCATAGCAGAATACCATTAAATAGTGTTTGGGGTTGACACTTTCCCATGGGGTGGGTAGTGATAAAATGCCATGACCAAAAGCAACTTGTGTGTGGGGGGAGGGGAGGAGTTTATTTTGGCTTCTAGCTCCAGATAAAAGTTCACTGTGGCAAAGTGGCATGCCAACGGGCAGTCAAAGAGCACAGCCAGGCATGTAGCTGAGAGACCACATCTCAGTCCACACATACTGAGAGCAGAGAGATTGAACTACAAGTGAAGTGAGGCTATAAACTCTCAAAGTCCATCCCCCTCCCAGTGACACACTTCCTCAATCAAAAGTTCCGAAACCTCCCTAACCAGTAACTATCCCAAGGGGACCAAATGTCCAGACACAGGAGCCAGCCGATAGAGGGCATTGCTCATTGCAACCACTGCAAGGTTTTATCCTGTAACCATGTCAAAGTCTCCTGTGAGGTTAAAGAGCATGCTGCAGGCAGCTTGGGATTTTTGTAGACACTTGAAAAGTGTCTCACTTGTCTGTGTCTGTGTGTGTGACTGTTGCCTTCTCAAACTGAAGGCTGTGGTAAGACGTTGAGCAGAAAGGAACATACTTAGCCTGCAGTCCATCCTCAAAGAACTCATGTCTCTTGTGAGCGGTAGATCAGGGGACTAATGCTTCCATCTGGCCTGCAATCTCCTGGATGATTTTGACTAAGAAGTTGTTGTTGTTGTTGTTGTTGTTTGGGTTTTATCATTGTTTATCTGTTTTGCAGTACTGGGGCTAGGGCTTGGTTTTTAACTAGGCAAGCACACTCTACCACAGAGCTGCAACCCCAACACCAAGAAGTTGTCAAATGTTGAAACGGTCACATTTTTTTTTTCTGCTAATATGTTAAGTTTCTACAAAGAACATGTCTGCCTTTACCGTGCTGCCCCTTGATGCATTGCTGAGCTGCATTCACAAGCACGCTCGAGGGTTTGGGTGTCTACACTCATGAGGTTTGTAGAAGAGTCAAATCCAGTGAAGTGAGCCTCGATACTGCAACTTCAGTTTAGCATTTGAAAATCACTTAGTGAAACACATCAATAGACTGTAGTGGAAATTGTTTCATTACATGTGGAAGATTAGTTCCAGGGAGCGCAAATAGTATGCACAAAAGCCCCTTCAGCATGACCAAAGGCACAGCTGAGGGTGCTGTCCGCACTGCGTCCAGCACCTAGACTGACCCCTCTCAAGACAAGGAAGAGGCAAGGCTCCCTCCACACTGTCCATTCTATGCTAGGGCACTAAAGACATAGGAGGTCATCAATGGAAATAAACTCTGGGCATTGACACAATTGGAATTTAACCAAGCCACAGTGAAGAAGAATGAAGTCATGTCATTTGCAGGAAAGTAGATGGGACTCAATATCATCCATCACGTGAAGTACAATAAGCTAAACCCAGAAAGAAAAGTATCACATTTGTCTCATGGAGAATCTAGATGGGAAAACTGGGGGTGCCGAAGGGAAGTCTCCAAACAGGAGAAGATAATGGAAGAAGAAGTAGGGGTCAGTGCCCAGGGGGAGCAGACATGATCAAAGTACCTTATATGCAGGGGTGAACATGTCATAATGAAGCTCACTATTTCATGCAATTAATACTTTACAACTAATGAAAAAGAAGGCAAATAAGTCAGAAAGAAAGAGAGGAAAAACTTATTGTGGATACCCAACATAATAGTTTACAGAGAATTTTTTATTCTATAAAAAAAGCTAATGTAATTAGCTGTCAGATGCTAAAAGAATTGTAAAACATACTCAGTATCCAAAATTCACTTTTAACCAGGCGTGCTGAAGCAAGCCTTTAATCTCAGCACTTGGGAGGTAGAGGCAAACAACATCTCTGAGTTTAAGGCCAGCCTCGTCTATGGTGTACAAAGCGAGTTCCAGGACATTCAGAGCTCTGTTACACAGAGAAAACTTGTCTTGAAAAGCCAAAAAGAAAAGAAAGAAAGAAAGAAAGAAAGAAAGAAAAAGAGAGAAAGAAAGAAAGCCACAAAAATATTCAATTTACTTCTCTGTAATTGTGATTAAAAATAAAAAATGCATTGCAATAGCAAATAAAGTAATAAACTATAGAAAAATAATGTTAATAAATATAGCTAAAGTTTGTACACTAAAACCCATATAGCAATCCCCCAAAACAATTTTAAAATCTGACTAGAAGGAAAGATCTGTAATATTTACAGATTGCATGGGTCAATATGCTTTTAATAAAGCAATCTCCACAGGTTGATCTCTGTTTCCAATTAAATTTCATTAAAACCTTAGCAGGTACTTTGTAGAAGTTTCAGATGCAATCCAGAATTTGCAAGCAATGAAAAGGACATGGAGTTTCCAAGAACAACTTTATAAAAGTGGAGGTAACTGGTATGCAGATGGGTGGAGACGATAAAACTGGAATTTCACTATTCCTTACAAGTAAATGTCCCAAAGGGAAACATAATAGATCTACATATGAAAGTGAGGTTCTTGTGACTTTAGATTAGACAGAAACTTCTAAACTGGAGCATGCACACACTTGTACACAACATATGCGCACACATGTGCTCATGTACATACACACACACATGCATACGTGCATGAGAAATATACACACAATTATCACACAGGCTTATGCCAGGTACACACACATGTGCAAATACTTTCACACATATGCCCATATACATGGACTCGTACACCTACACATAGCTATCATCTAAAAACATATACATACAAACGGACACAATTCATGCACAAAACACTTATATACATGTTCATAAATGCACAAACACATATATGCACACACAGCAAAAAGAAAATGTTTTAAATCAAAATGTAAATCTTCCTTATAAAGAAACTTAACTAACACAATATAAATATTGGGAAGCCCAGCTAAGACTAGGAGGAAATCTTTGTGAACTGTGTATCTATTAATGGACAAGACCATGTATATGAAAACTCTTACGAGGGAGTAGTTAGGAGGAAAGCAACACGTGACCAAAAAAGAAGAACAGATATTTTAAAAATGAAAGTGGGAAGTTGGCAAATGTGTAGAAGACCAGCAACATCTGCCTTCTGGAAAATAAGAACATCTGTACTTATTCATTCATTTACTTGGTGCTCTGGGAATCGAATCAAGGAAGCTTTCTAGCACCAATCTACATCCCAAACCCTTGAAAACAAATGTACAGCCATCTCAAAGTGTGCCCTGGGATTTTAATATTTTCTCTTATGAAACAAAGTTTCACTGTGTACCCTCAGGTAGCCTTGGACTCACAGAGATCTGCTGGCATCTGCATCCTGAGTGCTGAGACTAAAGGCATGAGTCAAATGGAAAAGCTGCACATATACGGATCAATGACACTAAACAGAGATCTTGGGAGATGGGATATTGCACTGGAACCCACATGATGAGAGCAAGCACCTCCCAGAGTTGAAGGCAGATGGGGAGGTTAATCAGGACTTCGAGGTCACCCTTGGCTGCATAGTGAGTCCAAGACCCACCAGCCTAAGGTACATGATCTTCTGTCTCAAAAATCAGCCATCTAGAAATTAAACAAAATACTTTCACAAGAAGCAGTGGAAGCAGAGTGCTATGAGAATCACCTTTCCACACTTCACTTTTAAAATAAACTTTAAAAAGTTAGCTTAGAAAAATTGAGAAACAAAAAGTCTTCCCCAAGGAAGAGCACACCAATTGGCTATCCACTACCAAATGGTCATCCCTGAAAACATACACACAAGTAACATTGTATGAACTGGTCAGGTTGTATGTATGAACTTATGGATATATATGAATATATATGTGTGTGTGTGTGTGTGTGTGTGTGTGTGTGTGTGTAACAACAATTACTAAAAAAGAGGTTGTGCATTTGAAAGATAGGAAGAAGGGTATACCTTAGAATTTGGAGGAAGAAAAGGAAAGAGAGAAATTATGAAATCATTTTATAATCTTAAAAATAATTTTTAAAGAAGGAGAAAAAATATAGGCATAGAATTTGGAGAGATGGATCCTTGCTGGTCTTGCAAAGGACTCAAGTTCAAGCCCCAGCACTCACATGGTGGCTCACAACCATCTGTGACTTCAGATCTAGGGAATGTCTCCCTCTTCTGACGTCCGCAGGCACTGCACACAGGTGGCACATAAACATACCTGCAAGCAAAACACATACACATAAATAATAAGATTAAATAATTGTTTAAATAAGGTATATTTAAATAAGCAAACTGGCCACTTTGCTCAAGGAATACAAAGTTTGGGGCTGACTGCTAAGTCAAAATTTTATTTTAAAAATAAAATGTTAATTCAGGTGTGGTGACCCATGTCTTTAATCCCAGGAGAGGCAGGCAGCTCTAGCCTGATCTACACAGGGAAGTCCAGGACAGCCAGAGCTGCATAGAAAAACTCTGTTTCAAAAGCAAACAAACAGCTACTTTAAATACTCTTATCTAATGTGCCCTCTATTAGCCACTTGTTACAGTGACAAAAATCACCTGAGAAAAACACTTTAAGGAAACAAGGATTTATTTGGGCAAGAGTGGGGAGCAATGGGTCACACTGCATCTGTAGTTAGGAAACAAAGACTGGAAAGGGAGAGGGTCAGTGTTTGAAATGCCAAGGCTCAGCCCAAGTGACCCCACGCCACAAGGCTCAGCCTCATGTTTCCATGACCACACAAAGCACCACCACCATCTGGAGAAGTCAAACACTGAGCCTATGGAGGTATTCAAAGCACAAGAGGCATTAAAACCTGGCTTCCCTGGCTGATCTTGCTTTATTCTTGGGAGCCCAAGACGCTATGGGGGAATATGATTGGACTTGGACTGGCCATATGGTCAAGTGCAGGTGGAGCTGGGAGTGACAACCTGAAACTAAAGTCGACACTATGGTTGCTTCTTTCCTCCACCCTCCTCACTCTCCCCCTCATGCCTTCCAGAAATAACCAGCTAAGAGGCAGCCATTCATTCCTCATATATGCATTCATTGAATCAGGACTTGTCTACTGACTATGCGGGCTGGTACAGAGGCAGTGGCAGGAAGTGAGCAGAGCCATGAAGCAAGGAGCTCCCTTGACTGAAACACTGCCCCCTGGAAAGTCCTGGGAAATGGAAGGGTTTACTGAAGGACACAGCCAGTAGAAGAAGCCCTGCTATGGACAGGAGGGGACAAACAGTAGTTGCAGTGTCCCAAAGGCTGCAGGGTGGGTAGGTTCAAACCACAGTACAAAGGGAAGCCTTGGAAGCATGTTCCTCTCCCCTCTGCCTCTGCAGGAGGTTATACAGGAAGACCTTTCTTGCCCTTCCCGAGGACTTCATAGGGACTTGGGTTTGCCTGCCGAACACCCAGTCCCTCTGACAGTAACCAGAACTCCTGGAGAGAGCCCATAGCCATTGTTTATAGAAAGATCTAGGTAGCCTGGGAACATCAGGGGCTTTGGCAGGGGTGGGGAGATTGGGGGTGGGGGGTGAGAAAGTGGGGGTGATCCTCCTCTCTCCCTGCTTCTGCCTCTCTTCCCCTTTCAGGCTTCATGCTCCCTCCCCAGGCTCTTGCCCAGCAGCTTCCTGTCTCCTGGCATCTCCTCTCTAATTGTGTTATTTGAATTCTCTAAAATACCTCCACCGCTGACAGTGGTATAAGAATGCCATGCAGAGCAGAAGCAAGGCACTTTTCACAGAGGCCTGCCGGTGACCTGCCTGCAGTCAAGCCTCTTCTAGCAGAATCTATGGCCTCCAGAATTCCTGTGCACACAATCCTGAGCAAGCAGAGGGGGGCCACATCCCAGACTTCCTGTGAGTAATACACCCTGCATGGGTCCCTGCCAAGCCTCAAACAACCCAGCCCAACACACACACACACACACACACACACACAGAGAGAGAGAGAGAGAGAGAGAGAGAGAGAGAGAGAGAGAGAGAGATAGAGAGATGTCATTTGTTTTAAAGGTTAAACTCCAAACTCAACACATCTTTATTTATTATAAAAAAAAGAGAAGAGAGATGGAGAATTTAAATGTTTAAGAAAGTGATTTTTTAAAAACAGTAAAGCATCCCTCCTGAAGAGGCACATTATACTTCCATGCCTGGGGAGTGCCTTTGTGAGGTAAGTGCCTAATTGTAAATAGTTTAGAAACATAAAATGGCTCACAGGAAAGCAAAGTGCACAGCAATATAAACTCACACAACAGTTCTTCCGGGCTAAGAAATATTATGTCTGGCAATGTTTGCTTACCCACTTCAGAACTGTCATTCAGGACAGAGCCCCATTGACAGAGCTGAGCACCATCCCTACACAGGTATCCCAAGTCTGAAATAGGGTGCAGACATTCCTCCAAGATCCCCTCACTGTCTGGAAGCACAAAAAGCTGCCACTTGTTTTTAAATTCTATCATCAGCACCGTCCCTCTTTATCCTCTTGCCCTGTTCTCCAGTCTCTGGTTGGCCTGAGTGATTTTTACCCTGCAGCAACATTCTGTACCAAGAAATACACCAGGACCCCAGCCTGGGGGCCTCTAGGATTGCCACTGGGATGTCTCAGCTCTGCCAAGCTGCATCACAGTCTCCTCAGCACCCAGGTGGCATTTCTTACGAAGTGTGGTGCAACGGGAGTGATAAATGTCTGGGTGGACAGCAGCCCTTACCTGTGGCTTTTTCAGGTGTCACCAAATGACCCTCCCACTTCTTTGAAGCAGTCTTTGCCTGAAGTTCTGAGGTGGGAACGGGAAGTGCATATCTTTGTCTGGAGGCCTCTCCCATCCTCCCGTGGATCCAGTCCTCTTCAGGTTCTTCCAGGTGTCTGCACATCCCTCCCCCCACTCCCTCCATTATTCTTGACACTCCATCCTTGCCTATTTTGCACAACACCCTTCTTCCAGGATGTTTTACTTTTAATGCAGATTTATCTATTTTAAACGGATGTACATTCCCTGCTTTGTCTCCTCCCCTCCCTCCCTCTCTCCCTCCCTCCCCATATTTCTCTAAAACAAACAAACAAACAAAAATCAAAACCCATAATATCCCCTCCAGTATGTTCTTGGGTACATAAGAGCATTCTGAGAGAGCATGGGAAAAGGGTGAGTGTGTCCCAGGTTAAAGCCGCCTAGACTATATCCTGGAGAGTTGTTTGGACACCCAAGTAAGAGGTGGCCTTGGAAATTAAGCCCAGTGCCGCCCCCCCCCGCCATCACACACACACACACACACACACACACACACACACACACACACACACACACACACACGGCAGGGCCTGGCTTCCTTAGAGAAAGAAATGTGTAAGGATTTCCTTCCATCAAAGTCTCCTCCTAGGCTCAGGCCGGTTTGCAGTTGCTGCTGGGGCCAGGCTCGCCCAAAACGCAGGCTTGCGGTGCGCACTGGTGACTGCAAACTTTACTGCAGATCCCAGACCCTCTCAAGACTACAAGTGAGGAACTCCTGGGAAGCTGGAGCTCAGCTCCAGTAGGTAGGGGATCTGAGGCTGCAATGAGGGCTACGGCTGTTAAGTTGCCTATCTGCTCTCATCTGGTACTGTTTCAACTCCCTCACGGGTTCCGGGACCGCAGACTAGAGCAGTCCCTTGGAGGGAGCATTCCTAGTCCAGCCTTTCGCTGGCTCTCTGGCTGCGCGCACTGCGCTCCCTCCTGGCTGCGCCGCGGACTCTCGGAGCTCTGGCCAGCGCAGCCACCTCCCGGCGGTGCGCAGAAACCTGGGCCCAGTTTCGCAGACGCCTTGCCCCGAACACGGGTGGGCCGCGGGCGGCAGGGTCTCAGCTGAGAGACAAGAGGGGAGAAAAGGATGGACAGAAGCATGTCGCCAGCAGGTCCAGCGAGGATGTCGACTGAATAGCCAGATGTGGAGAAGTAAGAATTGTCCCGAATTGGCGCGGGGAAAGAAACTTCAGGAAGTCTGTCTGAGGCGGGGTGTCTACGACAGAATGGGGACTTATGGTTCCCACTGAGGAAAAAATGGGAGAGACTAGCTAGCCGACCAGGGTCTGGAGCGAGCAAGCCGAATTAAAGGAGGAAGCGCTGGTTACTAGAATTCTTGATCGTCCGGAGGGAAACAAGAAAAAAAAAAGTGCGTGCTTTTGTTGTTGTTGTTGTTTGTTTTGTTTTTGTTTTCCGGGAGTTCAGGGCCAAACGCAGATCCCAGCTCTGCAGGGGCAGCCGCCTTGGGTGCCCCTCAAAAAGGCCGGGTTGAGAACCTCACTTGGAGCCCAGATTTCTTCCCGGGCGAGGGTATCAAAGACCCCCCTCGCCTTTGGTCGTAGACTGCCCTCCGCGCTTTCCAGGAAAGTGTTTTTAGGTTTTAAAAACTAGAAATAGCTATGCAGTTCCAATACACCGTAAGCCCGAGGAGACTTCCTTTGCATGTGGAATTAAAGTTGGTGCAATGAAAATATTTAAAACAAAACGAAACTTAAAAACAAAAAGCAAAGCTTGGCTTAATCTCTCTGTTTCTCTTAATGAGCGACATGCACATGCCAGAAAGCCCTGGCTGCGAATATAATAGAATACGACTTGATACACTGAAAATTACTTACATTTTAAATGCGCTCATTAAAGCAAACCCACTTAAAAGTGAATATTTCATTTTACTTAAAACAAAACAAAACTGTACACACCAAATTGGCAGCTTTTTTTTTGAGCCCTAAACTTAATTCACGAAGGTCAGAGTTGAAACAGAATAGTGGTGAGAGCTCTGGCTTTACTAAAATGCCCTGGTATTGTTTTCCTTCTTTCCTGAATAAAACAGGCGTGGAAAGAGGCAGATCCGGACACTAGCGGGGCGTTAGCCACGCGTCGGTGGCGTGGTGGCAGCGCCAGGTTTCCGCAGCTGGGTCGTAGACGGCAGACGCGAGCCACAGCGCCCCCTCGCCGGCCGCCGCGCGACTCTAACCCCTTTGCCTCCAGAAAGCCTGGGCCTTCGAAACCCATTTTGTACCGAAGCAGATCCTCTAATCCTGGCCTTAATATCTGGCTCTCCACTGAAAACAGTCACAGCTTAAATGAGTCGCTAGTCAGAGCCGACTCAAAGTATCTCGGCCTCTGCAGGTGCTAGGGCCATGTTAACAGAGTTTGTTTCTAATTCTGCTAAGTATGCGGGGAAGCGTCCACAGAAAGTACCCACAGCCTGGGTAAATGTCACAAGCGGTCGCTTTCTAAGCAGGCACCCGATTTCTCTGCATGTAGCACACTGCCCACTCCATTTACATAGCTGGAAAAAGCAGGAGCCACACACTAGGATTCCTAGGAGACTGGTACACCGGAACACCCTCCTTCCCCAGAGCACACACCCAGGCCTCTTTTTTCAAAGGGAGGCTACTGGGCCCGGGATCTCAGCAGGGCCATTGGAGAGCATTTTGAGCTAATCCTGTCACCCTAGCAGCAGAGGATTGTCTGCCCAGGTTCCACACTTGGAGAGTGAATCATTGATTTTGTTGTTGGTGGTGGTTTTTAAAGATCAAGCCAACTTTAACCTAAAAAAAAGAAGAATTGCCTTTTCCAGAGTTAGGGAGCATTAGTGCGAAACGGAGTTAAAGTCCTCAATAACAATGGGAACTCAGGAGTTAAGGTTCCTGTGTAGGCATTTTAATTCGCCACAGTCACTACCAATAAAATCGACATGTAGTCAGATTCGACTGTTTAATTGCACAAGGTAGGCTGTTTTATTAGTACCAGGCAGCAGTATGGACATTTTAGATTTTGGTGGAGAATAATTGCAGGAGCAAATACAGGGGCCTTGGTTTAGATAGGCTGTAGTGAGCAAAAGAGCTGCAACCACAGCATGTCTGTGAGCAGGAGACCCACCAAAGTCAGGCACAATTGTCTGCTTATGTTGTTAATTCATGTCCACACCAGCTGTACCTTGGCATAAGGATCTGCTCCAATCTGCTGGGTTGTTTTTTGTTTGTTTGTTTGTTTTTAATAATGACTAGCTGCTTTCTCTTCCATACCTGGCAGAGGTTAGAAGGGAAAGGTAGGGCAAATCTCACTGAAACCAGGGCAGGAAATTCGATTGAGAAAAGCTCCAGATCTGGGCAATCATTCCCCAGGTCAAAAATTAGATGCTTCGTATAAAAAACTTAAACCAATCTAATTGAAATCTAACTAAATGTCTCAGTCTGACTGGGCTGTTTGTTATCCACTACATGAGATCTCCTTGAAGACCCTCTTCCCAGAAGAATTCCTTCCTCAGAAGAACAAAAATACCTGAATATGCTGATTTTGCTCCACCCAATTGTCCTGCACTGGGGTGCTGGGGTGGTGCCCCTTGCCCCCCCCCTCTCTCTTCCTCCAAGGATGCCCCACCCAGGGTCTGCACTGTAGTTGCTAGTCTTGCCCTAGCTCTGGGTGTGTGGGAAATGGGCTGTGCACGTGCACTGAGACTTTAAAGGTGCCGCTGGTGAAAGGGGCTCAGAAGATTTGCAGGGAGAAAGAGAGGCTCTAAGGGGAGAATGTATGGAGTGGCAGTGTTTGAGTTGAGTGCCTGGTAAAGTACATAACAAAAGTGATACACTTGCCTGCCTACCGGCCCCGGGAACACTAACCTCCAACCCATCACTGCAATTTACTCCTGGTTTCCTGGGACCTGGGAAAAGACAAAACGCAGCCTGGCAGCGGGCAACATTCATTGGGTGTCATGGATCTGGCTGCAGCCGGAGCGGGAGCGCGCTGCCCAGGCCCACGCAGAAGTCAGGCCCTCGCACGCGAGAGACCTCTGCCGCCCTCTGAGCCAACCGAGGATAGAAAGGCAACAGACCTGAGCTCTGGCCGGCGCCCCAGCCAGCAGCGTCCTCGCGCACCACCTAGCAGGCTTCAAGGAAGAGACACCTGTTGGGCGGGCGCCCCCTCCCGGGCCAGCTCACACCTGACCCCTACGAGTCCCCGAGCGCCCCCCATTGGCGCTCCTTCAGGTTCAGTGGACCGGTGCCCTCTCTGGCCACCCACCCCCTCACATGGGGAAGGGGTGCAGGTGCTGGCAGTAAAGTTTAGGGGCTGTTTCCCAAAGGCGTTTGCTAACCACTAAGCCAGAGGACCCGCGAGTCGACACCTGAACCTCAGGTTACCTGAGCCACCCCAGGGCTGTACCACCTCACCAGCCGGCCCAAGTCCCTCCAAGAAGTGGTAGTGACTCAGTAAAGTCAGAGACAACTCTTCTGGCAGAAGCCTTCCCCAAATCCGAAGATGCATTCAACTTAACAAAAGGAAGCAAACACTCTTTGGGGGCCAGAGTGGCGTTTGTTGAGGCGAACCGCTCACTGACGTGTTCCAGACGTTAGCAGGCATGATGTTCCTAACACGGCCTGAAATCTTCTCAGTGGACTTGGGCAGAAGCCTCCCACAGCTTCAAACCAAAAAACCGCTCCGGTTCTAGGTCGATGCTTGGCAGCATAGGCGCCAGGAGCTGGCGACCAGACGCGAGGCCAGCCAGGCCGCCTTGGTCTTGAGGCCAGGACGGAGGAGCCTAGAAGAGAGACTGCCCGGCAACTCTGCAGGTGTCTCCACACTGCCCTCCAGCTCCGAGGTCTCTGCACTGGACACGGGATGAAATCTGGGCCGGTATCTTCAGGGTGACGAGGGGTGCCAGATCCATGCGTCCCCCCAGGAGGATCGGACCTGGCCTGACTGTGGGAGGCCTTTGCTGAACTGTACAAGGCGAGAGAGAGCACCAGTGGTGCCCGGATAGGGCCCCAGGAGTGAGGAAGGTGGCTGGGCCAGGGCGGGAGCCGGCGGCAGCGGGCTACGCGGACGTGGCTGAAAGGACGTGCCAGTGGGAGGGGGTGAGCGCTACGCCCAGTTTGGCCAGGCCTGGCTTCTCCGCTGCGGGCTGCGGGCTAGGGCGGGAGCTAAGAGAAGCCGCTGCGCGACAAAAGCCTGCACGTCCCTCCTTCCAGCCTCTCGCTGCCACTCCTCCTCCTTCCTCTGCTCTCCCCTCCCATTCTCTCCCTGGCCCACCCCCGACTCCTGCAAGCGTCTGCAGCAGGCGGAGCAGGGGAGGGGCGGGCACCAGAATATGCAGATGAGAGCGTGACGGACAGCTCGGTGTTCCAATGTCCCTCGGAAACTCGAGCGCTCCTTCCTCAACTCCTCACTCCCGACTGCAGACTCCCCCAAATCCCGACCGCCGGCCTGGCGCGCGGCTGCGCCCACCGGCTCCGCGCTGCCTCCGCTGCCGTCCCGCCGATCCGCTTGCCCCGCCGGCCGCCCAGGCTAGTGCCCAGCCCAGCCTGACCCGGCCCGTGGCCCCGGTGCGCCCCGGCCGGGCGTGGATGGAGGGCGCCGTGCGCGCTGTCCGCTGCTCTGCGTGACGCGGGCCCCGCGCCCCGCGCCCACCATGTCTTACCCGCAGGGCTACCTGTACCAAGCGCCCGGCTCGCTAGCGCTCTACTCGTGTCCCGCGTACGGCGCGTCCGCGCTGGCCGCACCGCGCAGCGAAGAGCTAGCGCGCTCGGCGTCGGGCTCGGCGTTCAGTCCGTACCCCGGATCGGCGGCCTTCACAGCGCAGGCGGCAACCGGCTTCGGCAGCCCGCTGCAGTACTCGGCAGACGCCGCAGCCGCTGCTGCTGCCGGCTTCCCGTCTTACATGGTAACCGCTTTGGGGTGGGGGCTGGGAGACCCCGACCCTGGAGTGGGTTGAGCGGGGCGCTGGGAACGTGGTGCGGGCGGCGACTCCGGAGTCACTAGTACCCAGTGCCGCGCAAAACAAGGGGCCGGGCTGACCCGCAACGCTAGTGGGGTGCTTTCCCGTAAGCTCGTGCGAGGTGCTACTCCACGGGTGCTGGGACCATGAGTTATCTCTAACCCGCGCTTGCAGATTGCTCGGGCTGCAGAATCAGTCGGCGGCTTTCCCGCAGGGCTCCGGGCCGAGGGCCGCCGCTGCCCAGGCCTCTAAGGGCCAACGCTGCACGGTTCGGGTTCCTAGGCCAGGCTGGTAGCGGAGGGGTCACCGAGTTGGGGGAGGACATACAGCCTCTAGCTGCCGCCCCTAGACCCAGGCCGAAGTTCTATAGTGTTGGTCTTTATTTGTCTAGCAGACTCAGCTTTAGAAAAACGTGTTAACGGGTTTGGAACCCTCTAAGTGCTACCGGAGTTCAAACTCGGCCTACGGGGCTCCAGCTCCAGAGACCCAGGATCCGCCTGAACATCTCTTGAATTCTCAGAATGGGCCCCTGCAAAAGCGGGTCGTAGCAGTTTTAGAGCCTATGAGGACATGGGGGGGGGGGGCGGAATCTGCCTTAGGTGGAATTCCCTGGGTAGAAACCAGGCCTCGGGAGGTTACCAACATCTCCTATTTAAACGTTAAAGGATGAATTAAAATGCTAATTACTACGTAGTTGAAGAATTGGAACCGCTGACTGGCTTCTGAGTTGCAAATTGGATTTACTCTTCTTTAAAGGGTGAATAGCAGAGTAGGGTTCCGAAGTTTTTTGTTGTTGTTGTTGTTTTTGTTTGGTTGGTTTGGTTTTTTGTTTGTTTTGTTTTGTTTTGTTTTTAAACTATTTAAAAGAGGGAAGAGGTTGCAGCGGGCAAGCCTCCGATGAAATTTAAATATAAAGAAAGTACTTATAGAAGCGCAGGACTATCCAGAGAATATGCTTGCAGACGTTATTCGCTCTACTGGGGAACCTAAGTCGTTTCAGAAAAAGTGAGATAGTTAAAAACAAAATTATAGAATCAAAAGGCAGTAGTTTTGTTTCCAACAGCTAGCCTTGTGTTTCTCGGACTCTCTGGCTGAAGAAAGAGGTTTCCAGCCCAGAGTCGCCTAGCAGGAAAGGCTGCAGGGGCGGACTGATGGTCGCCTTGGGGGTGACACGTGAAGGGCCCATGCACCCTCCACTCACAGGCTGTTGTGGGTTCCAGGGCTCGCCATACGACACGCACACCACCGGAATGACTGGCGCCATTAGCTATCACCCATATGGCAGCGCGGCCTACCCATACCAGCTCAACGACCCCGCATACCGCAAGAACGCCACGCGGGACGCCACTGCCACACTGAAAGCCTGGCTCAACGAACACCGCAAGAACCCGTACCCAACCAAGGGAGAGAAAATCATGCTGGCCATCATCACCAAGATGACCCTCACACAGGTCTCCACTTGGTTCGCTAACGCGCGCCGGCGCCTCAAGAAGGAGAACAAAATGACCTGGGCCCCGAGGAACAAAAGCGAGGACGAGGATGAGGACGAAGGAGACGCTTCCAGGGCCAAGGAGGAGAGTCCGAACAAGACTCAGGATGGCACCGAGACTTTGGCCGAGGACGAAGGTGAGCAGGACAGCTATCAGGGAGCTTTCTTCCCAGGCGGGCTGTGGTTGGGGTAGACGCTAAGCACCTGCTAAGCGGGGCTGGGCCTAGAAAAGCAACTAAAAGGCTTCGTTCTGAGTCCGGGAGATTTGGCCTCCGGCCCTGTGTAGATGCTGGGCTGAGCTTATCGCTGCCTCCAGGCGAGGTGCCGGGTCCTGGGGAACAGGGTTCTGAACCCTGAGTGGGTGGGGATGGGGGGTGCCCTGCTGGCCCAGCTTTCCGCCCACCGTCCCCGCGTCCCCGCAGGGATCAGTCTGCACGTCGACTCACTCACGGACCACTCATGTTCTGTGGAGTCAGATGGGGAGAAATTGTCCTGTCGTGCCGGGGATCCCTTGTGCGAATCGGGCTCGGAGTGTAAGGACAAGTTTGAGGACCTGGAGGATGAGGAGGATGACGAAGATGAATGCGAGCGGGACCTGGCGCAGCCCAAGCCCGTGACCTCCTCTCCTCTCACTGGTGTGGAGGCACCGCTCCTGAGCCCAGCGTCTGAAGCCGCACCGCGCGGTGGCAGCGGTGGCAAGACGCCCCTAGGCAGCCGGACGTCGCCTGGAGCGCCACCGCCCACCAGCAAGCCTAAGCTGTGGTCGCTGGCCGAGATAGCTACGTCGGACCTCAAGCAACCAAGCTTGGGCCCGGGTTGCGGGCCTCCCGGGCTGCCAGCGGCCGCTGCGCCAGCCTCATCTGGGGCCCCTCCGGGAGGCTCGCCCTACTCCGCATCGCCGCTGCTGGGCCGCCACCTCTACTACACGTCGCCTTTCTATGGCAACTACACAAACTACGGGAACTTGAACGCAGCGCTGCAAGGCCAGGGCCTTCTGCGCTACAACACTGCGGCCTCTGCACCAGGCGAGACACTACATGCTGTGCCCAAGGCTGCCAGCGACACTGGCAAGGTGGGCTCGCACCCACTGGAGTCCCACTACAGGCCTCCGGGCGGCGGCTACGAGCCCAAAAAAGGTAGGTTGCCTAAGGCCGAAGGGGAGGGATCTTGGTGAGTCCAGAACTAGCTTGAAACCTGGGAATGGGCACTGGGAGTGTGAGTCCTTTGGACAAATTTAACCTCTTTTCAGACCCAGAATTAAGGAGGCCAGTATGATGATGAGGGTTGAGAGTGAAGGCAAAGAGGACAAGTCCTATTTTCAGATCTAGCCTGCTTTATTTACTCTTTATTTAATTTATTGTTAATATTATCATCTTAAACAATTTGTTTTGGTAAATGTATTGGCAGGAGATGCAAACTGTGCATGCCTCCCTGCTGGGTGTAGTCTTCCCTCTGTAGCAGTGGGTGAAAGTGGAGCTTAGTGGAATTCTTTCTGCCTTTGGCTCAAGGAAGGCACAGGTTCTCGGGAGCTCTCAGAGGCCTAATTTTCTTACACTGCCTCCATTGTTCCGAGTTCAGCATCCCCGAGACAGGGGCTTTAAGGGGGGAGGAAGACAGGAAGGAGGGGGGTGGCGTAAGTACCATGGATCTTAGATTCTCTGGGAGTGTGTGTTCCCTGTAGAAATAAGAGCTGGTAGGTGCTTGGCTGATAGGGGCTGCAGCCTGTCCTCACTAACTGCCCCTCCCCTGACAGATGCCAGTGAGGGTTGTGCGGTGGTTGGTGCAGGCGTCCAGCCCTACCTATAGGAGGGCCAAGCTCAGCAGTGCAAGTAAGTGGGTACCCTCTCTGTCCTCCAGACCTTAGCCTGTATCCTGTATAGTGTGGTGTGGTTTTGCTTGTCAGGGGTTGGAGAATGGAGTCTGGCTTGCTCCTGGCCTCTTTGCCTTCTTTTCTTTTCTTTCTTTCTTTCTTTCTTTCTTTTTTTTTTTTTTTAAATGGATTTTATTTTTCTTTTCTGCTCAAGTTCTGCTTTGGAGAATCACTTCTTTAGTTGGAAAACACACACACACACACACACACACACACACACACACACACACACATCACTGAACATATAATATATACCCTACCACTGCTGCTGTTGATTGATGATGGTTTAAAAGATCTATGCACCTCTGTGTCATTCAGAACTGTTTTAGACACAAGACACATAAAGACACTTTCTTTGATCAGTGAGTTGTGCAGAAACCTGGGTATTAAAATCAGTAATGGATATTGTTTTCAGAATAAGATTTGAGAGACACCACCAGGGGTTGGTCTTTCATATGGCCTGCTACTTGGTGTCCAGTATTCAAATGGACACACTGGACTTATATAGTTCTTCTAGCCCAGAGCTGTTACAGAAATTCACTTTACAACTAGACAGCATTACTAGCCCTAGACCCTGAAGATGGCAAAGAGGCAGAGCCAGTAGACACAAGTGTGTGTGTTGTAATGTATTCATGTGGAATGAAGAATTTGGGATGATTTGGTCTTTTCCTTGGTCCACAGGTAGGTGTCACAATTGCTTTGGAGGCCATTCTCCCTTCCCAAGCTCATAAGTACACAGATACAAACCCCAGATGTGGAAATCCAGACCACAGCTTGTGCCACTGTAAAAGAGGATGCACACTGCACTGCCAACCCACAGACTCTAAGGACTGGACACATGTTGTTGGGCATATGTGAACTTGTTGGCATAGTATAGCTTCCCCATGTTTGTGTGACTTTGGGAAAGAATCTGTTTTTTCTCAGGATATCTTGATCACTTCATTGCCACGGTATATATTCTATAGATGTGATAGGACTTGCTGTAAATTTTATTTGTAAAAAAAAAAAAATGTACACGGTAGAACTAACGTGATTGAAGAACTTGAGTCCTTCAGAAGTGGAAACAAATTTGATATTTATTTTTATAATGATATAAAGCTTCTAGTAATTTATGCAAGTTGTATTGCAATGAAATCTAAAACTTTTGTAAATAAATTCTGCCTGGTTTTTATTTGAACATTGCTGGTTATACAATCTCTGTTGGTTGTTTAACATGAATTCTCTACTAATTTATATCTAAAACTGTAAATAAAATCAGAGTAGCCTATAAGAAAATGGTATTCAGGGCTCATTTTTACTGGAGAGGGGTTTCGGTAGGAGCCCTGGTGGTGGCCCTGTTCCCCTCTCCCAAGGTGATCCTAGCTCACCTTTTACCTGAAGAGCCCAGTGAAATAAACTCTTTTCCTGAGCTTATTTGAAAATTGCAGAGAGGAGAGAAAGAAAGAGACAAGATGTGTCTAAGGTTCTAGTTTCTTTACATACAAATCGTTGCAAGGAAAAGTGGTTCGGATTCTTGTTTCTGAATATGCAAATCCATTCTTAGTGTAAAGTTCTAAAACATGGGAAAATAAAAGGATCTGTCACCTCTCTGTGCAGTTTATCTTCCTTTGTGGTGCTGGATGGAGAAGGGTCCATCCTCCCATTGACACTGGAGATGGCCCTCCCATAAGAAATTACTGACGGGAACAGTTGTTTTCCTAAACTTGAAATATCTCAGCTGATATAGACTATGCTCATTTGCTGAAGGACTCTTTCCTTTCTTTTCTGCTTTAGCTCCCATTAACAGGATAGGGCAGCAAGTAGATTCTTTACTGTGGAACTCTGCTACCCTTACCCCCAGGGGGAAGAAAAGTTTAAACATCCTCAGACGTTGTCTCTTTATTGTCTACTCACCTCCTAATTACAGGACCAGCCTGGAATTTGCAGCCAAATAACCCAGCCTCTTTGATTAGTATCATAAAAGCAACCACTCTGTCACTTCAGCTTTCTCAAATTATGTAGATACCCATATAATAAAATTCCTGTGAAGAAGTGAACAATCATTTATTTCCTCTGCAAAGATAAATTGAGTGAATATAACTTACGTTTATAAAGCAAGAATAATGGTTCCTTAGATTGCCCTTTAATCAATCATACACTTATTTTTCAAGAGGCTCACCTATTTCATCCCATGATTAATAACAGTGCGGCAGGGGAGCGTTATTGGAGCCCAGCGGGGGAGGTCTCTGGTGCTTTGGGCTGCTCTGGAATGGTCAGTTGGGCTTCATTATGGGCTGAGATTGAACGATTTATAAAATCTTGTCTAAACATCTGCCAGCTCCGATAGGCTGATGTGGCCGAGGATGGGAAATTGCTAGGCCAGTTCATATTGACAAAAGGATCTCTCTCCAGTGGCTTTTTGTGCCATAGAAATTAGTGGCCTCTTGCTGGGGTCTTGTTAGAAAGGGTATTGGAAAGTCATCTTAGGCACTTGAAGCAAAGCCCCCAGCACAGCACGCTGGCCTGGGGAGGAACTAAGTCAGTGCCTCTGGAGGGGAAATGAAGGTTGCTCCGGCTCCGGGATCGGTTTGAAATGCATAGGCATTCAAAGCTCAGACCTAAAGTCAGTGTCTGGGTACAAGATACTTGTCTCTCCTCCCTGCCACCCCTGGGATGGAAATGGAGATGTTTCTAGCTGAGCTCTTGGGGGCCAAAAGGGAGGATTAGTGTTAATTTTTAATCAGGGACCCTCACTACTCTAATAGATTCCAGGGATGGGAGCCAGAGGGCACTTTAGTTGTCATTTTTGTTTGTTTGTTTGTTTCAGTTCCTTGGGATTTCAGAGATAACCATCTCTCCTTCCAGGTCCATTTTACACCACAGTATGGCAGTAACAAACGGCCTTTCTTTATTGATGTCAGCCATGTTCCATAAATCAGCAGGGAAGGGAAAGGGCTGGGTGACAGTATCTCTGTCTTGTGTAATGTTGTAACTTGAGTATTTTGAAAATGTTAGGGTGAAAATATGAAAGTTAGCAATACTTAACGACCAAGAAATGTTCAAGATAACTCTAATGAAGAGGCGTCATGTCATGTAAATCAGAAATTTTGCTACAGTGTGGCTGGGGAAAATACCAAGCCCAAAATATCCTTCCTGCATGTGCCCAGAATTAGAAAGCTGGTACAGTGGCCAAAGTGGGCAGAGAAGATTTTCTTACCTGGACTTAGACAGTCTGGGTCTCTTTTGCGGCACAAGCCTCCACCCAACCCCACCCCCTTCCAGAGGACTGGCATGGTTCTCTTGGTGACAACTCAAGAGGCCTCAGGAGATTAGCCAAAGCTAATGAAGCTGCTTTGATGTGTATATGCCCAACAAATTATCAGAGATTTCCATAGCTTATCCTTCTCCCTCCAGACCTAACTATATATCTTACTGGAGAATTTGATTTTTAAATAGGCACTAAGAACATAAAATTGCAGGTGTGTTTAGGGGGACCTTTTAAGAAATATTTGGAGTAATTTATGAGAGGAGGAAACCCCATTTAGGGAAGTGATCTCCACTGAGAAATGAGCCCCCACGGAGGCAGGACAGGGCAGCTACTATGCTTTACGGACTGCCTGCAAGCCCAGGCAGGCAGGCGGGCAGGCGAGCTGCTGGTTGTTGGGCTCCGAGCCCCCGCACTGTTAGGCCGTGTCAGCCCTTATGACCTCCACAGGCCGGGTTTCATTAGAGCTGATTTATCAGAATTCGCGCTTTAATCTCAGGTGGGCCGTGGGTTCCGGGCCCTGCGGAGAGCACCGGGGGCCTTTGCCAGCGGCCAGCTCGGGTGGTGCCTCCTGCGAGCCCGTCAAATGTCAACATTTGTTCCCAATAAAAGAGTTATTGTCTCAGCGAAGCTGCCCAGCAACTGCCTTTGAAACTTAAAAAGAACTTCACCCACCTTTGTCTGAGAGTCAGGAGGGGGGCGAAGAACAGAGTGAAAGTAAGGGGGCGGGAGCAAACCAGCGGCCTAGGAGGGCTCGGTGTGAGCCTCCCAAGCACCCCATTGTGGGCCAAGAGCTGCGTTCCTTCTGCAGCTGGGGGAAAGGCTAGGACTGCTTAGGGCAGGAAGTCTATAGAGGTGTGGGGACTAGAAAGCTGCAGACTCCGCGAGTTTCCAACTGGTCAACAAGTACTGGAAGGCGACAAAGCCCCATGCCTTCTAGGGTCAAGTACAATGACATTGAAATGTTTCCGAAGGAGACTAAAGAAAAAGCGTGCCCTCCTTGAAACTACTAAAACAGCACCACACCACAGCGGTTTGAAAAAAAAATTCATTTCAAACCAGTCTAGGGACTCAGAAAAACCTTTTAAATTTTAAATACATGGAATTGTTACAAAGTTCACTCCAACTAGCCACATACTTATAATGATTGTCACCATTTAACTTTTTAGTTAACCAGTCTATCAAGATCTCACTTAAACACTCACTTAGACCCCACATTATATCTATAGATTTGTTAAATATGTTTTAAAAATCGCCTTTATTAAAATAGCATTTCAAGTATTTTAAGGATGTTAACCCAAGAGGATCTTGGAAATAACACACAGCTGTCTGCCCCCACATGAATGTTATGTTAACGTCATTTAAATTTCCACAGATCCCAAGGGGGACATGGCCCTTTGATGTAGTCTCAAACCTTTATGCAAGTGACAAATCCCTACCAATATTTTAAAGGCTTATTTTAAGGAGAATTAATCTATAACAATATAATTTCCCTCATCCTATTGGTTATTATGAAAATGTTCCCAGCCTACCGCCTACTTCGGACCTCAGCGACTGCTAAGTGAAGGAGAAAACCCAGCTAACCCCACTCGGAAGGGTCAAATGCCACCATTTGTAGATTTCCCTAAGTGCCTCCACCAGCACTTTTTGCAAACAGTCTCTCAGAGCACCTCAGTCCCCTCCAAACTCTCAGCAGGGAACTGGCTGTCATTCTCTGGAGTGGGTACAGAGTGCTGGCTTTTCTAAGAAAAATGAAGACATTATTTAGGAAGACAATACTGATAATACAGTTAAAACAGTTATGAAATGCCCTGTCTGTTCTGTTGAATCCCAAGTAGGAGGAGGAAGAATTCTTGTTTGTCTGGGCCTGAGCTCTTAAGGAAAAGGCTTTCAAAAGGTGCCCCAGCATCATTTTGTCCTACTTGGAGCTGAAAAGAAGTTGTAGCTGGTATTCTTCAAGAATTGACTGTGAGGGTCCAGTCAGCATATACACACAGAGTGGATCTTTGTGGGACATGCCCAGGGGAGGAAACCCAGCTACACTAGCAAGCATTTTTTTTAATGGGGAGATAAATTGACAATTTATTGTGTGTAACTCCTGATCAATTATTAATCGTTAGTGTCAACAACAGGGTTATAATTAGCTTTGGTTATTTTTAAAAAAATATTTGCTTTTTCGTGGCTCTGATCTGGTGATTAGGTAATACTCTCCCATAATGAGTTCCAGGAAGCACTGATCAGACCCTCGCCCTCCCCTGCTCCCCTTCCCTCTCCCCTCCTTTTTGGTGACCTTTAAAAGGAAACACATTCACTCTCTTGTTCTCAGAAATTTACTCCTTGCCTCGGTTCTTTCCAGGGAGCACCTTTTTATTTTTCTGCCATAAATAATGATTCCGGAGGAAAGGGGGAAAATGACAGACAAATAGGGCGCAGCTGGAATGAATAAGGCCGATCAAAGGATGTAGGGCTGGGCTGCCAAGGCCGTGCAGGTCTGAGATCGCAGCGTGCCTGCCGCCTGGGTCTCGGCCCTGCAAGATCAAGGGCAGGGACTGCTTACTGTTAACCCGAAGTCCGGAGGAGGTGGTCAGTCCGCAAGGCTCTTCCTCTGCGACCTTGCCCATTCTGGATACACAGGGCTGGTCCAGCTGAACTTTAGCCCTGCGGAGTGCAAGTTCCCCGATCCCCACTCAACCGGAGAGGGGGCAGAGGTAGGAGGGGCTCCAGGAGGGCAGCCCCCAAACCCGGATATCTGCCCTGGATAGTGGCAAGAGTTGCGGGGCGCAATTTTGGCTCTGGACTTCTGCTGAGCAGCCGCGCCCAGCCCAAGGACAGCGGGCAAGGTAGTCCTGGAGCTATCTACTATCCCAAAGACCACGCCGCGCGCTGAGGGCAACAGTCCCGGGCTAAAGATCTGAGCTCCATCTGTCTGGGGCGCCTGGTTCCCAGAACTGGGGCTGCTCCCTAACCACGCATGCTTCACTGCAGGGGTGGGTCATCGTTTATGGCTGTCTCTTGTGTATGTGTGAAGGGGCCCGGTTGGGGTGTACTGAAGTGCATCCTCCTGAAAATGATACCCAGGGTCTGTCCCAGGCACAGATTTTGACCGAACCACTACAATCTTTGATTTCAGGACTTGTCCTGTTCAAAGCTCTCCATCCACTCACACCCAGCCCCAGAACTGTCCCAGCTGAGAAGGAGTCCTTCCTTTGGCCAACTTCTCCAGGCCACTTTCTATTCTTCTGTCCCTCAGTCCTCCAGAACAGAATCTTGGCCACGTGTGCTCTTAATTATCATATCGAGGTCCTGTGAGGCCTCGGCCACTAGGCGGGGTTCCCAGAGCAGAAGTTGGTGTGGTAAGAGTCTAGAGAGCAAGAAAGGCTCCGCCCCGACAGACTTTTTAGGGCTTGGCGAGTGGTGACAGTGATGGTGGGGTGTCTGGACAGAGAGGAGGGCACCCAGACATGGCAGACTTTGAGGGAAAAGGTCCCATGGAACCCTCAGAATCAGTGTGCAAGCCCTGCAGAATGAGGCCAGGGACCCAGGGGCCTGGGCGACACAACCTGTCAAGGAGTCAACTTCCCCGGGCTAGACAGGTATGGTAAAAGGCTTCGGAAACTTCATTGAGGATTCAACAGCCACATGACCCATCTGGGTCTCAGTTTCCTACTCCTGCTTCCCAATGCTCTGGGAGACCCCTATTCCCTGGTTACTTTGGCTCCCTTCACCGAAGACTCCAGCCCTTCCGGTCTTGGTGCTCTCAGGCTTGGGTCTCAGCTCCAATCCCTTCATTGCCTGGAAGCAGTCGGCCGATTCAGTTTGGAGGAGTCGCGCTGCATCTGAGCTCCGGACCGAGAAGCTGGAGGTGCTGAGTCGCAGAACGCCAGGCAAATCGAAAGCGCCTCTGGTTCTTAGAGATCCTGAGGTACATGCTCCGCCTCCCTAAGCCTGCAGCCCGGTCTTCTTCCCTGGCTGGAATTTCTTCCAGCCCGCACCCCTTCTCTCTTGGCATTTCTTTGGATTCCTTGCATGTTCTATGGGGACCCAGCACTGCTTGATCCCGGGTAGAGCAGCTAGGAGCTGCACCAAGGCAGGGAGCCACAACTGGGAGAGGACCAATGGAGCCCTGCGTGCGCCTCTGGCCCTGAGGATGCACCCTGGACTCACACTCCAGGATCTTAGAGAAGGCAGGATAGCGCTGCTCCATTGCCTGCAGACATGAGTGTGTAGGATGTCTAGGGAGCTTCTGCAAAGAAATAGGGGAGCCACTGGCCCCAGAGGAGAGTTAGTCACCCGGAAGTGCTCGACACCCTTCTCTTAGGAAGCCAGTAGGAGGCCTCCTCGCAAATGGTGTTGGTCCGGATGGGGGCGCCAGAGAGCACTCCAGATCGCCAGGTGCTTTCCTGCTCTTCTAACTGGGAGTTCTAAGCTCCCATATTTACCTTTCATTTGTAATAGCCTTTCTTTGGAACCTCATAGTGACTTGTGCAGGTTCCAATGACTTCAGAAACTGTAAATCAACCCCCTCCCCCAAGGGTGGGAAGAGGGTCGTCAGGATTTACTAGAATTACAGGAAAAGGCAGGGCTCCATTCCATGCCTGAAGGTCTTGGGTGGGTGGGCGCGGGGGGGGGGGGGGCGGGGGGAGGGGAGCCGAGATACAGGGGGCGTGAGTATCAGACACACAGGTGGAGGTCAGATCCAGTCCTACAGAAAGCTGTACTTTGTAGTCTTTCTTGGTTAGACTCAGAAGGACTGAGGGAATGGTGTCACCCACCATGGGACCCCTCACCCCCCCCCATCCTCGTCATTCTGGGGTAGCCTGGGGGAACTGCACCCTACAGATCCTCACAGCCTCCATGGGGCTAGTGGACTGTCCTGCTGCTGCCCCCACACCCCAAAATAGGGAAGGCAAGCCTGACAGCTTAGCCCAAGCATCCTGTGTGGGAGAGTGGCAGAACAGGCACGTTTTGGGGCCTCCACAGGTGACATGAGTCTGTTTAAATAGGAGTGGGCAGCAGGTCCCGGTTCGGTTCTTTCTCCCTGGCTCTCACATAGTGGAAAAACAATTTATTTTATAATGATTTTTATGATACTCACCCTTCAACTAACCTTCTCTGATAATGGGCCCAGACATAAACAGTGGGAACCAAGGCCAAACCAGGTTCTTGAGGGTTTCTATAAGGCAGGGAAGTAAAGAGAGAGCCCAGGCTTGGGGCCTGTGGCGGGGGTTGGGGGTGTCATTTGGCATTTCTTTTCTATTTCTGTGTGGCTAGCTGTGAAGGAAGGAGTTAGGTAAAGCAGTGCTGTGGGTAGATAGGCAGACATTGCAGGGACACGGCCCCTCTAATGAGCTACATTCAATCAACTTTGTCCTCCTAACATTAGCACCTTCAGGCAGATTCATATACAGCTGCACAGACCTGCTTTCTCCCTTTCAGACACTATTAAGACCGGGCACAAGGCACAGTACTTCAGTATCTGGCAGGAAGAAGGCCTTCCTGAGGCCTGCAGCAAGTACTGGCTCCTGAATGTGTTTGACTTGAAATGGAGCCTGAATGTTGCCTTGTATCAAGACTGTGCCTCTTATGCATAGCCCATGGCCCTGTGTTTTGACATGTCCTGCAGAACTGCAAGGGAGATTGGGGCACTGCTGAGCAGGGAGTATTTTCTCAGAACTCCAGGACTTTGAGAGGAGGGCACTCAAGACATCCTGCTATGGCATCTTCTGCCCCAACCCAGCTCCTGCAGATGCTCTCTGCTGCTCTGCTGAGTCACACCAGTAGGCACACGGTGGTGGTGTTTCTTTCATGCGTACTTGTCTGCTTCTCTTCCTCATGAAATTCAAGGTGACCAGTGGGATACTTGTCAAGCAGGCATGAAACCATAGATCCCCAGCACTCACTCAAGGAACAGGTGCATACCTGCAATCCCAGCACTCTGGAGGTGGAGGCAATAGGATCAGAAGTTCAAGGGCATACTCAGTGACATAATAGGTTTAAGGCAAGCCTGGGCCAAGTGAGACCTTATCTCAAAAAACAAAAAACAAAAAAAAAAAAAAAAAAAAAAACAAACAAAAAAACAAAACAAAACAAAAAACAAAAACAAAAACAAAAAAACAAAATAAAGGAGTCATCACCAAGCTCTACACTAGAAGAAAGCTAGCTCTCAGAGCCCCACAGACAGTTTCTCAGGCTAGCTTGACTGAGTCTTGGGTCTCCCCAGTTTTCATAATGAGCTGTTTACTTGCCTACCTTGGTCCATAGATATCACTAAGAGTGTCCAACAGCCAGTGGTGCCCCTGAGGACAGGACAAGATGAGGTCCAGACTATGAGTGAGTTGAAGTCAGACTCTTAGGAAGTAGGCTTGGGCAGTACTCAACACAGCATGCTTTGTCCTGTACCTGAGAAATATTTCTGGCGAATGAAGTCAGAATCTGGGGAGCCTTCCAAGAAGATGGACTCCTTTGTCACCAGCCTTGTCAGACCATTCTAATAAAGTGATTGTGTTTGCACCTGTGGTCAAAGAGAGAACGCATGACCCTTAACTTACGCATGCCTATCCATCCTGCCTGTTTTTACTTTCTTTTCCTTCTCTCTTCTCCTTTTTTAGGGTGGTGGTAGTGGGAAGTTGGGGGTGTGTCTCACAATGCAGCCCCTAGCCAGCCTGGAACTCTCCATGTAGACTAGAGTGTCCTTGAATGAGAGAAGTCCAGTAGCCTCTCTGTCTCCTGAATGTTGGAATTAAAGGCATGTACTGCCTTGCCCAGTGTGCTTTTGTTTTCTTTACAACTTCTAACCTTGTAATAATCAAGTGCTTTTGACATAATTTATGTTTTATTTGCAAGTGATCTAGAAAAAAAAATGTAATTGTATTCAAGATCTTTCAAATACATTTTCCCTTATAATAGGGCTGGCAAGATGGCTCAGCAGGTAAAAATCTACTTCCAGCAGAAGGGCAAAAAGACCAGAGGAAGGAGCATATATTTAGGATACTCAGCTTCAAATCTTAGTCTGGAGAATCTTGACTGCAGCCTCCAGAGAGAAGCCAAAGTGCTACTGTGGGGCCTGTGTGTGGTAGGGATGCAGAAGCCTCTCGATGCTCAGGGGAATATTAACTGACAGGATGCTGCACAAGCTCTGGGGTCAGAGGACTGGAGGACATGGACTCCATAAGCCAGGACCTAGAAATCAACGAGCATCGCCCAAACGTGTCGCAGCAAAGTTCAGATGGTCGGAGGTGTCCTGTTTTGGATCTGAGGCTTCTCCCCAAGGCGCATGTGTTAAAGCCTTGCTCCAGCCTGATGTGACTGGGAAGTCCCGAATCCTTGGTTCAGTGAGGCAGCTCCTCCTTCCTCAGGGTGCCTGTGAGCAGCCCCAGGGAGAAATTTCTCCATCATGTGTTCTTTGCCATAATGAATGCCCAGAGCAGTGGGCCACTTGACCATTAGCTGAAAGCTCTAAAACTGTGAGTCGAAATAACCCTTTCTTCTTTATCAGGGGAGGATTTCAGGAGTTTTGTCATAGTCCAGAGAACTGATTAACATAGGGGCCAAAGAGCAGAAAGACTAAAGCATGGATCCTCAAGGAAAATGGGTACACTCAGGGCTAGGGTTAGGGTCAAGGTCATGGTCAGGGCTGGGGTTAGGGTCAGGAGCTGGGTGAAGATTTGAATGGACAGGGACATTGTCCTCATATACTTTTTGCTGCCACGAAAAACACCATGACCAAAGGTTACCTGGGGAGGAAAGGGTTAATTTATCTTATATGTTACAGTTGGCAGAGAGAAGTCTAGACCGGAGCTCAGCAGGAAGCAAGCTGCTTAGGGGAGGTTCCCCCCCCCTTTCCTTTTCTCCCTCCCTCCCTCCTTCCTTCCCTTCCCCCTCCCCCACTATTCTTAACTGTCCCAGGAGCACCTGCCCTAGGGACAACACTGTCCACAGTGGGCTGGCCCATCTCCACTAATTAGCAACCAAGAAAATGCCCCATAGACGTGGCCACGGGTGAATCTGACTGAAGCCATTCTTCAACCACAGTTCTCTCTTCCCAAGTGTGACTGGCATGGAGGGACTTCTTTTTCTTGAAGGCCAGGTGCTTCAACTTTTAGTTTCTTATGCCCCATATGTAATACAGCTAGACCTCAAAGCTCCCTATAGCAGCCAAGGCATCTGAGTTCTGGGTTTGAGTCTCAGTTGCTGAGCGCTGCTACTTGTACCTCTCCAGTGGCTTATCAGCATGTGCTGCTGTGTAGGGCTGCCCAGCTCTCAGCCCTGCGTGGCTTCTTTCTGGCTTCACACACAGGATTCTGTTGATACCATGTCAAAACTCAGATAATTTAGTGGATGTAGAAATTGTATGTTTGGCTTTTAAATAGGCTTTCATTGTTTTTGAGACTTATTGGAAATTAGCATCACAGATTCTAAAATCTGGTGCATCTTCCTGTTGCCTCAGTTTCCATTTTATTACCATCTTGCAATAAGGAGGCACATGACTTAAAATGAGGAATCAATATGGGTACAATGTTACCAATTAAAATCTCTGGGTCATACCAGAGTTCAATTTCACAAGCATAAAACCAGACTGCTTCCTAAGGTCACAGCATTTTACAGGTGCATGCAATAAAAAACATAGCAGGTTAATAAGCATGAATAACATGCATACTCAAAACAAGAATCTACAAAGACCCACAAACAACAGATTTGCCGAGGACAATAGAGATCTAGTTACACTTACCCTTAGATGCACAATGGATACTTTTGGATCCCCGTTGTATAACTATGTGTTTAGCACGGACCCTGACATGCTCTGTGGGCATGGAAACTTACAGGCTGACAGGGCATTCTCTATGCCTACCTACGGCCTCTGGCAGCTCATTTCTCAGTTTCCAATCGTTTGGACAAAATGCCCAAGGAACTCGAGTTCAAAGTTCACTATTTCAAAGGGTTCTTTTAGTCTGAGGTCAGTTAGCTCCATTGATTTGGGCCTGAGAAGAGTCAGAAAGCCCCAAGATTGTGAGTGCAAGGAGAAGAGGCAACCTATCATGGTGGTGGCCAGATTTGGGGGTGGGGGTATCCTGCAGTGGTGCGTATGGGAATGTTCTCCATAGATTCAGCATGTGAATGTTGAAGGAATTACGGAGCTAAGGTCAGGCCTCGGGAATTGGAAGCCCTAGTCCCATTTCTAATTCTCTCCCTCTGCTTCTTGTTCATGGTTAAAGATGTGAGTCCTTGGGCCCCTAATCCTGCAGCCATGCCTGTTGCTTGCTGCCATGTTTCCCCTCTAAAGACTTGTCTCCCTGGAACCATAAGGCGCAATAAACCCTTCCTTCGGTAAATTGCCTTGCTCATGATGTCTCACCACAACATTAGAAATTGACTAATACATGTCACCCTACTGCTGTGCTCAAACTCCTTATATCCTAGCAAATCAATATCTTAACCTAACGATGCCATTGATGCCCTCAGGACCCAGTCACTTCTAAAGAGTAGCACCAGATGGAGAGCAAGCATTCATTATGTGAGCCTGTGCATATCTCGTAGAGCATGACCAGTAACCTGAATACTGAGAAGTATTGAGTAAACACTTTTGTTACGTGAGATTTTTTTCTACACACATGCCTTAGAGCACACCATGGAGAACTGAGATACACACAACTAAACTCACTTAACTGAACTTGCCCAAAAGAAAGACTTTTAGGGATGCAGATAGACATCACTGTGATGCTTGGTTGAGCAGAGTCACCTGTGGTATGCTGAGCAGTAGGTCAACACTGTCCCAGAAAGCCTAAGACCCTGCCTTTGCCTCTGCCAGTTCCTCAGGCTTCTAGCTCTCTTCTTGCTGTCTGTGAATACCTTTTCTCAGACCACAGCTCTAGTCACAGGTCAGCACTATAACTTAACAATGGCTTCTCTCTGAGGACTGATTTCCTGGCAGTCCCTGCAACTCATTTCATTCATAGCAGATGGCCTCATGCCTTAATCGCAGGCTGCTGTAGGCTCTGGGTTTCAGAGGCAGCAGACTGAGCAGTGTTAGTTTAGAGCTGACTAAATATGGGTACCCTGCTGGTACCATTAGAAATGTCTCTGAGGGTGTCTCTAGAGAGGTGTACCTCAGATGGGAAAGCACACCCTGAATGTGGGTGTCACCATTCCAAGGGCTTGGGGTTCAAGACTGGAAAAAAGAGGGAAATAAGAAAGGGGCTAAGCACCAGACTTCATCTCTTTTGTTTCCTGACTATGGATATAAAGTGACCAATTACTTCTCGTTCCTGCCACCACGTCTTTCATGCCTTTATGTTTTGCACTGACAAGAAATATACATGGCAGGTGTGGATAGATGCATTGGGTTACGGACAGAGTGTGTTTTTAAGTGTTCAGAGACAGAAGAGTTGAGAAGCAATGTGACACAATCAAAGTGACAGATGTGGACACAAGGTTTTCATCAAGACATGGAATCTGGACATCTGCTGCCTTCCAGTGGGGTGATGTGGCATCAGGTACTGCTAAAAATAGGCCTTTTCACTGCCAACCTTGGGTTTAGCTGTAGCCCGCAGCATGGCATGATGACTGGGGTTTTGGGATCTTTGTGGGGTTCTACCGTGTTGCAGCCCTAGTTTCATTTCTGTTGCTATGACAAATTCTGACAAAAGGCAATATAAGGGAAGAAAGGATTTATTTTGGCTTACAATCTCAAGCCATAGCCCATCATTTCTGGGAAGTTAAGATGGGAGTTAAGGCAGCTTGTCACATCGTATCTTCAGCCATGAGCAGAGAGAGAACAGACTCACCCTTGCTTGTTCTCAGTTAGCTTTCTCCTCCCTTACACTGTTCAGAATTCCCTGCCTAGGGAATGGTACTGCCCACAATGGGTGGGGTCAACCCATATCAATAATAAAGAAGACAGCGCTCCCCACAGACATGCCCACAGCCCCCCCACAGACATGCCCACAGCCCCCCCCAGATATGCTCACAGCCCCCCAGATATGCTCACAGCCCCCCACAGACATGCCCACAGCCCCCCGCCCCCAGACATGCCCATAGGCCAATAAGTTCTATGCAATTCTTCAGTAGAATTGTACACTTCCTAGGTGATTCTAGGTCATGTGAAATTGACAGTTCATGCTGTCAGCGCAGCTCAGCCAGTCCTTGTGCCCAGAGCTAACTGTGTGATGGCTGCTGCTCCCCTGTAGATTTACAGGAAGATTATCATATTTGCTCATAGAACATCAGCCTCTGAAGAGGCCATACAAGTGCTGTGTGGAGGGAGCAGTGTAAGGGTGGGTGGACTGCATGGACAGCAGACCCCAGCTTTGAGGCTTCCATAGGAAGTCCACAGCTTTTCAGTGTTCTTGTTAACTCTTTCTGCCCCACCCTGTTCTGCCCTGCCCTGAGCTCTGCTCACTGTCTGCAGCATCCTCACTGGGATGTCCATTCTCACAAGTTATGCTGTACCCAGCCCCCAAGTATCATCCCAAGCACACCACAGGCCACATACCTGCCCCACCTAGCAGCTGCCAGGTGACCCAACCACCTGCTGATAGACTCAGGCCTAAGACTCCAGTCCCCACGCAGTCTCTGCGTCCTTCCCCTGTTAGTGCCCTCACCACTCCTGTTCCTGTTGCACCCAAGGGTCCTAAAAACAAAACAAAACAAAACAAAACAAACAAACAAACAAAAAACACCCTTGTGCCAGAGCTCTTTGTAGATTAACAGCTGCAGGAGTCCTATGGGGATCATCACCCACAGGCGATGGAGAGGTACAATTGGAGGCTGTGTATTCGGAGGTGAAGGCTGATTCTGCCTCAGGGATTCAGGGCCTCTTGCCCTGGGAGAAAGACTCAATGTTGGGGTTAGAGATGCAGCAGCTCATGCAGGAGAAAGCTCTGCCTTCTTCACTTACACCCATCCCCATTCCCCCACCCCCAGCTCTAGGCTTTCTCGGTGGGCACCCTCCCACTTCTTCCCTCCACCGACTTCACTCTGAGGCCTGTTCCTAGAAATAAGCTCACGAGCCCCATCACATAGTCCAAGGCAGATCCAGATAGTTAGAATCTATCTTAACTATGTGTCCTTACTGCCCACTCTTTAAACATCTCCGACACTTAGAAGGATGTAAGCTGGACAAAGCATTTGTTCATTGAGGGGAAGAGAAGGACGTATTTGGAGAGAGGGGGAGAGACAACAGTGAGGTTCAGCCCTTCCTTATCCACTGTCTGCTCCCCACAGCTAATTAACTTGATGAACTCACCTTTCTGCTGAGCAGAGGGGCCAGCCAAAAGCATGCTCTCTCCGCGGAGATGGCTTCCAGGAGGACCTTGTATGAAAAGAACAGACTCCTTGTGTGGTGAGGTTCAAATGCTAGCGATGCTCAGGTTGCTGGTGCGAGTGTCAGTATTACTCCCCTGAGCTTACATCCCTTAGCCACCTGGAGGAGAGCATGACTTTAGCAAAGGTACTAGGTAAGTTCACAGTTCAACTTACAGATACGTGTTATGTACATTGTAGTCAAAGGCAGAAAGTTGACTGTGTGCACATACGTAAGCCCACGTGTATACTATCAAGAGCATCAAGGATAGTTCCCTGGGAGACCTCTTCATGGTCAAGTCCCTCTCGCCAGATCATAAGCCTCAGCACATGATGTTTCGATGAAGTAGGGGGATCAAAGGTGAAAAAGCATCTCATGAAATCCAAAACCATTTTTACTAACACCCACTGCCATTAATTTTAATGAGTGCCCCTGATAAGAGACATCAAGTCGGCAAACACATAAGAAATGTTTCTCTTCACCCATTCCTTTATTTCCGTAATTACTGACTTCAGATAGCATTTGAATAAAAAACAGTGAATGGTTCCAGGGACTTGTGGAAACAACAGGTGTGCTTGTCCTTTTTCAGGGTAGGGATGGTAGCGGGGCTGTGCTGGAGAGAAGGGAAAAAGTTACGGATGAAAGTGCATAGTTAATGTAGGACTCAGCTCTCATGAGTGCTGCCTCTCACAACTGACTATAGGCCCTTCCACTTATGTAAGAGGAGGAGTCTCTCAAGACTGGAATGACTAACAGCTGTCAGAAGTGGAGGCAAGGTTTGTGTAGTCATGGGTTCACGTGATGCTGGGCACACACAGGTGTTCCCTCTGAGGGCTGTGCTTTCTGGGACCAGAAGAGCTCTACTCAATATGAATGTGTCTTCTTGGCCAGAGTTGAGTCAGGAAATCCCATCACCCTTAGGAAAACTGCCCAATTAGGGTTGCCGTACAGCATTTCAGGAGAGAAATTGGAGTTCCATGTACAGCTGGCCCTTAGGAAGGGGGTACCCAGATGTTCCATGTGCAGCTGGTCCCCGAGTAGGGGATAGCCACATGTTGATGTGGTGGCGCTGACTGGTCTCGGTGTAGAGTCTCTTCAGAGGCTATCTGTGAACTCCTGCTCTGCATCTCAGCAGCAACATCTTATTTAGATGTTGCATAGACCCTCAGGTTGCTGCAGGATGGGCTGTTTTCCTCACATTCTGCATAGGAGGGTACTAAGTGCTAAGTGATGGTGTGAGTACTCTGCTGATGGCATTTGTGCAATGTCCTCCCTGGGTGATTGTTTTCATGAGGCTACAGAACAGCAGGAATGGCATTCCTGAGGCTTGTAAGGCCTGGGAATCAGCCCAGGTGAGTGTTTGCTCTGTGTTAGCTTCCAGAGAGGATCAGCCCCGTGTTCCACAAGTGGCCTTGCCAAGTCTTTCCTCAAAGCCTCTTTTCCAGGCTGGTGTCTCCTGCCCTTTCTCACCTGCCTTTGGTAGCTCGCTCTCCTTGACCTTGTTTCCTCTCATGAGCCTTATGACAAATGGTGCCCCTGGTGAAGTAAAGACAGTGGACCAGGACACCAATGATTGCCCTGTGACTGTGGGTTCCTGTCTCCCATCCAGTGCTGAGACCCTAAGGTAGCATTTCTGACCACGAACTGGCAAGGATGTGAGTACTTACTGTTTCAATAGTTGCTGCAACTGTGTGCCCATTTACAAAATTAATCTGAGGAGAAGTCACAGAACATGCATATCTGTAAACTGCATCATCTGAGCCCAATGCCATCATGCTGCGGTGCTATGAAAGGGGCAAAGGAGGGTGAGCCTCCTGCCTTAGTGCCCAGACCTGGTCACATAAGTTCTCCAGTGTTGGACAGCAGGTGTCATGGTGCAGAGACACAGAGTCATCATGTATTCATACCTGCATGCCTATACAACTCTCTCTCTCTCTCTCTCTCTCTCTCTCTCTCTCTCTCTCTCTCTCTCTCTCTCATGAGATATGGATACATATGGGCTTCTGTGTGCCAAGCTCAGTACACTATTCACACATATTCACATATGCACTCTGGTGTTGGGGGGTCTACATCCTGAAGCCAAAGGGCCAGTCCTGGGTCTCTTTTCTGAGGCCTTGTGTTCTTGATTTAACACACACACACACACACACACACACACACACACACACACACACACACACACACACACACACACCCTAATATCTTTATTCTCTCAATTTCTACATCATTTTCTTGCCCTGCTCTTTCTATGACTAAATTATATGTTTGTGAATCTATTTGCGTATCTTTATCTCTTGTTTATGCCTATCTATCTCATGGACCTTAAACTTCTTTGTGTAAAGAAGAGTATAGAAGGACATAAAAGGCACAGTGGCTCTCTGACTTCGTGGGCTGGCTTCCTGACCTTGTCTTCTTGTTATGCAGGTAGGCTGCCAGGGTGGGACGATGGAGGAAGGTACACGGATAGGTTCAGGGTGGCCCCTGAGCTGAAGGAAGCCTACCATATATCATAATCCTTGCACTTTCTGCAAAGCTTAACTTTAACATGCTAACACAGCGTTTCTCCACCTGTGGGTCACAACCCTTGTGGAGATCGAATGACCCTTAAACAGGGCTTAGCTTGGCATTAGAAATCAGTTATTTACATTATGATTAATAACAGTAGCAATGAAAATAATTTTATGTTTGGGGATCACCACAACATGAGGAACTGTATTAAAGGGTCACAGCATTAGGAAGTTTAAGAACCACTGTTCTAACCCTAGCTCTTTCCCATCTTTGCCTTATCTTTTCTGGGATTTTTTATATTGAACATTATTTTAAATTATTAAAGCCTTAGAAATATGAATTTTATTATACTTTCTCTCTCTCTCTTATGGAAACTCACAGGTACACACAATTATGGGCACCAGGCACATATGGAGACACACTGTATGCAAACACTGAAACAAATACACTCATAGACACACCTACATGCACATGGGGAAACCCTCCCATACACAGACACACAATCAAGTACACGAATAAATTCTGTGCACACATATGGGAACACACTGTATAAAAACAGTGGAACTCAGAAACACGCATATGTATATGTACACACGGTCCAATTCTTCAGTTCTCTGAGCTCACGGTTCTCCCTAATTGCACTTCCCACTCATACTTTCAGCTTCCTGCACATCTAATGTTGGAGCAGAAGTTGGTTCTACATAACTTAACCTGGGTTGACCACCCTCAAGCAAGTCAGAGAAAGTTGGCTGAGAATCTGAAGAGAGTTTGGTGCTCATTGGTCATCGCCATCAGCAGCCTGGTGCCATCTCTTTCAGTATGGAGGAGACTGTAGGCACACCCAGCATGTCGCCTTCCCTCAGATATATCATGGGATGACTGAGGGCTTTTCTGGTTTCAGCGGACACATACTGCCAGTCACTGAGTACAAACATGCATTTCAAAGTCCTACAGTGTGCTGCGGGTCAGGAAATAAATGGTTCTGGCTGGGAGAAGGATGAGAATTGTGAGAACGCACTCCTCCAGGGTCAGCCCTCTCCTCTTCTTGATCTGTAGCCAGGACTTGGCCTGTGGTATAGCATCCAAACAAAGCTGGATTCGTCAGTGGGGTGCCTGAGTCTCCAGAAAGTCCTTGTGGCCACTGTTGATCACACAGCTTTGGTAGGTATGTCATCACCATTGCCAGGTGAGAGTCTGGGCCAGAAATTGCCTTTGCTTAGCTGTATGGTTCCTCATACAAGTGGTGTATTATCAAGAAATTGCCAGACTTGCTTTTTGAAGTGCAGATCCTAACATATACTTATTATACACCATGTAGCCTGAGACGAGGAGGGAACAGGCTGGCCATCTGCACCCAGCTCCCTTTGAAGGACTGAGTGTCCAGTGGCCCTGGCCTTCTAGGCCTTATACGTACTGATGAGCAGTATCCAAAACCATTTCTAAGTCTGTACGCACAGACAGTGGGGCTCAGTTCCTTTCATCAGACCAGACCACTAGGTACTTCCTCCAAACTTTTGAAATATCCGATACAGTGATATGTTGATTATCTGGAAGGTAAGTTGAGTTTTGCAGTAGACGTTTACAGCTTCACACTGACAGTGGAGGCAACAAAGTTCATATTATTTCTTGGGCCTACAGTTATAACACACACAAACAGCACAGCACATGAAAATAAGTAGTTTTTATGATGCTATCAAAAGCTATCAAAAGCCATTAAGTCTCTCATCTAATTAATCAAATGTCACTGTCTCTGCTACACTATCAAAAGAGCTTAGAATGGGTGTCAATAAATGATATGTATATAATTCATAAAGACAACTCAAGCTCACCAAGAACCTTCAAGGAGAGAATACAGATGGCTTTTTGATAGCTGAAAGGGGAGAGATGCGAGAATAGCTTTACAGAAAGGAAAGAAACGAGAGAGTGTGTGTGTGCTATGGACACAGGACTTCTGTTGGTGGCAGCAAAGATGCTGCGGTCAGCTGGCTTTTGCATCTGCATCACTGCTTCAGAGGAGACATCCTGAGTCCATGAGTGTCATATACTCAGGGGAGATCACAAAGCAGCAAGCACTGAGTATGCACAGGGTCACTCTCAGGGTGTTCCATCAGTTGAACTTGAATTTTGCATGTCCCTTCTTCATGAACTCCCAGTATGTGTGACAAAGACAGCCGTTTCTGAATGTGGCAATCCTGGTAGCACAAAATACTTTCTGAATGTAAATATCCCTTTGCCCCAGCAGTGGTGGGAAGCAGGAATGGGACGAAACAGGAGCCACATGCTCCATAAAGAGTTCCAGAGATTATGAGATGGCCTGTCTATCTTGTCTATGAGGGTGCCACCGATGGCATCCCATGGGATCCTGTAGAGTCACATGGGCACTGAACAGGCTGAGCCCACACTGGGCTTTGCTTTTCCCCTGGGAACCATCTCGTCTCCTCGGCATTTCTGCAGTGTGGCTGTGGAGGACAAATGGCCTGTGATTGGGGCTTTGGCTCTCTCCGCCACAAGTGCAGCAGGGCATCTGGAGTTTGCTGGAGAAAGGTGCACTGTGGACACTGGACTGGGCTTCTGTGGCACCTGGAAGTGATGAAGGTATTGGCAATGTCCAGGGACAGCGGGCAGTGAGGCAGGAGGAGTTTAGCATGCTTGGAGTGAAAGTTTTTCGCTGGAAATCTGTCAGGGCTCAGTTGTGTGACAACAGCCATCCTTCAGTAGGGCTCAACCCCCTGGATCTCTTCTGTACACACACTCGGATCATGATTCTCTGTGAACAGGATAGCTCAAAACTCCTATTTATAATTCATCTCAATCAGTGATGGTGACTAAAGTGGCCATGAGTGTCACAAAGGGAGAACTTCTTACCACACGTAAGGGGGAGATGTCCCTCTCTTTCCTGCCGTGTGCATGGGCCTCCCAGATACTTTTCATTGCTAAGTCTCAGTTAAGCTTCCCTGGGGCTGTTTTTTGGCAAATGCATTTGTACAAAAGCCTTAAGTGTCTCCTCATTTCTAACCCAACCTCACCAAACACAGTGCTTAGGAAGGCAACTTGCAAGGGTTTGACTCACACGATTGCAACAGACTAGTGACTTTCTGAAAGGAGGACTCATTTGATGTGTTGATACAGAGGTCTGGAGACAAGGCCAGACTCGGTAGGCAGGCCTGAGTGATAGCAGTACTGTTGACCTTGTTGCAAAGGTTCAAGGGACGTAGAAGCTGATAATGTCAGAAGAGCTGGCCAGCCACCATGCACCCACACTTTGTCTTAAAATCTTATTTCTTGCCCGTTTAGGATAGGATAACAGATGAGTGAACCCCAGTGATTCCCAAGATGATTTTTTTTCAAGAAACCCAGCATGGAATATTACTTTGATGCCATTTAACCACCAGCTCTGATTGAACACTGTTCTTCATTAAAGCACCCAGAAATTCTGGCCAGCTGTTTCCTGCCTCTTGCTCTAGGAGAGGGTGGTGAAAGGCAGAGATCCAAAGCCTAAATCTCTGTCCCGATGTTCTCTGGGGTTCAACTGCATGATCATATTTCATAATGGTTCTCCTAAACCAGAATCTAAATCTAAGGGGGCCTGTGCGATAGTTTTGCTTAATCTTTAACATGCTCTAGTGTGTTTTACTCACAGCAGGTGTTCTGGAAATTCTGGAAGTTCCATAAGACAAGCCTTTGCTCTGTCAACTGTACTGATCCTTAAAAACATGAAGGTCCTGACTTAGCAACATGGTAGCAGCAAGAAGAAGCCATAGTGATGTGTCGTGGACATGGGTGGCCAAAGTGGGCTGACTCCACATCCACACGCCCAGTGTTCAGAAGGCACTTATAATTCTTGCTTGTGTTTTGTTCGTGTTTAAAGTGCTAGGCATCAACTCCAGGGCCTCATGTGTGCTAGGCGAGTGTTCTACACTGAGCCATATCCCAGCTTCTAAGTAGCCAAGACTAGAACTTGGGATTCTCCTGCGTTAGTCTCCAGAGCTCTGGAAATCGTGTATGAACCAACAGCCCTAGCTGGCATCTGTAAGTCTGTCTTGCTAATTCATTTTGGGGATGAACACTTCTCAGAAATCCTGAATCCACCTCCCCTGCCCAACTATGTTTTTTGCTCTCTGTGACTGCAGATAATCCTGATCCCCTAGTCTTCCCAGGCAACTCAGCTCAGCACAACAAATTCTTATGTATTTAAATCAGCACAGCCATCGCTATTAAGAGGCAAGCTTGGCATTCCTGGTACACTGTGAACCCAGGGTACTGGCTGCCCCCTAACTTTGGAGGACCCCTGTTATTCTAGCACTTCAGCAATGTTAGTGCCCCACAGGTTGCTTGCTCTGTTCTATACTACAGCCTGGTAGTTCTTCTTACTGAGGGGACTCAAAGTGAGGAGCTTCTTCAAGGAAGATTCCTATGGGCCCTCAGAGCCTGTGATGAGAGTTTTCAGACTGAACAAAGAAGGTAGCTGTGAGCCTTCAGTTTGTCTTTCTGTTTGGATCTCCCCCCTCAAATACTTACAATAAATATAGGCACTCAAAGCCTCACTAGTACCATCAATGACTCTGATGGCCAAAGGGGCCCTTGGCAGGCTCTGGCCCTGTGGGGTGTGAGGCCACTCATATCAGCCCCACAGAAAAGACTCCCCTGAGGTATGAGTGCAATGGGACCCTTGCATCTAGTTGGAGAGAGGTTAGGCCACCTGAAATACAGGTCCCCTGGAACATGACTGGGTCTAAGGGACAATGTTGGAGTGGAAATTAAGGGCTGAAGCGGCAAAAGCAACCTTGACCCAGCCCTATATGAAGTATCCTATCCACACATGTGTCCCTAGCACACAAAGCCACCAGTGCAGGGTTCCCATCATCCCTGTCATCCTGCTTTCACTGTTTATCTTCTGGTACTGAGGCCTGAGAATCATAAACATCCAATGAATCTGAACACAGGAAGCAATGAAATGGGCGCCAGTTGATGTAACTAACCCTGGCGTAACTTATGTTTTATTCTTGAATAACATGGACAATTGCTGGACTCATGACTTTTGACATATGAGCTTTCAATATAAAAATTAACCATGATATTTTCCTGGAGCTTGTGAACGTTCTGTGTGAGCACACTGTATCTTGCCTCTCCATTCCCCAATTCCTGAGCACACTGTCTTTTGCCTCCCTGTTCCCCACTTCCTGTCTGGGCACACTGTCTCTTGCCTCTCCATTCCCTACAACTGTGCCAGGTCCTGATGAAGTCCTCAGTGTAAGGACACCCTCCTCAGGCTGGAAGCAGAGAACTGCAGCAGATAACAGCACTGCTTTGCCAAGGTCATCCAGCGGGGGTGTTCAGGAGCTATGCCCAGAGTAGCTCATATGTCACACTGTTGCAGGGGTTCCATGTTGACCCTGAGAGCCAAGTCAGGCCATTGTGGCACACCATGGTCACAGCTCTTTCTTCTCTCTTGCTTGCAATGAGACAAAATTTAGACACTGTAGTGGCTTCCATGTTTAAGTGCCGAAGAATTCTAGCATTGCTCCGCAGCTACAGGATGCTGGAATAATTCCAAAATTATAAAGTGAAGTTCAGAACACATCTCATACCTGCAAATGGATAGAAAACAATAACACTGCCAGGCATGGTGGCACATGCCTGTAATCCCAGTTCTTGGGAAGTAGAGGCAGGTGGATATCTGTGAGTTTGAGGCCAGCCTGGTCTGCAAAGCAAGTTCAGGACAGCCAGGGATACACAGAGAAGCCCTGTCTGGAAAAACAAAAAAAAAAAACAAAAACAAAAACAAACAAGCAAACAAACAAAAACAAAAGAAAGAAAGAAAGAAAACAAAAACAATAATGTAAATTTTACATAAAATTTGACTTTTTTGTATTGACAAATAACATGTTTATGCATGTAGCCGCAGCCATTTTCTCCTAATTTAATTATGTAGAAGGTCATCAGTGTGGATCTTCAGCTGTGCCATTAAGTGTGAGTGTGCTGTGTTTTGCCAGGGCCAGAAGCAGGCATAGCTTTTCATAAGGCTGCTGTGCTGGGTCACAGCTCTTTGCTTTTCAGCCAGAAACAACAGATTTTATTTATTCACCAAAGCAGAAAATAAACACATTTCCATACTGATTCCCTTTTACTCCTGAAAATGAGAAACAGACAAAATAAAATACTCTAAAAGTCGGCGGCAGACTAATTTTGTAAATGTAACAGAATTGATCCCATTGCAAAGAGACTTCTGAAGTGGCCTGGGCTATGATCTGCAAGGACACCTCCACACCACAGTTCCCTGCCTGGGGATAAGGCAGAGGGGAGCCTGGAGTCAGAGCCTCCCTGTCTTCTCTTGAAAGTGTCCTCTGCCTCTAATCCACAGGACCAGCACCTACCAGGGGCCTCACTGGACATCAGGCTTCCGCTGACACTAGTGGTGGGGGGGACTTAGGTGTCTATATTTAAAAAAAAATTTTTTTTTCTTTTTTGGGAGACAAGATGGAAGCTCACAGCTTCCCCTCTGTTCAGCCAGAAGATTTGTATTGAACGTCTTGAAGGCCCCAAGGCATCTTCCTGGGAGCAGCCCTCACTTTAGTAACATCTGAATCTCCTCATTGTGAGGAATTTCCAGGCTGAAGGGAAGTGCCTGGAACACAGCAGAATGCCTCGACAGGGCACTAATGTGCTGCTGGAATATTGTGTGTGAGGGGAGTCCTCCCCAGTTAGGGCAGAAACACAGCCAAGATCATAGGGACAGCGTTCCTTGTTAGGCCACAGTGGCCTCTGATCTGTCTGTGTGTGAAAGAGGGCTATGAGGATTTCACCCACTCCTTCAGCCCTAAGCCCATCTCTCTGAGGCTCTGTGCTCAGTAGCTTTTGTCCTCTGAGTACCCACACAGACTTGCTATAGACTGATGGAAGCACCTCAGAACTCAACGTGCTCAGGGAAGCAGTGTCTACTTCTGCATTTCTCAAGGTGAAGCACTGGGCAGTGTGGGCTCCAGGTCAGTGATGACATTTGCGGAAGAGGCCCCTGCTGTCAGAAACTCAGAGGTTATGTAGAGCTTGGTACACATGGTATCCCCATGGGACCATGCACTTCTCAGCAGCGGAGAGGCAGCATCAAGATGATGGAGAATTACTACTCACTATGCCTGTGCCCTGGCCACCTCCAGGATGCTCTGGGCTGCCTCTTGGTCCTGAAACATTTAATGGCTATTGTAGACATGGGGAAATGGCCAGCCAGCAGTGAAACCATCCAGGAAAAACCATCCCAGAGCAGAGGGAAGAGAACCTGTGATCGGAAGATAGCAATGTGCTAGTGTCTGCCTGGTACAGCACTCTAAAGCTTGACGGGCTATGGGGAACTTTGGCAGAAGGATACTATCTCATTCCAGAATTTCCTCCCTGCCTCTGATGGTGGGAGCAACATCACTGTGGGAATTAGATATTTATTGGGCTAAAGATAAAACATTAGGAAACACTGCTGAATGTGAGGTCTTTATACCATCGTAAATCTGCAAGATCCAAGTGACTGGGGACAAAGAGGAGGTGACAGGTGAGAAAAGCATTTGATGGCTAGAACACTTCCATGATTCTAGAAACTAGGTCTGAAGAAAGATGCTTTTCTGAACTCGAGGCCTTCTATGAGAATAGTTAGAGCAGGTAGAGGCAGCTGTCTATTTCTTTAGAACAGTAAACCATCCATCCATTCATCCATCCATCCATCCATCCACCTATCCATCCATCCATCCACCTATCCAGTCTGCCTGCTCATATATCTACCCATCCACCCATCTGTCCATCTATCTATCTATCTACCTACCTATCTACCTATCTATCTACCTATCTATCTATCTATCTATCTATCTATCTATCTATCATTTATCTATCATCTCTCTATCAACCAACAGCATGTCTGCTACCATTTCTCTCTAGTAATCCTTTACACAGTATGGCTGTACCCATCTGTATGAGGCTTATATAATCTCACACCAAGGCCTATCCTAGGGAAAGAAAGGCTTATTATTTCTCAGAAGCCATTGTAAAAACTAATTCATTAACTAATTCATTGAGTCTTTTGTCCACTGGACTAAGAATTTACTCCTTCAATGGCAAGCACAAGGGAAATACTATGAGAGACCCTTTTCTCCTTATGACCAAAAACTTCAAGTGGAAAAATCAGGCTGAAATATTACTGAATATCAACATGAAGCATAAAACCTTTAAAGTAACTAATTGTCCATTCCAAGTCAGGAGGTATTTGAGAGTGGGATAAGGATTAGATTTCATAGCATGAAATAATGAGCAGAGCAGAAAGAAGCCTGGAGAAATGTTTTCAGAGTTCAAGACTTAAAGCCTTTAAAAATCACTTTTTAAAGATAACATTTTCCTTTATGGAAATCACAAGCCATGTTACTGCAGACCCAGTTCAACCTATTGCACACAGAAGCCCATCGCCTCGCCTCAAGGTAAGAAAATAAAGTTTACTGCTATTGAGTCATTCTAAAATATTCATCTGTCAGTACTTTGTCAACCATGGTTTTGATGGCATTTAAATTGAATTTAATATAAATTTAAAGGCATCTCCATTTGGTGTAATGACTAATGTGGAGCCACCATCGGCTTCAATTTTAATACCTTGAATGCAGCGGGTTCCAGCTGCCTTGATGCATTTAGAATTGGAAGTGACTCGTTAGAATATATATGGATTTTAAAAAACACTTCGTTACTTTAAATTTGCAAGCAACACTGAAGCCAGAAGTGGGCCCTGGACTTCAGTACCGTGTCCTCGAATAGGCCCCAGGAGCTCTCTCCCACCTTCCTGACTTCCATGGCCTTTCTTTTTATTTAATTTTTGTATGTGTATGTTTGCGTGTGGTGTGCATGCATTTGTGTATGTACACATTTGTGTGTATATGCATGTATGTGTGTGATTGTGCACATATGTATGCATGCATGGGGAGGTCAGAGAGTGACACTGGATGTCTTCCTTAGTTGCTCTCTGCTTTATTTATTCATTTATTGAAAAAGCTCTCACTATGTTGCCCTGGTTGATATAGATCTCTTTATGTAAACTAGTTAGCCTCTATCTCACAGGGATCTTCCTGCTTCTGCTACTCCAGTGCTCCTCTTTATTTATTAAGGCCAGGTCTTTCAGTAGATCCCAGAATGCACTGATTTGTCCAGTTTAGATAGCCACTAGATCCCATAACTCATTGATTAGTCTAGTCTGGATGGCCAGTTATCTTCTGCTTCCTGAGCACTGGGACTTTAGGCAGGATGCCATGCATGCCTGTCCAGAACTTACAGGGGTGTAGGGGATTCAAACTCAGGTCCTCATGCTTGGGTAGCAAGTGCTTTGCCCACTGAGCCATCCTCGAGCTGTGATGGCCCTTCTTTATTCACTACAGTGTGGTGAGAGCTTGCTGCCTGAATGTTCTAGAAGTGTTCATTCTAAATCTGACAGCACTAGCTTGGACCAGGCCTTCTGCAAGTGTTTAATACCAGCTCTGTGGGTGTTTTTCTCTCTCATAATGTGTCAATGGCATTGCTGAGGCCTTGGGGGTCATGAGGCTGCAGACCAAGACATGTGGGTAGTTTCAGGTGAACAATAGCCGAGTGACTGGGGACAAAGAGGAGGTGACAGGTGAGAAGAGCGTTCGATGGTGAGACTGTGGGCACTTTGAAGGATAAGAGAAGCGGGAAGATAAAAGTGTCGCCAGGGCAGCACTATGGGGAGTCTGGTGCCAGAGTTAATGGCCAGAACATCTCTACTTAGAAGCTGTGGGTTTGGGTTGCTGGTCAGGTAACTTGCTAGTTTGGACTTTGGTAGATGGCAGTGAGGTAGAAAAACTCTATGGAGTTGCCATGGTGTGCTGGAAGTAACATTGCGGCGAATCACATTTCTCTGAAGCAGAAGGAAAGGACCATCTTCTGGGATGCGGGGCTGAAGCACAAAGCTCTGATGGAAAAAAAGGGGCTGAGAAGCAGGGGTATCAAAGGTTTACTGCATCTCTCAGGCCATGGCATTGCATTTGGACCTGGTACTAGTGTTTCCTAGATATGACCTTCAGGCCTTTGAGAGCCATTTCTGTGTCATTGACTGATACATAGGAGAACTGGGTTACAGCAACCTGCAGCAAGCCCAGCCAGGGAAGGACAGTGGAGAAATGGGAAGTGGCCAGGGGAAGCAGCACCATGGTCCAGGGAAGTATTTGGTCCCATAGCCAATGCCTATGACTCTGGCTGGGTCAGTCCCTGAGCCAGAGCTGAGAGCAGTAAGTTAAGATGGCTCCTTGACAAGATTTGCTGTACACTGACAAAGGTTTGGGTAAGTGCAGGAAGGCCACCTCTGCCGTAGCCTGGGATGGAGAAATCTAGCAGCTGGGTGAGTGACAAGGTGGACTCACTCATGTGACAGTGAGGGAAACTATCTCCCTGCCACTGTTAGCTCAGCAGGGTGCTTCGATGAGTTGGATGGAGTGAATTCAGCACAGGTTGCCAGGAAAGCTTGCTTAGGCTGTACATGAACCCAATTCATTTTCAGGGGAAAGACATGTAGATTCATAAAATAAGTGTATTTTTCTCTTAGAATTAGTCTTAGAGGTCTCCTACTTCTTAAAATAACTTTCCTTCTCTCGTCAGATGACAAAAGAGGAGTGCCGACCTTTGAACCTGGATGGGTACTTTTATAATTTCAGGATGCTGGGTAGGGGATCTGCTTCCTTACCTCTGTGGTACTCTTTGTGTTCCAGGGGGCCAGTGGTCCAGATCTCCCAGAGATACAGGCCCACTAGGAAGGGAGGTTGAGGGATGAACAGATTCTCTCTCCTCTAGGGATGTCACCAGGCTGTTGTGTCCTCAGTCCACCAAGGGCTGGACTGACTCCTGCCAGCAACCTGTAAAAAGGGGCCATGCTTTCAAGGCAGGAAGAAACATTCACTGGCGACAAGGGCAGTGAGGGCCCAACAAAGCTGGAGAGGGGGGCTGCCTCACGTTTTCTGGGCCCAAGCCAGGTGCTTTTCTTTGGACCAGGTGTGTGCTGTTAGGGCTCAATTTCCTCCTCAGTGAGTGCTTGGGGGCCTTTGGGCCTTTGTCCCACATCTGCTGTCCTGTGCAGTACCCCACAGGAGCCCAGCCTGAGGCTGGGTCACTTTAACATGCTCAGCCTTGTCCCAGGTGCTCACCGCAGCAGCCGGTGATATGACCTCTGACATAGAACCCGGGTAGTCTCTGAATGGTCCCTCGTCCCTGGATCTGCTTGCAGGCCTTCATTCATTCCGGTGCCTCCTCCACTAGCACAACAGGGCCCCAAGGGCCAGGGCTGTAGCAGCATGGGCAAGCTGATCATCGCAGGCCCTTCTACATCTGCCCTAGGGGAGATGAGGTAAGAACTCAGCTGCAGTGAGGGTGACAGTGTGCAAAGGGGCTCCAGAAAATTCATTTTGGTTCCTGGTCTCCATGGTGATAATGTGCCAGAGAGAAAGGGAGGAAGGGTCATCAGCCCTGGAGAACTACACAGCATAGATATCCAAGAAGGCCTAGTAGGTCTCCTGAGGACAGATTGGGCCTGACCCTGAGAGAGGGCCATATGTGGTACCGTGTGTGTGTGTGTGTGTGTGTGTGTGTGTGTGTGTGTGTGTGTGTGTGTGCGTGCACGTGCATGCACCTTACTTGGGCATAGGGCTTGGGCTAATGAACCCTAGCTGAAGATTCACACACAAACAAACACTCCTTGAGGCTGGGGTGGGGACTCATCTGACTCCAATGGAGTTCCTCATTCTAGGGAGGCAATTACAGACCAGGTGAGAGGCAGGCTCCTCGCAGAGGGCCACTGGCTATCCCACAATGACATGGATGGCTTTCCATCCCAGTACACAAGGTGAGTTTTGCACTTTGTGGTTCAGCAGGCCTTTACAGTCATCGGCTCTGGTTCTACTCGCTGCAGAGACAGTGTCCAACTTCTGGGCTCAGGGTTTCCCTTTGCTTGCTTTGATGGGTGGCTGTGCATATAAATCCAAGACTCTTCCTTCGCCCTCTGTGTATGTTTGGAGTGAAAGGAAAAGAAGCAACATTTACTTCACTTACTCACAGGAAATTGAGCTCTTAGGAAGATGTGTAAACAAAGAAAACTAACCTTACGGGACTTGTATTGAGCTACAAAACTCACATACAAAGTCACTCCCTTCTCATGTGGTTATAACAGGTCTTAGAAACTACCAACCAAGAGCAGCATTCCCAAGAAGCTTGAGACACAGTCTTAAAAAAGAAAATCTGGGCTGGAGAGATGGCTCAGTGGTTAAGAGCACCGCCTGTTCTTCCAAAGGTCCTGAGTTCAATTTCTAGCAACCACATGGTGGCTCACAACCATCTATAATGTAACCTGATGCCCTCTTCTGGCCTGCAGGTGTCCAAGCAGACAACATTGTATACATAATAATAAATAAATCTTTTTTAAAAAGTTAAAACAAAACAAACAAACAAACAAACAAACAAACAAAGAAAATCCATGTGAGAAATTTTGCCAGACTTTTCAAGGGTTCCTTGGTGGCATACTACACACTAAAATCATTCGTTGATCTTGGACAGGAAGATGACCACGGGAACGAAGCTGGGCCTCACGGCATGAACATAAATCTCACACAAGATCAATGCAGATGCCAACAAGGAAAGGAGGGGAGGGGAGATCAGGGAAGAGAGGAGTTGTGGTGGAGGGGGAAGTGTAGGTGGGGGAAGCACTCCTCCAACTGCCCTAGCCTGAAAACGTGACCAGCCCTAAGTGTGTTTCAAGAACATCCTGGGTCAAGGTTGAGCATATGTCTAGGGGACAGAGGCCGCAAGTTCTAGGGCAGGAGATTTGGGGCTGAAGACCCTGTCTCAAACAAACAAGAAGAACATCTACTGTGGTGGCTTGAATGAGAACGCCTGCAAAGGCTCGTATGTGTGAACGCTTGGTGTTTAGTTGGTGGGACAGTTTAGGAAAGATTAGGAGGTATGTGCTTGTTGGAGGTCTGTCACTGGGGGTGTGCTTTGAGGTTTAAAAGGCAAAGGCCATTACCAATTAGTTCCCCCCTCCCACATCTCTCTCTCTCTCTCTCTCTCTCTCTCTCTCTCTCTGATGTCGCCCTCTGAAACTGTAAGCAAGACCCCAATAAACTCTTTTTCCCCTTCAGTTACCTTGGTCACAGTGTCTTTTCACAGCATGGAAAAAGTAACTAAGGATTTGGAGCCAGGAGGTTGGCTATTACTGTGACCATGCCGGTTTCTGGAGGAACGTGGAAGACATTGGGACTGTGGACTAGGAAACAGTTTAACACTATAGATGAGGCTTAACAGCGCACGTTGGTAGGAGCCTGGAAGACAGTAGTGCTGAGAGCAATGCTGAGTATGGAGGCTCAAGGGGTTTCAGAGTGGAATGTATCAACGAATGTGCTGGAGACCTTTCTTGTGAAATTTGGCAAAGAGCGTGGCTGCTTTTTGCCCTTGCCCTAAAAACCTGCCTGAGGCTTAAATGAAGGACTTGGAGATAATTTTGTTGGAAGAGGAGATTTTAAGAGCCTCATGCTGACTTTGCTGGGTGGTTATTAGTCATCACTCTTATGCACATCTACAATGAAAAAGAGTGAGTGGAGCAAAAAGAAATACAAAATGTACAGTTTGAGCAGAAAACACCAAGAAACATAGTGTCTGTGTCATGTGATTTTTTTTTTTTTTCTGAAAGAGATGAGGAGAAATGGGCTGGAGGGAGTGTGCTACTCTCAGGGCAAGGCCCCCTCCTAGATACACCTTCAACATCTGAAAAGAAAGGGCTTAAGACATCACCAGTTCCTAAAGAGCAGCAGCAAGTGAAAAGCTGTGCAAAGCCAAGTCAAGGACAGAGCCAGATTCCATGACAAGCATGGCAGCAGAACTTAACATTAACATTAGCCACATGGTTCTGGCTTTAGAGTCAAGAAGAGTACAGGAGGAAAGGGGCTGTGGAATCGGAGGCAAAGGAAAGCTGCTGAGGCCAGGCATGTGGCATGAAGGCCAAGAGGGGCTAGGAAAGTGAAACCTGGATTGTGATCAAGACCCCAAGATGTTGGAGAAGCCAGTTCTCTATGGATTTCTGCCAAGGGGCACAAGGAATGGAACCAGACAGAGAAGTGTGTTGCAGTCAACAAAGTTGGAACGGTGGAGCCACCTAAGAACCTTCACATCAGACATGGATCTACAGAGTTTGAAGTTTGCCTTTCTGGGTTTCAGTCTTGCTTTGCCCCAACATTTCCTCAGGATTCCCCTCTTCCCCTCTTTTGGAAACCCATGCCATTCCTAGGTACATCTAGCTGCTTCCTGCCCAGGCATGAGAAGGTGAGCGCTCGGCTTTTGCTTCAGTCCGTGCCTGCTTGCCCACTGTCATGTGCCTAACGATGTTGGCCATAGACTGGAACCCTTTCAAACTGTAAGCCCCAATAAACCCTCCTCTAAGTTGCCTTTGTGATGTTGCCTCTTTGTGGACATCTAGTAAATCTCTAAGAAAAATGGAGGAGAAAAGCCAGAGCACATGAGGTCTGCCCATTGGGAGCACCACACAATGAATGAGCTTCTCTCCCTGTAGATCTATGGTTCCATGAAAACAGAGAAAAGCCACACACATCCTGAGTACAGGGAACCTCAGCACAGCTTACAGGCACCTTTATCACTGCTGTGACAAAATACCAGACTAACCAGCCCAAGGAAGGAGGGGCTTATTTGGGCCCATTGTTTAAGGCTCTGCCGTGGTAGCTGGTGAAGTCACAGTGCTGACCACATGAACTGTTGCTCTCCTAGCCCCCACAGTTAAGTCATTCATCTTCTCCTTCTAGTTCAGTGCAGACCCTCAGTACCTGAGATGGTGCTGCCCATAGTCAGGATAGGCTTTCTCTCATCAGTTACACCTCTCTGAAGTGCCCTCACAGACAAACTCAGAGGTGTGTCTACTGGGGGTTCTAAACCCAGTCAAGTTAATAGTGAAGACTCACCATCCAAGAGCACATCTCAGGCCATCTGGGCAGAGGCAAATGGCGTTATGGGAAATCAGTATCCGTTTGTAAGGAACAGAATTCCACTTGTCTCACTTGAAATAATAGAACAATTTTGAGATGGGTCTAAAATTGGCATCTAAACTTAAATAATTGACTAATTACTTAAATGATGAAACCCTGAGTCCAGGAGAAGAACCCACAGACAAATCCCTTCTTATGCTGACTGGGGGAAAAATCTTCCCAGTAAGAGCCAAATAAAGGTGCAGGGGAAAAAGTTACAAAGCTAATAATATGTAAATATTTGTGTGCCTCCCACCACCACACACCAGAAGTTGCCTTAAACAAAGCCAATTGCCAACCAGGACAAATATTAACAAATGTTAACAATTTTTATCAATTAAATAACCAAAACTTATTATATATACACACACACACACAACACACACACACACACACACACACACACACACACACACACACATATGTAAAGGACCAAAGCAGTAGGAAACAATGGGTAAAAAACTAAATAGAATTTTTTACCAAAAACCATAAATTGCCTTTACATGCATGGATACATACATACATACATACACACATACACACCTGGGATGAGATTAGGTGTGTGTGTCCAGAGTGTAGAGTTTCTGTGTTTACCTCTGTCCATGGTACAAAGACACTTTCTGGTGAGCTCTGAGAGCTGCACTAATGCATGGGCACAGAAGAGTTTAGCCTGGTGTTAATGAGAAGATGGAGTCACAGGGCAGTGCCAGGGCCTCTCAGGGGAAGCTTAAGCCTTGGTCCTGGCTCTTTAGAAGCATTCTTTGGAGTGAGACGTTGTATGGGATACATGAGGAGACCCTTCAGCATCCTCTAAAGTCACTCTTCTAAAAGTCACAACCTGAGGCCAATCTAGGCCCATGGAGCCTCATCCTGAGAGGCCTTCTTGAACTCTTGATTCACACTGAGTCACATAGACTGCTGCCTCAGAGAGCGGCATCTCCTTGAAGTGTAGGTCACCAGACAGACGATTTTCTATGGAGAAGTAGAATAAAGTTCTTCAGGCGAGGAGACACACGGAGAGATGCAGATCCAGAGGCCCTTGCCTAGGTGGCCAGAGGGATCCTCAATAGAATAGATAGAAATGCAGGGTCACACTGGAGTGGCTGGCTGTAGGAGAGGAAACCCTGGGGCAGGAAGAAGGTCCACTACCTGAAATATAGACGAAGATGGATGGGACCATCAAAGTTTGGAGTCCCCACATCTCCCTGCTCATGGATCCCCTCTGAGGGATTGCCAGTGGTCAGGCACAGAGAGCACAGAAGCACAGGAAAATTTCCAAGCTCACCCCAGAGGGACTCTAGCTGTGTTTTTCATGCAGCTGTTTTTTTTCCTGTGGCTTCTTGTTTCCAATTCTACACGATAGGTTGATGCAATAGAGGCTGCAGGGCAAACTGGCACCCTTCTTACTAAAACAGCAAACTTACTAGGGAAATGAAGTAAGTCCGGGGTGGGAGACATGATCAACAATTGTCTTTCTTTTTAGGAAGACCTGCAGGAAAAGCAGGAGCAAGGCACCAGGCCCACTCCACAAACCCAAGGGCCCCATCTCAGCACTTCTGGATGTCCCCAGAGAAAGGCTGAGATTCCTGGCTAGTTAACCCAGAATATTCGATGTCTTAGCTTCTCCTAGGCTAACTCCTTCCTGCCTAATTTCCTTCTGCCATTTTGTTTTCTGGGGTCCAGATCTTGCCCGAGTCTCTTCTGGGGATACTAAGGAATATCATTTTACCCACTCTCACCATCCCAACCTCCTACATTCTCCCTCATCCACAACTCAGTATCAAACCATGTTTTTAATTTGTTTTTTGACATGATTTGATAGCAATTCTCCTTATTTGTATATTCTTGTCTTAAATTCTTATCTATTGCTCCAGGGTGGCTTCTGTAAAAGGTCTGGAGAAAGTAGGTTCTGGGGGAAGTGATCCCAGAGGCCAGGAGGGCAGATGGTTAGGTACAAGCACACTAATGAACAGCCCTAAGAAACCCTTAGGGCATCAGGACAGTCTCCGGAGACTCTGGTTTCAGGAGCAGATTAGCTTCAGTTTCCACACCCAGACCCCAGGCTACCAGGGAGTGTTTTAACCCAATAATTAGAGGACTTTAGTCTCTGCTGGGTCCTCTCTCTCCCTAAGGGTCTGTTTGCACTGTGGAGAACTGGCCAGGAGGGCGCACTGGTAATGTTGAGTGGCCTCTAAGCTACCTGCCTACTCTTTCCCAGTCTGTAAGGACCCTTAAGCCACCTATCCAATTTCTGGGAACTGGGCTATTACAGATGAGATGAATGCCAAGCCCTGTCAATAGTGCTACCTCTGGTCATGGGACAGTGACAGATGCACCAGCAACAGCGGGGCCTAATGATGTGCTTTGAAAATACAAATACCCTTTGCTTCTGTGGTGCCCAGCTTTAAGCCTTTGGACAAATGAGCTCCAGGCCTTGTCAGCTGCACACTATGAGCGTCCTGTCACCATCACTCCCACTCCTTGCTGCTGCCTGTGACACTGAGGAAGTGATTCACAATGACTCTGAGGATCTCCAGTTCTACCAGTGATAAATGCAGCCAGGCACCCCTGCAACGCAGACCTCATGGCCTCCAACCCCACACAATAGGACGTTTTCCTGTTGGTGTGTGATGCCTGCCTCAGGCCCTTTCACTGGGAGTGGTGAGAGCTATCACTGGGGTGAGGCAAATCCCAAATAGCCGCCCTTGTTGGGTGTCAATGGGTTGGGCCCTTCTTAACGTGCTTCGCTTGTGATCTTTTAAAGCTGTCAGACTAGAATGATTTTCAGTCACTTTGCTCCGGAGTGGATTTAAAATCATGTCCCAAAGGTGGTAGATTAATAGATTAAAAAGGCAAAGTATTAATCTAGCACATCGTCCTGTCTCCTTCCCCGTAAGATATAGCATACCTGTCATCAGGCCCTGGCAGGTCTTCAATGAAGCGTCAGAGCACTCTGAACAGACGCCTCAAAGATTCACCCGCCAGCCATTAGTTACCCTGGCTTCAGGAACCCTCTGGAGGACCATCTGGGGGAGAAGAGCATGTCCCCCACCCTGCAGAGCACACCAGGTCCCAACGTCATCTGCCCATCTGGACCTGCAAGAACAATGCCTCTCTTCCACACAGGTCACTTGGGCACATCACTCTCCATTTCCTGGAAATAAAGCCATCTTCTTCTTTGTTTGTTCCCCATGAACTTCCAGGAACACCAGCGGAAGGTGGCAATGACATGGATTCTGTTTGACCCTTGGCTATCAGAGGTTGCAGGTGAATAGGAGAGCTTGAATCCATGCTAGCCTGAGACCTCCCAGCTTACAGGGACATTTCCAGAACGTGAGCTTGCTGACCCTTGGCTCCATCAGGGAAGGAGCTGCTCTCTTTGCTTACATTCTGCCGTTTCATGGGCAGCATCTTGAAGCAGACTCGGGAAACCAGGATTACAGGGGGGAAAGGATAATCTCTTCTTCAGGGCAAGGCTTCCATGATGCCCAGAACATACTCGACCAGCGAGAGAGATCTGTGTGCACATATTCCCTGCTGGGGTGGGGAACTGACAGGGAAGCCTCATTCATCTGTTGTGAACACATGCACTCTGTGCTGACTGTACCTGCCGCAGAACATGTGAGCAGGCGAGTACAGAGCCTCTGCCTCATTCCTCTTCCTCAGAGTCGAGTGTGTATCAGACACACAGTAAGCGCTTGATAAGGCTCCTTTCACAGGGGTGGGTTTGGCTGACTACATGCTCTAAGGAGTCTGCACACTTGTTCAGAGCACCCACCACACATTCCAATTACTCATTCCCAGCTACCCTTCTGATGCCACAACTGGACCGATCCCTCATGTGGGGTCTATGACATAGACTGTCACTGCAGACCTTCTCTATCCACAAACAGAACTGAGCTCATGCAGAATTCTTAGTGCCGGCAGCTGAGGTCCAGCTCAAAGACAGATATTCTGCTTCTGATATTTCAGCAATGACAACAAAAAATACTCCCAGAACCTCCTTAGCAGTCTCGCCCCCTAAATCAAGAGGCTGTCTGAAGCTTTGTGTCACCGAGACCATATTTTCTATGGTGTTCTTTCAGAGTGTGTCCCTGGAAAAGTACTTTGGAAGGCTGAATCTGAAAGTCTCAGAAATTATTATTATTTTCACTGCTTCACTCTGCAATGGGGTGGAACGGCCCTCACGGCTGAGTGCCAAGTATGGTCCCCAAAGGGGCGCCTGTATACCTCATCTAGAAGGACCCCACAGCTGGGCTTCAGCTCCCCAGCCTGGGATGCCTGGCTGCAAAGCTTAGCTGAGTCTAAGTGCCAGATAATGCCAGGGGTTGTGGTTGGCTTTCACAAAGACAGAGAGCTAGACTCCCAAGAATCAGTATGTATGTGCTACAAATAAAACAGTGCTGGAGGGGCAGCAGGCTGAGCACTGCCTTGGGAGGCCCCTGGCAGCTGTGTGTCCCTCCGCTGACCCACATGGCTGTCTCAGTCCAGAGCCTGACAGGGCCCTGAGGAACATCACAGCTCCCAGAGTGACATGCAGGCAAGAGGCTGCAGAGTTTGGCTGCTCAGTGACTGAACCTTTCTTAGATCAAGGGTACACTCTTTGAGGCCCCATGTATGGCCAGACAGAAGGCATACCCAAACACGCCCATGGTAACAGCCTGTTGGGAGAGGAGAGAACTCTGCTATGCAGTTTCCTAACAGAAGCACTGATGATGAGCAGCTTGCAATGAGAAAAGGCTCCTCCTGGTTCACAGTTTTGGAGGGTTTGACACCGATATGCAGGCCCTGTTGCTTTGGCCTATGGGGTCATGTGGCACCTGTGTCCAGAATACCCAGAAAAGCCAAACAGCTTAATTCCGCAGCCATGAAACAATGCAAAGAATAGGGGAGAGATGAGACTTCTACAACCTCCTTCAGAGTCTTTGAGGTCTAAGATCTCCCACCAGGCTCCAGTTCCTGACAGCTCTCCTGCCATCTGGGATCTAGGCTCACTCTCTTTCTCCTATACTTGCCCTTTCTGGGTAAGTCTGGGCTTCCTGGAGCCAGGTCCAGAGGACAGAAGGCTGCTGCCTCACAGGGCTGAAGGCCAAGGCCAGTTGGGCGCATTGCTTTGTTCCAGAGTGTGAGGGGAAATGTTCCCTTTGTGCTCTTGTCATGAGGGTCTCTCACTCTGATCTCTGATTCAGTCTTCAATACCTCATCTCCTTTGCTGAGCCCTTTGCTGGCTCAGATTTCAGGCCGATAATTGCTTTTATGTTGCTTTGATAAGACATCATGACCAAGGCAATTTAACAGAAGAAATCTTATTTGGGCTTGCAGTTTCAGAAGGCTAGAGTCCACAGGGGCAGGGATAGCATGGCAGCAGAAGTAGGCGCTCACATTTTGAACCACAGGCACCATGCCTGACCCTAGTGACACACTTCCTGCAGCAAGGCTGTGCTACTGAAAGCTCCCCAAACAGCATCCAGGGACTGAATGTTCAAATCCCTGAGACTAAGGGAGACATTTCTCATTTAAACCACCACAAGTGTTGTGTCTCCCAGGGGAGGATTTGTACCAGGTCATAAGTGTTTGTCAGGGTCCCTCAGAAAGGCAGGATGAACAGGGCACTCATCGCTCATGTGAGAGGGTTATTAGATCTGCTGTGGAGCCCTGGCAGGCCTTTGCAGGCAGGGTAGACCCTGTGATACCCATGGTTGGGCTCAGTCCATGTCTGAGACCTGGGGGTGGGGCTGATGATGGTTTTGGTCCCAAGATGTTCTTGGTAGACTATCAGGATCCCAGCCTTCCTCAGGAGATCCCCTCCCTTGCTATACCTGTCTTCCAGGACCCCAGGAGGCTGGGTGCTTAACTTGTTGCTGTAACAAGACATCTGAGGAAGGCAATTTAATGATAGAAGAGTTTGTCTCAGTCCATAGTTGGAGGGTACCGTCCATGATGGCAGGACAGGCACGATCATGAAGAATGCGGGGCAGATGTCACATCAGCAGCCGGAAGCAGAAAGGCAAACACTGGTGCTCAGCTCGCTCTCTCTTTGGTTTTCAGTCTGGAGCCCCAGCCCATGGGAATGGTGCTACCTATGTTCAGGGTGTGTCTTCTTTCTTCAGTTAAATAGTCTGAAGACATCTTCATGATCCACACCCTGAGGTGTGTTTCTATGGTGATTCTAAATCCTTTCAGGTTGGCATGATTCACTACTCATATAGAGGGTGGGTCTTCACTAACTGGTCCTTGCAGACTCAACCACTGGCTTTTTTTGAAACACACACACACACACACACACACACACACACACACACACACACACACACACACACACGATACCCTGGATGATAAGTACCAGGTCCCATTTGGTTCCTTCATTTGATTAGATTGATACCCGTTATTTACCATCACATCACAAGAGGAGGCACCCTGGCCCAGGGCAGGTTCAGCACAGCAAGGCCAGTGTCCGCTGGACAGGCTTGGTCCTGCCAGGCACAGGCTGGGGGCACATTTTCTGGACCCAAGGAGAGTAGAGTCTATCAAGGCAAGGTGGTGGTTTTATTCCTTTGCTTGTGATGTGAGGAGATTCACTTTCCTTTTCTTTTTTTTCTTTTGTTTTGTGCCATGCATGGATATCAGACTGCAAAAGCAGCCACGTTTGTGTTCATGTATGTTAGTAAGTGTCCTCCTTAAACACTGGCCAGTGTCAGAATGACATCTCAAATCTGGTCAGCTAGATCAGGCCTTCCAATTTGCTGGTCAGTACTTCTGAGAAGGGATGGGTGTCCACGCTAGTAAAGAGACAGAAAAACAGTATAGATGACAAAAAAAAAAAAAAAAAAAAAAAAAAAAAAAAAAAAAACCAAAAAAAACCACACACACACAAAAAAAACAAAAACTGAAGAGGCTGAGACTGAAATGATGGGACCTGTATGTGGATCTACAAAAAAGGTAAGAGGGGGCTCTTCCCCCAGCACCACACACTTTCCCGGAGGGGTCAGTTCAAGGAAAGTTTAGTACTGATGGGGACCAGGAACCCTGCAACACCCACCCACCCACACCCCATCCTGAGCCCTACTTGTTAATTTAGCATCTTCTTATTCAAGCTCTTGCTGTTCTGATAAGTAAGATGGGAGAAGACAGCTTACGCGTATCATGCCAGATAGAGCAGAGCACAGGCCTGAGTGCTTCGCCATGCTCACACAGCTGGCAGATGTGTGGGGGTCTTTGATAAGAAGGAAGATGCAAACCAGATTGCAGGGGAAGATGGTCTGTAGAAACAACACTGAGAGAAGCATCAACACTCTGCCAACAAATTATTTTAAAAAACAGAACAGAACGAAACAAAGAACACAAAACTCATTTCTCTGGGTCAGTCTCCTCTTCTAAAGCATGGACTAAAGCTCCAGCCACAGGATCTAAATTTTCCAATCTTCAAAGGCAAGACAGTAGAGTCATGGGCATTCCTGCGAAATGTATTGTTTCTCTGAGACAATTCCCAAGAGAACATCAGAGTGTGCAGAGGTTTGTCACCTAGGGTGGCGCTAACTTGCAGTATCCAGGGAGCTGAAGGAATCTTTGGAGTGCATCAGTAACGAACAACACACTGACCCCAAACATGGATGCTTTTGACATATAGTGTCCCTGCATGACACAAAGCAAGAGAAAAGAGCTCTCCTCACGTGAAAGCAAAGCTGGCCTCCTGAGAGAGCAACTTCCTCATTGTTCAGCAGCATGGAGCAGAGATCCCCACCAGGACCAAGTCCTTATCATTTGTTGAAGTTGGACATCTGCAATCATACCTGGTAGGCACTCAGGCTGAGGTCCCCTCCCGCTTGGACACTGGCCCTTAGGCTTTGAGATTCACATGCATCCACCTGGGACACCAGGAGCCAGACAATTGTGGCAATGGTGAGCCCAGGGGGACAGAGCCTGAGGGCTGTGGCAGGAGAGCATCTGTTACCCCAGGGTGGGGGAAGTGAAGCAGCTGTAGGGTCTGACTCACAGGCAATTGCGCTTCCGGGTGGCAGGGATGTGGGCTGTGCGATCAGCGGAGCTCCAGTCTGTGTCGCATCTTCTCAGAAGGAGCTATGACAACTTGGCGAAGGTCTTAAGGGACAAAATGATCCTGTGTTATGCTCATGTGATGGACGTGTCTGTCCAACATCTGCACGTTTCTCATCCTCATGTTTCTTCCAGGCAAGCAGGCAAGGTGGTGCTGGTCAGGCCAAGAAGTGTTTTTCACCACATCTCTGATCCTCAGCACTGAGGCCTCTAGACACGTTCTGTAAGTGGTGTCTGTGCCAGCAGAGCTGCTCAGGACTGTCTTATCTAACCTTTATTGGTAAAGGACAGAGCCGCCCACTCTGTGGGCAACAGATCAGGGAACCCAGTCATTAAAAACACAGCAAAGACCAGATACAAAGATGAAGTCTCAGCAAGGAAGAGGTGCCAGGTCTGGAGGCACACACCTCAGAGGAGCTGAGGCAGGAGGATCACTGGGACTTTGAGAACATCTTGAGCCACTTAGAGATACAGCGATTCATCCCTGAAAGAGAAAGCAGACCAAAACAGAGCTCCCAAGCAGGTTCAGAAAGAAAGACAGATGGCACACATCATGGCAGATGCCTGCAACCTGAGTGGTCTGGAGATGGAGGCAGGATGTTAGAGAGTTCTAGACTAGCCTAAGTCACACAGGAAATAGACGGATGAGACAGATGGAGAGAAGGGATGACAAGGGGATACAAGGGCTGCTACATTGACAGAGCAGAAGGCAGCCTCATGCAGGGCTTGTAACGGCTTAGCTGAGCTGTCCTTGATACAATGTTATTTAGTCCTTCAAGACAGAACAACCTGCTGGCAAAGGAGGGACATTCATGGATAAAGGGATGAGGTCTGTTTGCACAAAGCAACTGTCAGTATTTATTTGCAGTGCAGGCGTCCACCTGTGCCTTCATGGCACACAGTGGGCAAAATGAGGACATACAGTCCTACCTACCTTCTTTCTTCTTGAGCAAGCCACTAGCACATATCTTCAGGACTCCTGCTGGGGCCTTCCTCAGACCTGGAAAGGCAGACAGTTTAGATTGTGGTCTGGGATTATACTCTCCTGATGGCTCCCATGCCCCAACACCACACCAGGCTTCCATGTTTGCTGCTGCTACTTTAAAACACATGTCACCTGTGTCTCAATGTAATGCTTTGGAGTCCCTGGGCACCTAGAGTTCCAGTGATGACTGGCTGTGCAAATGGTGCCACCATGTCACCAGATGGCTGTGTGGAACCGTTTAAGAATGTATTATTAGGGGCTGGAGAGGTGGCTCAGAGGCTAAGAGCACTGTCTGCTCTTCTAGAGGTCCTAAGTTCAATTCCCAGCAACCACAGGGTGGCTCACAACCATCTATACCCTTCTCTAGCATGCAAGTGTACATGGAGATAGAACCTCATATAAATAAATAAAAATTTTTTAAAGAATATATTATTATTTTTTATTATTCATATGATGTGTGTGTCTATTTATTCTCCCCCCCTCTCTGTGTGTGTGTATATGTGTGTATGTGTGTGTGTGTATGTGTGTGTGTGTGTGTGTGTGTGTATGTGTGTGTGTGTGTGTAAATGAGTATAAGTGCCTGAAGATTCCAGAAGAGGGAATCAGATCCTGTGGAGCTGGAGTTACAGGTGGCTATGAATCATCTGACATGGGCATAGGGGACAACACTGGTGTCCTCTGAAGGAGCAGCAAGCACTCTTAGGCCAGGAGCCACCTCTTCAGCCTCTGGTCTCATCATTCTCAGTGGAGGATAACTACTTCTTTCCTGTGGCTGCTGTGACAAGACAGCAAACACTGTGCTTAGAGCAGTAGAAATATGTTGTCTTCCATATTAGAGGCAAATTTCCAATATGGAGGTCTGGTCAGGGCTGGGCTTCTTCTGTACACTGGAGTGTGTGCGTCTGTAGCCCCTGCCAGCAGCTGGTGACTAAAGCTAGTTCACGCCATCCCCTGTCCTCTTGTTAAATGGCCATCTCTCCTACAGGACACTGACTGTATTTAAGACTCACCAAGACAATGAAACCTCTCTCTCTCTCTCCCCCCTCTTTCTTCTCTTTCCTTCTCTCCTCTCCGCCCCCCCCTTTCCTCTCTCTCTCCCTCCCTCTCCCTGCCTTTCTTTAGATTCTTAATTATTTGTTCACATCTGAAAGGTTTGCTTTCCCTGCACAAGGTTGTGTTTAGAGGCCTGAAGTCAAAGGTGCGGACATAATTCCAGGGTTCACTATTCAGGGCCTACACTCATATCAACTTGTTAAAAGTGCAACTTCTGACTTCCATTATATAGAATTGTCTAAAAACCGTTGCCAGAGATACCCTGCAACCAGGAGCCTGGGAGAACTTCTCTGCCTCTCCTCCTCTGGTATCCTCCTCATGGCTCCCTCTCTTCCATACCACAGGCCTAACAGACCTTTGAGCTGCTGCCACATGTATGGGATAGTGTGTGTGTGTGTGTGTGTGTGTGTGTGTGTGTGTGTGTGTGTGTGTGTGTGTGTAATGCCTGGCTGGTGATCTTACTTGAGGACTCTATAAGCTGCCCTCCACCTCTAATTTAATTCAGACTCTTTTTTTTTTAAATTTACTTATTTATTCATACAGTGTTCTGCCTGCATGTTAGCTTGCACACCACTAGAGGGCACCAGATCTCACTATAGGTGGTTGTGAGCCACCATGTAGTTGCTGGAAGTTGAACTCAGGACCTTTAGAAGAGCAGACAGGGCTCTTAACCACTGAGCCATCTCTCCAGCCCCAGACTCTTTCATTGGCAGTAGATTTAGAGAGATTTAGGACCTCTGCCTCAAACTTGGACACCTGCCACAATCCTGGGGCCTGTCTTATGTCTCTCACCTGTGCACCATCCCACCCAGGCAAGAGCTGGGAAACACAGTGCCATTGAAGTTTTCTGTTGGTGGGTTTTCTGTTGGGCCAGTGCTCAAGCATGGTGGGAAATCCTCTCTTCCTGCACTATTTGCTATGATGTACCAACACTCACCCTGAGTTGCAGCTGCCCTTGAGATGGACTCCAGGACCCATGGGAAGGGGCTTCTGAAGCAGCCGTGAGGACACTAGAATTACTTGCACCACACCATGGGTCTCCTTTGTATTTGTGGCTCTATAGTGCACCAATTGAGACAAATGCCCAGCCACAAAACGCTCAGGAGAACCCTTCTCTTTGAACTTGTAGAGGGCAGACTGGGACCACCTCGAAGGATTCCAGAGTCTCTTAGAGGCAGCCCATGTGGGGCACATCTGGAGGTGCTGAGACAGTGTTCCTGGGTCTAGAAGGATCTGTGGATCATCTCTTCAGGCCTTTCTCTCAAGAGTTTGGAGACATGAGAAAGTTTGCTTTCAAAACCAGCATGTACTGTTATCAACACAGCCTCTAAGCTCTGCTGGAAACAGCATTCATTCTGTAGCCCAGGCCTCTCCCTCTTCTTCACCTTACAACATGCAAGAAGCCAGTTGAGACTTTGAATATTCTCTTCCACAAATCCCACAAGCAGGATCAATTTATAGAGTACATTTACTATTTTTTCCATTCACACAGGCAACAGCTTCACTAAATTTCCAGCCCTGGCCAGCAAGGGTCTCCTTTCCCCCTAGCGACACATCTCCAAAACATTTCTGCCCTTCCTGAAGTTTGCAGTGGCACCTCCCGCCAGCCTGTCTTCCTCCTGCACAGTCTCTGTTCAGACCCTCTGGTCTCAGGTAGCATTAAATTCAACACTCCGCATTTCCGGTCTTGTCCTGAGGTTATCCCACTGCCAGCTGCCAAGCCGGTCCAGTTCTTAGCGGCAACTCAAACACCTACTTCAGCTGGCATGCGTGTTCAGAGGTCAAGAATTTAAGCAGTTGCAGAGGAGATGGGGGGGAGGTGGGGTGGTGGGGAGGAGGTGCCTCGGATTTACCATGTTTGGGAGCAGAGAGGAAACAACACAGGGTTCTACCCACCCCAATGCTGAGGAACAAAAGCTCTTCCAGATGGATTTAGCAAGGGTGCCTGGTACTAAGATGCTGAGCGCAGCATGGAGTGCTGGCCTGAATGCCTCCCACGTGCCTTGCTTCTCAGGTTCCCACATGACTGTCCTAGAGAGCAAGATGGAGCTGTCTGTTCTACAGGACTACAGGTGTCCTGAGATGCTCAGTGTCAGTGTAGGTGGTCACAAGCCAACAGAGCTGTAAGACAGGGTGGCTTAGACTGTAACTCAATGACAGAATTATCAAACCCTTTCCTTGACTCATGCAACATGCAAATGATGTTAACCAAACGAATTGCAAACAGTGAAACAGCTAGACGGCTGGGAGGCAGAGGTTTTGTTCTCTGTCCAAGGAATCACTCGCCCAGGAACTGACAGTGTGCTCATGTGTTCTCAGGCATATGCACCACGGGAAGGACAGAGGTTGGCGTTATGCTTCCTGCCTGTCCCTTCATCCCCCAGTCCCTGCTTCTCCTCTGCCTCAGTGTCCCCATCCACAACTCTCTACTCTTCCCTCACCCCACAGTCCAAGTAGCAACTGGAAAGTTCTCTCTAAAATGCAAATAAGAGGGTGTCTCTTCTTCTTTTCAGTTTTCAGGTGTACTCCACTGTTCCTCGGATGAAGCCACGTGCCCTGCAGCATTTCCTGAGGCTGCACCGATGAGGGAGACTGGCATCCCCTCTCAGAACACTAGGCGCCCCCAGGTGAGGCTCTTCATAACTGTTCAATAAGACACACTGCTCCTCTTTCCATTTGCAGTGGAGATCTGGCTCACAAGGAGCCAGCCTGTGGAACTGACAGAGATAAAGGCGCTGTCCTGTGACTACCGAGAACTCCAAGTCACCTTCAAGGGGACAGAGCACACACCCCCTCCTAAGTACACAGCCAAGGACTGTAGTGGAGGCCAAGAAGACAAAGAATAGAGTGGGAGCCTGCTGGAGTGAAGGGCTAAGCCCCAGCTGCAGCCAGGGGTTCTCTGATAGCAGCTTGGGGACATGGTGCTGATGACACGCATGTGCCTAGAAGTCAAGAATCCCCTGGGGCAGAAACAGGGCTAAAGAAAGAGGACGTGAGAGCCAGGGTGGTTCTGGGCAAGATCTGAGGGAGGAACGGAGGGAGGGAGGGAGGGAGGGAGGGGCCTGCTTCTGCATCAACATCTATCTCTGCCAAGTCATTTAGGGAGCTTTTTGGAAACAGGGAGCAGACTCAAGGGCCCACACAGGAGGCTGCCCTTGTTCATTGTAGATTGGAGCTGCCAAGGGAGGGAGAGAGAGAGAGAGGGAGGGAGGAAGATGCTCCAAGTGAGGGAGGTCTTACTGTTCTGTTTGGGACTGAGGAGGATCCGAGGAGCTCCCACTTTCTTTTTTCTCACACCATTTGCTGTTCCTGCTTCCGGTAGGCTGCTAGGGAAACTGAGGCTAAGGAGGGTATGCTGCTTGAGCACACTTAGAAGGAGCAGAGGTACAAAGGATGGCCCGGTGTGTGAAGGTCACCTTGGAGATGTACACAGGCAGACTCAAGGGTGGAGTTCCAAGCTGCCAGGCTTCTTTGCCCTTTGTTATCTCTGTCACGGTGAGGTTCTTGATGCTTAGAGCAGAGGTGGCAACCAGGGACCGTGGAACCCCTTGGCCAGCTGAAGCTCGCTCCGTCTCAGCAATGTGGAACTTTCCTTCGGAGGCAGAGACGGGCATGGGAAAGGTGTCTTGGGTGCTGCTGATCCCTTGGCCCATGAGATGACTTCTGTTTTGGTATCTGTCCCTCCTGTCATAGGAGCCACTGTTCATAAGTTTCCTGCACCCAGTGGAACCCATGCTTGCCTGGAGCCACCTCACCCTGACAAGCTGGGGGAGGGGCATGGAGAGGGGAGAACTGTTTATAGAGGGCGCTCTGCCTCCGCCCCCCCATATGACTTCAGCAGCAGATGTACTTAATTACTGCTACACAAGCTAAACACCCTGCGCAGCCATTTCCCCTTTAGCAAGATGGGGTGTGAGTGTGTGTATATGTGTGAAAAAACGTAAACAGATTGTATAACAAAGTGTTCTCTAGCTGTCAGCAAGAGCTTTGAAAAATAAAACACTTCCCTCCCTGCTCACAATTGGCTGCATTGGGCACATCATGAATAAATCGCTCCCGGGGACCTGCGGAAAGATGTGTGGGAAAACTTTAATTAAAAGCTTGTCAGTGCAATTTTACCTGGGTGACCTCACCTGCCTGCAATGCCGCTGCCTAGCTTTGTTGTCTGTGGGACCCAGGGGCCCCTGCTTGTTTTGCTGACAGCCAGCCATTCAGAGAGGTCTTTAGGAGCTGGCTGTGGGTGGAGGGGAGTGGGAGGGAGAGCTAGGCTGCCCTGAAACCTCATTGTCTGGGGGGGGGGGCAGTCTTGTTTTCTAATTAGCTGCTCCCTAGTGTGCGTGGGCAGGGTATCTCCAAACAGGGCCCGGTGCTGGGGGATGCCTTCTATATACTTTCAGTTGGGGGGTCCCACCCCAGTCTCCTGGGCCCTGCCAGGCGTGGGCACAGAAAATGCACTCACCCTCAGGGCACTCCCAAGCTTGCCTGGTGGTGGTGTGGTGGTCGTGGTGAGGAGCACAGTCCCTATTCAGGTGGCCTCAACTGACGTAGGGGTGTTAGATGAGGTGCGCCTGGCTGGAGCTGAGTGCGCAGGTTGGCTGGAGGCATCCCTGTAGAACAGTTGGGGCTCCAGTCCTTCCAAGTACCCAGCTCCCTAACCCCTCCCCCAGCCTTCCTCCTGCAAAACAATTATTTTTAGATGTACTCTCAATTGCAGGCAGGCCTTCCTGCCCAGGAATTCATTCCTAACCCTCTAAGTGAGTCATCAAACCTCCTACCAGAAGCACCTCAGCCAGCTAGAAGTGTCCAAGTACTTCAAATTGGAAAGGGAGATTTGGGTTCGAACCCAAGGAGATACCTGGAGGATTCTAGCCACCTGCTTGCTTCAAGGCTGCAGGGGGCTGAGCTGGTTCTGGAGGGCTACCCATTTGGCTAAGCCCTTGGTTCCTCCTAGCTGATTTCCTTTGTGCCTCGCTAATTTGTTACAAGCTTTCATTCCTAATATTAATGGATTAATTGTACATTATAGCAATTAAATACTAATTAATCCATTTTCTGAACAACATCTTGCTTTTATCTATAGCTGTTTACCTGACAGACAAATATTTTGGTAGCAATTAAACAGCACACGGCACAGCCCCATACGGCGTTTAAACAAGTAAATAAGCATTAGTGTTACTTTTATCGGTCTGAGTGATAGCACGGTTGACATAATGACCAGCCTGGGTCTGAAGACTTCTACAGGGGTGTATTTTGTGACTTTATCGCAGATGAACCATATTCGTGTCTGCATATTAGCATCCAGCTCAATGGCCTGAGGCAACCACAGCCTTTACTCCCTGGTTGGAGGAATAGGAGCAGATTCAAGTCGAAGAGCTCCAATAACCTGTGCTCGGATGCTCTCAGCCCGGCGCTCTCCGGGGGAAATGTGGAATTTATTTGCCTCCGAAGAAACGTAGCTTTTGTAGTCCTGTCTGGGCTGCCTTTTGAGAAGTGTGCAAATTGAATTCTAGAGAAAAGTCTCCATGTTTGCATGGTGTCGCCATCTGTGCAGGGAGGCTACGTAACTCTCAGAGCAAAGAAGTTGATTTGGCGCAAAGTTCTGGAGTTTGATGATTGTGACACCACCCTATGCCTGGCTCTGATAGGGCCCTCTTAGCAGATTCAATCATGGTGGACTTGGTGCAGAAGAGGTACAGAAGTGGTGCAGAAGAGGTCAATAAAAGATATTGACTACTCAGGAAATATTAATCAACTCAGGAAATTATTATGTCAATGGTTATTACTAAACCAGCTATTTTCCAAATAAAAGGCACAGAAGCTTGTTAGATTTATAATAAGCCTAAAGCACTGGAGCTGGGCAGATATCAACCCTCTAAGCTATCTTGTCTGCTTCCCAGGCAAAATCCCCATAAGTATGTGCACATGTTTCATTTGGGCTGCTTCTGCTCCATCAGGCCAGTGCTCAGAAGAAGCCACTCTTGGCCATGGTGCCCGTGGTCCACGGTAGCCCTCGGTGAGGTCCCATTCTCCTCTTCGTCTATTTCCTCCTAATGGTTCCTCTCTAGGAAACCTACACTCAGCTTACCTCTCTTCTGCCCAGCTCAGGCTGTCAGCAACTTTATTAACCAAGCAGGGATAACTGGGGATCCTCCATCCCTTACATCACATGGATACAGGAGATGGTTCAACATACATATCAATGCCCACGGCAGGGCAGTAACCAGATCTCTGGCCCTGAAAACAGCATCTGGAAACACAGTGCGCAAGACCGTCCTCCAACAGGAGGCAAAGGGAGTCAGGAGAAGGGCTAGGCTCCCTGCAACAACCCATTCTCTGAGAACAGCCCCAGGCTCTGAGAACTACCATAGTCTCTTCTAACCCTAACCGTGAGTGAGATCCGCATTTCAAATGTTCCTTGACCTCACCCCTGCCCCCAACCTCCATGAGGATCTGGCTTGGTGTCCACATCCCAGCATATTTCATTTGTGAGTTCCACAAATAACGGGGTGAGGCCAGCGATGCGAGTCCTGATGGTTCTGACAGACTCAGTACCACTGCCTCCTGGTTGTGGATTCTGAAAGGATGCCCATTCAGAGCCCCCATTCCCGGCCACTGCACCATACACACTGGTGGAGAGTGCAGTGGGAAACTTGCTCTTCTTGTGGCAGAAGTGGCTGCTCCATCATTTCCTCCTTCTCCTTTTGCTCGGTTTTTCTTTCCCAAATCGAATCACTGTTTACCCACAAGCCTAAAGGGAGAAAACACTTGTTACTATTTTAATTCCTGTGGAGGTCTGGGCGCATATTCAAATATGCGCTTACTGTTTCTTTGTTCTGGCAGTGTCAGTGTATCACCATCAAGCCACCAGGTCACCTTATCAACAGTGTCGACGCTGCAGGAGTGACATCAGGAAACCTGGTGCTTCTTTCTTCCTTCCACCTATGCTTAACTAAGTGGATCCAACCCAAGATTCCAATAGGCACAGGATATGTCAAAAAGGAGCTGTGATGTATTGGAGGGATTGCCTCAAGATGTCTGAAGAGAGGACTCCAGGCTCAGGTACTTCCCAAGCTGTGATGCACTGAGATTTTTAACCTAGCTCTGAGAAAAACAGACTCAGGCAGAAAATACACACCTGATTAAGAAAATCAGCATGCAGCTGGGCAGTGGTGATACACACCTTTAATCCCAGCACCCGGGAGGCAGAGTCAGGCAGATCTCTGCGTTTCAGGCCAGCCTGATCTGCAGAGTGAGTTCCAGGGCAGCCAGGGCTACACAAAGAAACCTTAAAAAAAAAAAAAAAAAAAACAGAAAAACTTCACCACGAAAATATACATTTTACATAGAGTCCATCTATGACAGGTAAGTGTTCAAGCAAGGACAATATAGGTGGTAAACTTTAAACCCCTACCCAGATCTAGCCAATGGTCAGAACATTCTCCACAGTTGAGTGGAGAGTGGGATATGACTTTCTCATGTACTCTGGTGCCTCACATTTGACCATGTCCCCTGGAGAGGGAGACCTGGTGGCACTCAGAGGAAGGACAGCAGGTTACCAAGAAGAGACTTGATACCCTATGAGCATATACAGGGGGAGGTAAGCTCCCTCAGGAACAGTCATAGGGGAGGGGAATAATGGGAAAATAGGGGGGGGGGGGGGAGGAATGGGAGGATACAAGGGATGGGATAACCATTGAGATGTAACAAGAATAAATTAATAAAAAAAATTTAAAAAAAAAAAGAAAATCAATATAACAGGAAGCTAGATGGCACTTCCTTGGTCAGAATTTCCAAAGCTGACCATTGCTTAGACCTTCCTGCTGTCCCATCAAGCCTGTTGTTATTTAAGAGTTGGAGCACAAGTCAAAAATAGAGCTTTAAGTTGGATATACTAATGCTTTTTTTTTTTTCTGCATTGCATTGAATTATCCACCAGGAAGTGCAGAACAGTGATGGGCAAGTGAGCTCACAGGTAAGGCTGCCTGCCTTGAGTCCCCAGTGGACAAGATGCTGCTTCCACAGGGGTGACTTCCTAAGAGGAGCACAGACCTCACTCTGGGGGCTCCATCCTAACGGACGATGTGGAGCTTGTATGGGTTGCTGCTCACCTGGGCCTGCTTACTTCTCAGTACAGTGCTCAGAGCCATTGTGGGATGTACAGCTAGCTCTGTCATGTTAGGGGTCCTGAAGAGCTTTGTGACAGAGCATCAATGTCCTGCTCTGTAATGACACAGCATCAGGGTCACCTCAGGGTCCCCAGCCTTTCCCTCTCCCAAGTGCTGCTGGCACTATCATCCGAAAGGTGGTGTGGAGATGCTGCTGTCGCTGCAGAGTGAGAGGGACAAGTATGGCTCAGCTCCCACAGAACGGCACCCAGACAGGGCATTGCCAAAGAATACTAAGAACTTGATTTTCAAAATGAGAAGAAGGATGTCAACAGACGTTTATGCAGACAGTCTCGAGGTGACCACCAAGCATGTGAGAGAAGATGTCCATCACTGCTGATCGCCAGGAAATGCAAATCAAACCTGTGGGAGCTCCTACCACACACACATCAAGACAAATATCAGGGAAAGAATAGAAAACAAGAGGCTGCAAGCCTCCCGGCCGGAAGCCTCCACCACCACAACTATATGGTTACTGCTCAAACTTCAAAAATTAGGATTAGTACATGATCCAGCAATTCAACTCCAGATTTATATGAAAAAGTATTCTAGCAGGAACCAGAGCACATTTGTGCCCCATGCTCATAACAACACTATTTCCAACAGACAGAGGCAGTGCCCATTAATAGGTTTGTGGCCTGTGTTTATAAGATATGGCATAAAAAACAGTAGGATATCATCTTTAAAAAGCAGGGAGGTTGTGATTCACACCAGAAAATATACAAATGTAAATAAATAAAATAAGCCAGTCCCCAATGGACAGAGACCATATGATCTATGTGACAAGGGTCTCCTAGAAAGATGTAAAGTCATATCCCCAGACAGAGAGGACACCCGTGAACCAAAGACAGAGCTCCATCAAAGTCTAGCCAGGTGGACCATTGGGTCTGATTTTCTCACAGGAACATGCAAGAGTCAAAGATGTCTGTGTGACTGGAATGTCCCATCGTCAGCATGAATGGTGACATAACCCTACCCCTGAACAGTCCACATCCCCAGCTAACCTTTCTGTGGGGGCAGCTGCATCTCCTAGGGAATCCTGACAGCCTCAGCCCCATCACCACAGACCCAGCTGTCTGCCGCGCCACTGTTCAGCCCACTGCGTGGCCATAACACCAGACTGAGGTCTGCTCTAGAACTCTGCATCAGCTTCACTTTAGGTGGTTCCATAGTGCCCAGAAGAAACATAACTTCACACACACGAGGTCACTTGAATAGTCAAACTTAGAGATGAATGATACAGCCACTAGAGTGGAGATTGACTTTCATACAAACTCGGGTGTACCATATTTGACCACGTCCTCTTGATGGTGAGACCTGGTGGCCCTCAGAGGAAGGATAGCAGGCTACCAAGAAGAGACTTGATACCCTATGAACATATACGGGGGGGGGGGGGAGGTCCCCTCAGTCACAGTCATAGGAGAGGGGAGTAGGGAGTAAGCGGGAGGCAGGGAGGAATGGGAGGATACAAGGGATAACAATTGAGATGTAATATGAATGAATTAATAAAAAAGCATTTGAAGAAGTTCTTTAGATTTCAGGAAATTAATCTGGGGACTAACTGTCTTGGAGAGTTCAGTGAGCAGCAGTAGACGTGTTTGTTGTCCAGTCAGAGAACTGGCAATGAAAAGTTCCTTTGTGCCCAGCCATGAGTGACTGTGGGCATCAAGGTAAGTCTTGTAGAAGACTTGCCAGTCCTAGGCAGTTCTGAAGAAGGTCCTAGTGTCTCTGGTGAGGGAACAAAGACAGGACTTGGACTCTGTGAGGCAAGCACTGGAGATGGCTGGAGTACAGGGTAAACAGGGGCAAGAGCAGGAGCTGGGTAGAGCCCAGAGAATTCACGTGCACCTTGCATTGTACCAGGTCCTGTCTCTATAGCACATGTAAGCTATTTAGTGTTGCTGCAAGCAAGGGATACAGCTTGGAAGATCATGAGCAGGGGATGACAGGCAAGTGCAGCTGGGTAAGTGAAGGTGAGCAGGTGTGATCCAGTAGGTGAGTGTGCACAGATGGGGTTCAGGGTAAAGGGTATTCTTTTAACCAAGACCTGCAGGGTGTTCTTTGTGTGCTAGTGGGCATATTGTTTGGGGCCAAACAGAAACATGCTCTTCCAAGATTTAGAGACATTTTCTATAGTCCCTGAATACCGGCAGATCCATTTAAAAAAATACTATGGGTGACTGGTAAAATGTTTAAAAGTTCTATTTTCTCTCATTTTAGAACCTCAGAGATCAGTTCTGTACTGACAGAAAAGTGACTTCATAAAAATCCACAAATCTTTTGAGAGTAAAAAAGAAAAGAGGGTATTATGGTTTGGATGTGAAGTACCCCCTATAAGCTCACAGGTCTGAATGTGTGGGTCCCCCAGAGGCACTGTTTGAGGAGTTTATGGAGCCTTTGTGAAGTAGACCCTGGCTGGAGGAAGCAGATGTCCATGGGGTGGGCCTTGAGGTTCATAGTCCAGCCTTGCTTTCGGTATCCTATCTCTGTAGCTTTGTTTTCTAAGATGTGAGCAAGCAGCAGAGCTCATTCATTCCCACAGCCATGGGGATGCCTGCTGCCATGGATTCTCTGTAGCAACGGACTGCCTCTTCAAACCTTGAGCCAACACAAACCTTTCTTCCTTAAGTGTCGCTTTTCCAGATATCTGGTTGCAGGGATAAGAATAGTAACAATATAGACCACCAATGAGACTTATGTTTCTTGCTTACAAGCCCAATCCTAGGCATTTAATGTATGCATGCTTATCACTGGGTTCAGTGTCTTGAGGAGCATCCCGTGTGAACGCTTTCTAATGGGACTGCTATTCATAGCATCAGCATGTGTCGCCCAGTTCTAGGGATGCTTTTGGTAAACGAGAAATAATCATTTCAATAAACTTTTAATTAGACTGAAATTGGACATATTATATCTTTTGCCTGTTTTTCTATTAAACTCTTTTCTTCTTCATCCTTAACTTCTATTCTGACAATTTCTCCATTTCTTAGAATATATATATAAATGTATTTCTTCTTCTCCTTTGTCACTGAGCTTTTGAGTAACCTTACGGTAGCATGTATGTGTTTGGTTTCTATTGCTGTGATAAAGGCCATGGCCAAAAGCAACTAGGGGAGGAAAATGTTTATTTAATCTTACAGTTTATAGTCCATCAATGGGGGCCTAAGTAGGAACTCAAGGCAGAAGCCTGGAGGCCAGAACTGAGGCAGAGGCCATGGAGGAGCACTGCTGGCTGGCTTGTTCAGCTTGCTTTCTCATACACCTCAGGACAGCCTGCTCAGGAGTGGCACCACCCACATCAGTCATCAATCAAAAGAGACACCCTACAGGTTTGCCCATGGAACACTCAGTTGGGGCCTTTTCTCAGTCAAGGTTTTCTCTTCTCAGATGACTCTAGCTTATGCAAAGTTGACAAGAAAGCAGAGAATATGTGGTTTTTCTGCCACAAAAATTTAAGCTCTTGTTGAAAATTTCAGTGTCTCACTGCTTTTAGGTTTTTAGCAGCAATCTGGGTTTATATTTGTAGTCATGTTAGAGTGGAACCCACTCATTTTAAAGATCATTTTCTGATAATTCTGGACTTTTAAAATTAATTAATTAATTAATTAATTCACTTCACATCCCAATTGTAGTGCCCTCCATCCTATCCTCCTGGCTCCACACTCCCTCCCTCTTTCTCCATCTCCCCTCCGCATTTCTAAGAGAAGGGGAGGTCCTCCCTATCCATCCACCCCAGTTCATCACGTCACATAAGGACTGAGTGCATCCTCTTCCCCTGTGGCCTGCAAAGGCAGCCCCGCCAAGTGGAAGTGATCAAAGATCAGGCAACAGAGTCCATGTCAGAGACAGCTTCCACTCCCTTTACTAGTTGACCCACATGAAGCCTGAGATGCCCATTTGCTACATCTATGTAGGGGGCCTAGATCTGGTCCATGCATGGTCCTGGGTTGGTACTTCAGTCTTCTCAAGCCCCTCTGGGCCCAGGTTAGATGGCTCTGTTTGTCTCCCTGTGGGGCTCCTGTCACCCCCAGGTCCTTCTATCCTCCCCGCATCCACACTGCGCTTTTCCACAAGACTCTCTACACTTCTCCCAATGTTTGGCTGTGAGACTCAGCATCTGTTTCAAACTGCTGCTGGGTGGAGCCTCTCAGAGGACACCTATGCTAGGTTCCTGTCTGCAAGTATAGCAGAATATCATTAATAGTGTCACAAATTGGGATTGGCATTCTCCTGTAGGATGGGTCTCAGGTTGGTCCAGGTATTGGTTGGACATTCCCTCAATCTCTGCTCCATCTTTACCCCTGTATATCTTGTAGAAAGGCTAAGTTTTGGGTTCAAGTTCTTGTGGGTGGGATGGTGTTCCCCTCCTTCCACTAGGAGTCTTGTCTAGTTAGAGGGCTTATGGATCAGTAGGATTAACATAGTAAAAGCAGCCATCTTACAAAAACAAATCTACAGATTCAATACAATTCCCATCAAAATACCAACACAATTCTTTACAGACCTTGAAAGAATAATTCTAAACTCTATATGGACACACACACACACATACACACACACACACAGAGAGAGAGAGAGAGAGAGAGAGAGAGAGAGAGAGAGAGAGAGAGAGAGAGAGAGAGAGAGAGAGAGAGAGAGAGAGAGAAGGGGGGGAGAATAGCTAAAACAATCCTATACAATAAAAGAACTTCTGGAGGTATCTTCATCCCTGACTTCAACCTATAGTACAGAACAATAGTAATAGAAATAGCAGGGTACTAGCATAGAAATAGGCTAGTTGATCATTGGAATCAAATCAAAGATTCAGAAATAACCCCACACACCTACAAACTTGATATTTGACAAAGGAACCAAAACCATACAATGGAAAAAAGACCGTATCTTCAACAAATGGTGCTGGTCTAACTGTATGTCTACAAGTAGAAAAATGCAAATTGATCCATATTTAGCACCCTGAGCAAAACTCAAATCCAAGTGGATAATTCTGAATGTAAAAAAAAAAAGTTTATTTTGTTTTTATGTATGTGTATGTTTGTTGGTTTGTGCACAGTAAAGGTGCCCAAGGAGGCCAGAGAGGACTTTGGGTGGCCCTGGGGATGAGTTAAAAGCAGTTCTGAGCTACCTGACAAGGGTGCTGGGATCTAAACTCTGGTCTTCACTAAGAAAACAAGCACTCTTAACTGGTAAGCTATCTCTCAGCCCTTTATTTTATTTTAATTAAGCTCTTTAATGTGTACTTTCTGGTTTATGCCACGAGGCATGGACTTCCACTTGGTTTTTATCCATCTGACAGGCACAAGACACTGTGGGAAGATCCATTTTCTAACTGTGACTTCCAAAGCTGTCCCTGTCAAGGATAGAATGTCCCTCTGTCCATAGTTTGTGATTTTTTTGTCCCTTTCTGGCCTTGTTATGTACTATGGGTTCCAACACCACATGACTCCAAGGCGCACCATGCCCTAAGGTCCTCCTTGGGAATGACAGATAGCAGTAAAGCTAGGAACATCTTTGGATCCATAACTATTATTGATTGAGGAGTTGTTGAAATTTCACCCCAGGAGACAATCGTGACCTTGGGTGACTTGCCCAGGGTCTTTTCCAGACTCTGTATCTCTCCCTGTCTGCCTGTCCAGCACAGGGAAGCACTCTGACTCTAGTTCGTTAGCAAATCTTCAGCTTTCTTCCCATGACTCAGTTGGCTCTTTTTCTTTCTTCTCTCACAAAAGTGGGGAGGGGGCTATTCACCTCATTCATTGCTGACACTGAGGACTTCTCAGGGTGGGGAACAGTTGTAAAAATAAAGAAAATGTATTAGAAAGAAACAGCTGTTGAAATATTACTCTGACTTGAAACCACAGACTGCAATTTGTCTTCTTCTGGTGATTAAACAGGAAGCTTCCACTCTCCAGATGGAGAGAAACACTTTCCCAGCTCAGCGCAGGCCCACTTGCTTGACTGAACAGACACTGTTCACCCCAGAGCAAAGCTGACCAAGGTAGGGAGAAATGCAAAGCTGGAGAGCAGGCCCCAGCATGGAGAGAGGGAGGACCAACTGTCTGTCTTTCCTCAGGAGGCTGTGAGACTTGTGGTTTGTATAGTTTGTAGACAAATTAATCTCTGACCAGTCCTCAGAGGTGCAAAACCCTTGTCTCAAAGTGAATTGGAACAATTCGGATTCCCCTAGAACAGGCTATATTTACAGCTAGGTCTTCATGGAAATTAACTCCTGGGAATTTGAAATGAAAACAAGAATTTCCAAACTGTTAGGCTGTATTCAGGTTTTGTCACTTACTTCTATGTGCAATTCTCCTGTTGGGTTTTTTAACTTATATTTTATGAAAACAGGTTCCAAAATGAGGTCCAAGTCAATCCTTTGAAGGAAGCACATTTTAATAATTTATGTCTGTCCCTCAAAGAAAATACACTGCATCCATGTTTGTGTGGGGTGCCAGTATAGCTAGCAGACTTCAAAAGACAACTTGCCTTTCTTCTTCTTAGGCAGGACTACTTGAAGCTTCCCTCTTCAGAAAAACTGAAAATCTGAGGTTGATCTCTGCCCCTTCCTGTCCCCTGGTTCCAAGGTCCCCTCCCCACCCCATTGGAAGGTTCCTCATTCTAATTCTTCTGTGACCCCCTCCACAAGTTCCAGATTTGTGTGTGCTGGGTGTGCTAAGCCCAATTTAGCAGGAACTAAAGGATGTAAAGTATTAGTTATTGACAGAAAAATCCCTCAAAGGACAATGTTGGTCTCTTGTATTGATCAATCCCCTCCCTCCTCCTTCTCTTCTCCTCTCTGCCTCCATCCTTCCTCCCTCTGTCCCTCTAAAACTAGAGTTAGATAGAAATAGAGTGGGAAAGATACTAGTATTTATTCATTCATTCATAATTATGTGTATATGTGTGCGCATCTCTCTCTCCCTCCCCTCTGTGTGTGTGTGTGTGTGGTGTACATGTGTGCAGTTGCCCCCAAAGACCAGAAAGAGGGCGTCCAGTACCGTGGAGCTGGGGTTGCAGGCAATTGTGAGCTACCTGATGTGGGTGATGGGAACCGAATTTGAGTCCTCTGCAGGAGCAGTAATTGCTTTCAACCATTGAGCTTTCTCTCCAGCCCCACTTTAGTTTTCAAGCCTCTGCAAACAAAGTGAAAGTCTGTATGCAGGCTGCGCACAGTCGGTGGCCAGTGAAAATGGTGAGGGCTTTCTTGTTTTGTTTCTCTGGAGCTGGGGACAATGGAACTTGTGGCCTCACGCATGCTAGGCAAGCACGGTGCCACTGAACTGTACACCAGCCCTCTTCTTTCTTTTAAGGCATTAACTTGCTCCTGCTGGCCTGAAATCCTTGACCCTCCTGCCTCAGCCTCCTGAGTCACACCCCACCACTGGCAATGGCTGACCCGTCTGTGTCTACTGAGCAGCGTTCCTGCCTAATAGGACCCACAAAGGAGACCCCAGTGCACCCTAGGGAATCTCTGGATTCTTAGGGATCGAATATAAGTGAGGTGTCTGCTAACCGTGATGAGTTGAGAAATCATTATCTCACAAGCAAACTCACATAGTTCCTAGATTGCTAGTAGTTTTTGGTGTGTGTGAATTTAGATAGCAGAAAATGGCTGAGTGGAAGATGTCTAGTTGAGAGGAGAGAGAGCATCAGCCAGAGTGGGAGGGAGACGAAGGGGGACATAGGAAGAGCAAAGTATGATCAAAACACATGATCTACATGTATGAGAGTCCCATCATATAATTGATATGACAAATAAATAGCTAAATAAAAATTAAGTCTGAGTAATATTTTGAAAAGCTGTGTTTTTCCTTGGCCCTCAACTCAAAAGCTGCAGCAGTTCATTCTTGCTCTCCACTTCTCATCCGTTAATACTGAAATCTCAGTATGTAACAGTATGTAACTAGTATGTAATAGTATATAACCAGTATGTAACAGTATGTAACTAGTATGCAACAGTATGTAACTAGTGTGTAACTAGTATGTAACACTATGTGACTAGTATGCAACAGTATATAACTACTATGTAACAGTATATAGCTAGTATGTAACAATATACAACTAGTATGTAACAGTATGTAACTAGTATGTAACAGTATGTGACTTGTATGTAATAGTATATAACCAGTATGTAACTAATATGTAACAGTATGTAACTAGCATGCAACAGTATGAAACTAGTATGTAACTAGTATGTAATAGTATATAATCAGTATATAACAGTATATAACTAGTATGTAACAGTATGTAATTAGTATGCAACAGTATGTAACTAGTATGTAATAGGATGTGACTAGTATGTAACAGTATGTAACTAGTATGCAATGGTATGCCATGGTATGCCTGTCTGAGAGGCTCAAAAGTGGTTCCATTCATGTTCTAGGCTTGGAAAGCTGAAGCCCTGGGTTTTCTTTGCATGAGGGGATGGGTCTGGCTGCATTCACCAGCGATTTCTGGTCACTAGCCAATTAGAAGTTTATATGCATGCCTGTACCACTTAAAAATGTTCTGAGGGTCTGGCTTTGTTATGAAGCCAGATGATCTGTTTTTAATATAAATATTTTGGCTTTATTAAAGTTCCTAAGCCAAAGTTTCTGAGGCACTTTTATTTAGATCATTGTTGCATGATACTTTGGTGCATGAGTGCAGAGTGACCAGTGGTCCATAGGAGACAGAGGGCTCTGCATGAGGGCTACAGTGTGAGATATACTCCAGAGAGGAAGAGGGGGGAAGGGAAGCCTGTGTGCTGGACCATGACTTGATCTGTTTGAACTGAGGAGAGGGTGGGAGGCTGTAGGAATAAAAGAGGTGGGGAGGAAGGAGTCTGAAGCTTAAGAAAATGAGGGGTCAGGAGGAGGATTCTTGTAGTGGGTTACAGCCAGCCAGGGGCTGAGATTCTCAGGCAATATTGACTGATGGATTGTTTGAAGTTATTTTTACATATCTCTGGTCCCCCTGAGTATAGAGCTTTATAGGGCATAAGGCCGATCCTCTGCTAAAAGTGCAAACCGCAACAGATGTAAGATCTGGTTCAGCAATTGTGCGGCCACCATATTGGGGGTGAAGGGCTCTGCTGTGTCCTGAGAGCAAGCCTTTCTGCAGAGGAAGGGTGGACTGCAGACCTGTGGCCTACTCAGCCAGACAAGAGGTTAGAGATAAGCACAGCACAGCAGCCTACAGGCCAGTTCCCCTGAACCATCCCCTTCCCTCATGAAAAAACAGCAGCAAAGACCTCTCCACTGCCCTGGAACTGCATCTCCTCACTCTGTCTCTCACAACTTCCCCCAGATGGATCCAGGGCTCCTTTGGGAGGCCAGTCAGTCAGGAATGGGTCTGGTTAAGGCCTGGGTTGTCTTTCCCTGTGAGTTGGGTCAAGTCTCATTGTTGGATTTCACACTAGAGATTTACTTTCAAAATACCCTTACTAACAGAAAAGCCTTCTGCTTAATGTAGGGAACAGCACAGTTAAAAATGAAAGGCCTCCTCTGCTCTATCTGGGTAGGGAAATTTTAGATACCTGAAGTCTAGTTCCCTCAGCTAGGTCAGGAGGGCACCAAGGACAGCAAATGCAGCCCAGGAACCCCTAGTTGGGCAGTGAGAAAGGTGAGGGCGAGCACCTCCCCCACCCCAGTTGTGCTGTACCTGACTCTGTGCTCAATACTGCCAACTCACCTTTTTTTCAACTCCCCTAAAGCTCCCTTCTTGGATTGAGGAGGACTGGGTATCCCTGCTAGGCTAATTCTCCTAGGCACCAGAAGACTGTGCTCTTTGCCCAGTGTCTTTGCTGGAAGACTAATTTTATCTCTGGAAGGAAAGACTTTGAAAGCTCATCTAGGCCTTGATTTTGGTTGGAAGTCACGCATATTTTCCCTGATCTGACCTTGTCATTGGCAGGAATTGACTTGTGGAACTCATTAGATTGATTGTGTGATCTGTCATAAATCCCCTTTCTCTGTTTCTGTAAACCTGCTCTCTCTCTCTGCTAGAGAATAGTTTCAAGTGGATGTTGACTTCGTGAAAACGTCTAATGCATGAAGCCCCCAAGAAAAATCAGATCATCAGCAAGAAGATGAGATTCACTTATTTAAAAACTAAAAATTTTGATGACCCTCTAGGAGGCCACATTACATATGAAATGAGTATACTGGGACAGCCCAGCTGAGGAAGGGATAATGAATTCCAGAGGCAAATGAGAGAAGATCCTGGGCACTCACACTATCAGTGGTGCTTCCGTGCTGCAGGCTCCATCTTTCAGGATCAGTGAGTCCTGTCCTTCAGAGGACAGGCAGCTGGACCGAGTATCCAGGTATCTCCCTGAAGTAGAGAGGTCTTTGCTCCCTAACTTACAAATGTTAAGCCCAAAAAGCAATTTAACCAAACAGTGAACGAAACCCGGGGTGACTCATTTCTAGTCATCGTTGCTTACAGATTTACTTATGTTGCTGTTATTTATAGTTTCTGACTACTATCATCAAAGACACTGTGACCTTAATAATTTTTTATGGAGGCCTAGATGTCACACATAATACTATTTTCATAAGAGAAAAAAATCTCCAGGCAAATGCAGCTCAGATGAGGTTACAATATAGGAAGGAAGAAAATGAAAGCACTATTATCATCTCTACTTTTCATTTTGGGGTACCACAAGCCCCTCGCAGGCCACAGACCACACGGCGGTATCAGCTCACTGCTCCTTTCTCAAGCAAATGGTGATTTTTTTTTTTCAAGGATAGCAAGAATTAGAACAACTCTTCTGGCTCCATCTTTCCTTTCTGAGAAACCAATGAAAATGCAAATGGGCCGGGTGCTTTTGTGTGAGATTTCTCCCCCAGCTTTATCGCCTCTCCCACTCAGGCCCTGGAATCCAATTACATTACCCGTGGTCCAAGTGCAGGGCCCAGGGCTGTCTGGTGGAAGCTGGAAAATAAGATGAGAGGCCAACAGTCAAATTCTTTTCTCTGCTTCCAGGGTGTGACTGTGAGGAAGCACGCATCCCTTTAACGTCTTGCAAAAGAATTATAAGCCTTAAAAATGGGAGAGGGAGAGACCTCAGCCTTCTAGAAGCAACCTTGGGCAACTAAAAGAAGATGAAAACCCCCCAGAGAAAGTTCAGGTCCCTCTGTGGTTCTCTAACAAGTTCTTTGTTTCTGAGCTCCACGGAGCATGCCTGAGGGGATGTTCCTTACTTAACTACTTAGGTCTCTGTTTTCAGGATGGAGTTTCTCCATCCTGGAATCTTATGGGATTCCAGCTCTGGCCTGCATCAAAGTTGTCCTGCAAAGAGGCTGGGGTTCTGTGTGTGCGTGCGTGATGGAACAGCTCAATCTTGGGCACTGCTTTGCCAGGACACCCTGAGAATGCTCCTCAGGCAAGCAGGGAGTGTTGACATGATTGCTATCAGCTGTAACTATTATGGCACAACCATCAATTAGCTCTGTACTTGCAAAATAGCACCTGGGAAATCTTCCTCCACAAACTTGTTTAACCTTTTCTACCCCCCTCCTCCAGTGACAGGCCAAGATTTACCGTTTTTAAGACTCACAGCACCTGGGTTGATGTTATCGTTGATGAGAAATGCCTGGGAGGGGGCGTGCCAGCAAGACTGGCTGTTCATTAAGAAAGAACTTTACCCTAAGAGCAAATTTAGTGTTTCTACTAATAACATTCTAGACAACGATTAATTTTGACAAGGCAGACCTGGGCTCCTGCTCAGAAGCAGTGAAGGGCCCATCTCTCCATTGCTCTGCACCTGCCTCTGATGGGGACAGAGATGTGGTCGCTGTTGGCAGCAGTGGTGATATTTCTAGAAAAGGAAGCCAGGGACCACTGGAGGCTTCCCCAAGCCCTGTCACTCAGTTAGTGGATGTGATTTTTGGACTGTAAAATTGGGGCTCAGTGTTCTCCTAAAAAAACAGAAGATGAGAGACACAGTGCCACAGGCTGCCTAGCTCGCCTACAAATCCAGATCTCGACCTGTGAGCTTCTAATATTCCTCTCCAGCCACCCCAGACCTGACACATCTTCATTAGCCCAGTTATTAGAGAGGGTCTGGTGCACCACACTGTGGGGTGGTTGGGTGATGAACCCTAGCTTATTGGAAAGATGTAATCTGAGGTCCCTGATTGTAAGGAGCCGTAGGGAGTGTGCTGTGTGCACATACTGTAGTCATGTGTCTTCTTTCATTCAAAGCTGTCAGCTACATAGCTCAGACTCCAGATAGCCATCGGATTAGCTTTAATGGGATGCTTTTTTTTTTTTTTTTCTTCATCATCATTAAGATGCAGTTGCGACTCCATGGGCTTCAGTTAAGGATTGCTAAATTTGTCAGTCTGGACTTGAGCCACAAAAGTAGCATAATAAGAGGGTGTGACAGGCGCATGCTTGCTACTCCTTTGCAGAGTCCTGGCTGGGGACACTCCTAAGTCTCAGCCTGAACCAGTGGCAGGCTACACAGCATCCCCATTCTTACCCAAATGTCTACTATAGACTGTTTAAAAAAGTTTTCTGTAATTATAACAAGTTGAAGATCAGCAAGACAAAGGGACATGGAAACTTATCCTCAAATCAGCTCCTTGGGATTTCTACAGATGCAGTCTAGGGGTCTGGGTCAGCTCTAGTTTCTCTGCCAGTTAAAGAATTAAAAGGCAGTAAAGAGCTGAAGTGCAACAGGCGAGAGCACAGACATCTCATGCATCATGGACCGAACCAGGGAATCAGCAACTGAGAAAGGCACTTTTCCAGGATGAGAAAATAGACATCTACAGCAGTCGCACAGAGAAAAGGATGCCCTGAAAAGCTAGGTGTGTGTGTGTATGTGTGTGTGTGTGTGTGTGTGTGTGTATGTGTGTGTGTGTGTGTGTGTGTGTGTGTGTAGAAGCCAAAGAATGTAGTCTCTTCTCCAGGGGTTTTCTCCTGTAACTTAGGGTTGGTCAGTTTGAAGACAGCGAGGCTGGTTGATTGGTGCAGAACTGTATGTGTCAGGTCCTCAGTAAGGTTTGAACTTGTTTAGCCAGCCTATCAGCAGGGGGCCTGCTGATGGGAGACAAAAGCCTGTGTAGTTTTTTTTTTTTTTTTTTTTTGAACTGCCACGCTTTTGTTTCAGGTCAGGAGGTTGAGGAGGAAGCAGCCATTTTGGATATTTGCCACCTTTATTACCTGGCCTTGGCCCCTCCTCTCTATCTGTCTGCCTACCAGGGAATGTAACTCCCAGTCTTCCACAGCCATCTGTCCTCAGTTGACATGTCCCAAGTCAAGAGTCTACTTGTTTGAGCCCTCACCTCGGGGGCAAGTATTTGTTACATTTTAAATGAAGAGAGGGGTGTCACAAATTGCTTTTGGGGGAGTCTGATAACGTTAGGACAAACTCCATATGATTAAAGAACAAGAAGAATACAGACCACAGACAGAAACAGCTGGAGCCGATCAGCACCTCTAGCCAGGCCCCACTTGGCGAGAGTGGCCTGAGGTGAGCACCACTTCCCAGGACTCAGCTTTATACACCACCCAAGGAGAAACATACCTGACAATTCCAGGGCTTTCAGATGTGAAATGAAAATCCTTTACAGAAACTTGTGCATTACTGGCCATCTCCAAACACTGGTAAGCCTAGCATCTAGGAGCCTGGAAAGGAAGATTACAAACTCAAGACCAGTGTAGGCTACAGAACAAGGCTCAACCTCAAAAGTGCAAATAGTGATGTTATTCCATGCAAAGAAAAGCAGAGTTTATTTTTATTTAAGACAGGGAAGGAGCTGGAGAGATGGCTTAGAGGTTAAGAGCACTGGCTGTTCTTCCAAAGGTCCGAGTTCAATTCTCAGCAACCACATGGTGGCTCACAACCATCTAGAATGAGATCTGGTGCCCTCTTCTGGTTGGCATGCACACATGTGGGCAGAATATTGTGTAAAATAGCAAAAAGTAAACAAATCTTAAAAAAAAAAAAAAAGATAAAGAAGCCTGCCAACGGACCATCACTTTCAGATGTTCTTGGTGAAGCACAGGTAATGCCGGATAATTCCCTTCCATATTTATTTAGGGATTCTCCTGCTTGCTGGGGAAGGGCAAGAATGCTGTCTCCCTTTGGCTCATGTGAGTGCCGCTCCCCCGCCATGGACTTTCAGAAGGAAGGGGCTGCTTCAGAGATAGACAGACCTCAGGACAAAGGCTCTGAACAGTTTCCAATACCCTACTTCACAGGACAGGAAGGAAGTCACCAGGTCTGCCATGTTTCCTCCCCTGCCTTCTCACTATGCCCACGCAAGCCCTCCATCCCTTCAGACATTGACAGAGGGCCATCTTTGCAATGGGTTTGGATGAGAGAAATAGCCTCATGAGGTTGTGGCCAGGCTGTGGGCACCAACTCCCTCTGGGAGCACTTACTGCACAGGACCCAGGGGTAGCTTCTCTCCAGCTCTATTTGGCCTCTGATACCACCTGGAAGACTGCATCTCTCATCCTCATTGGGCTGAGATCTCTACTTCCAACTCTGTGCTTGGCATGTTGGGCTCTGTCCTTCTGATCTTCCTGAGGACAGGCTGAAGGGTGGGGCATGGGTTGCATCCTGCTGGTGAAGAAGAGGACAATGCAGATGGCTACCTATGCTCAAAAGGTCTTAGGCATTTAAGAGGTACCCTAGTGAGGGTCAGCCTGGTTGTAGCAACCCTGTGTGTACCAATGGTTGAGAGAAGAGCAGCCGTCTGCTATTCCCATGATGACTGTCAGGACATTGCAAAGAGCAACAACAGTGATCTGAGCCTCTGCCTGGTGTTAGGCCTATGCTATGTCCATATGGGGACAGAGCCAGTGGTGGGGTCAAATAGCAACAGGGGCAAGGGACAATACCAGTCTCTCTCCACAGGGCTGGCGAGATAGTTCAGTTGGTTTACCATTTGTTGTGCAAGCATGGGGGCTTCAGTTTGATCCCCAGAACCCACATTTTAAAATGTAGGCATGGCAGCTTGCACTCCCAATCACAGGGAAACAAGAGCAGTGTATCCTCGGGGCTCACTGGTCAGCCTGCCTGGTCTACATAGCAACTTTCAAGAAACTCTGACAAAACACAAGGTGGGTAGCTCCCGGGACACAACACTCAAAGTTTTCCTTTGGCCTCTACATCCACACATATGAATATGTACACACACAAATACAACACACAAAAATATAACACACACACACACAAACACAACATATACATGAATATGTACACACACAAACACAACACATGAATATGTGCACACACGTATACACATGTAAACACAACACATGTAAATACAACACACACACACACACACACACACACACACACACACACACACGATAGCAATCTCTCCTTGGCTAGGCTTTTTGTCTGGAAGGGGAACTGTCACTGGAGAGGATGACCTGTTACTTCTTCATGACCCTTCCTTCCACTTCAGCAGGACAACCACTCTGGCATCAGTCACAGGACTGGCCCTGAGATGCTGATGAAGATGATGGCTATAGATACAAGGTGCTATTCCCTTCCCAGTTCTCACTTGCCTATTTTACCCAAAGAGCTGGAAATCCCTTCCATCCCGTGAAACGGCATGCATGGGAAATGTGTGCTTGGTGGCACCATTTGCACAGGGCAACTGACAGAACTGATGCTGGCAAGGGAACACTCTTCCTCGTTGTTTGTTGGGGACAAGACAAGGAGTTTCCAGTTTCAGATTGACGTGAACAGAAAGATGAGCCTCCAAAAGGAAATGAGTCAGAGGCTCAGGGTTGGGAAAATTCCTGAAGGCCAATGACTGGTGATGCCTCAGGACAGCTGGGAAGCTGTGGGCTGCTGCTGGCACTGGCTTCGCCAACTCCTTCCAACAGGTCCTGTTTGCATAGATTCTCATCTGCTAAGCTTTTCTACAACGTGAAAGCATCCAGGGCTCAAAAATCAAAGCTGAGTCCTCTAGAGTTTTTGTGTGACATGTGCTTACAGTAATTTATCAGCCAGGAAGGCAGCATTGTAGGTACTCCACAGGGGGGCTGCTTTTGACTAAGCTGTCAGAAACAAGAGGGTGGTTTTCTGGTTTACCCAGGTTCTTTGCTATGTCTCTTTTAACTCTTCTTTTCCTCCTCAATCTCTCTGTCACAGGGTCCCAAGAGACATTGCGCAAGTCCAGGTGTCCAGCTTAGAGCCCTTCCACTCTGCAGTGTGCCTGAGGGCTGGTTGCCTCCCCCTATCTTCCTGCACAAGAAGCATTTACTTAAGAGTAGTTTACTCTTGAAGGAAAGTTCTTCCACTAAGTAGCTTTAACTATATAGATGAAAAGGAAAGGAGACAGCTCTCACTTTTCACAACATAGTAAAGGTAGTTTTATTCTTTGGAAAGTACTCTGAGCTTGAAGGGCCCTGAGGCTTTGGTAAACAACAGCAGTAGCCTCTGAAACAACCAAGCAATTAATTCCAGGAAGCTTCCTGGTTCTCCCGACAATGACGCAAGTGGCCACTGAAGGTTTAAGCTCTCCCCCTGTGAGTAGAGTGCCTCCCACTGCCCTGGCTGGAGCCATCTTACCCCTTAGGTATTCTACGATTTGCTCACACAGATTCTCTCTTTCTCCACATCCTCGCCAGCATGTGGTGTCACTTGAATTTTTGATCTTAGCCATTCTGATGGCTGTAAGATGGAATCTCAGAGTCATTTTGATATGCGTTTCTCTGATGACTCAAGATGTTGAGCATTTCTTTAAGTCCTTCTCAGCCATTCGGTATTCCTCTGCTGAGAAGTCTCTGTTTAGTTCTGAGCCCCATTTCTCAATTGGGTTATTTGGTTTGGTGGTGTTTCATTTCTTGAGTTCTTTATATATTTTGGATGTTAGACCTTTGTCAGATGTAGGATTGGTGAAGATCTTTTCCCATTCTGTAGGCTGTCGCTTTGTTCTCTTGACAGTGTCTCCTGCCTTACAGAAGCTTCTCAGCCTCATGAGGTCCCATTTATTAATTGTTGACCTTAAGGCCTGGGCTGTTGGAGTTCTGTTCAGGAAGTTGTCTCCTGTGCCAATGTGTTCCAGGCTCTTCCCCACTTTTTCTTCTAACTGGTTTAATGCCTCTGTTTTTATGTTGAGGTCTTTAATCCATTTGGATTTGAGTTTTGTGCATGGTGACAAATATGAATCCAATTGCATTTTTCTACATGTAGACATCCAGTTAGACCAGCACCATTTGTTGAATATGCTATCCTTTTTCCATTGAATAGATTTGGCTTCTTTGTTAAAAATCAAGTGACCATATGTGTGTGGATTCATTTCTGGGTCTTCAATTCAATTCCATTGATCAACCAGCCTATTGCTGTGCCAGTACCACGCTGTTTTAATTACTGTTCCTCTATAGTACAGCTTGAGATCAGGTATGGAGATTCCTCTGAAGGATTATTGCTGGTGGGAATGCAAACTTGTACAACCACTTTGGAAATCTATCTGGCGCTTTCTTAGAAAACTTGGAATAGGGCTTCCTCAAGACCCAGCTATTCTACTCCTTGGAATATATCCAGAAAATGCTCTACCACACAACAAGGACATATACTCAACCATGTTCAAAGCAGCCTTATTCATAATAGCCAGAACCTGGAAACAGCCTAAATGTCCCTCAGTTGAAGAATGGTTAAAGAAACTGTGGTACATTTACACTATGGAATACTACTCAGCTATTAAAAACAAGGAAATCCAGAAATTTGTGGACAAATGGATGGGACTAGAAATGATCATAATGAGTGAGTTAACCCAGAAGCAGAAAAACTCATAGTATATACTCACTTATAATTGGGCACTAGCCCAAAAAGCATGTCCCACAAAAGTCTTCACTTACCAGGAGATTGGGACAGATGTGAGGACATCCTACTGAGAGTCTAGATAAGAGAAATATAGGAGACAGGGAAATAGAAGGACCCAGAGGGTCCTAGAAACCTACAAGAAGAACATTGTGATGGGTGGATCAGGGCCCAGGGGCATCTGCTCAAACCATTGCACTAACCAAGGACAATACATGTAGTAAACATTGAACTCCTACCCTGATCTAACCAATGGACAGGACATTCTCCACAGTTATGTGGAGAGCGGAGACTGACTCTGACATGAACTCTGGTGCTCCATATTTGACCACCTCCCCTTGGTGGGGAGGCCTGATGGCGCTCAAAGAAGGAATAAGCAGGCTACCAAGATGAGACTTGATAGCCTATGACCATATAGAGGGGGAGGAGGTCCCCCTCAGTCTTAGACCTGGGCAAGGGGAATAGGGTGAAAGCAGGAGGGAGGGAGGAATGGGAGGATACAAGTGATGGGATAACAATTGAGTTGTAATCTGAATAAATCAGTAAAATTAAAATTAAAGAAAGATTCTCTCTTTATGACACGTGACTTGGTCCGGACAGAAGTTGAGCTGCTGAGGCCACCCAAAGGAAGGCACTGGTGTCCAGCAGCCATACACTGGACCATTAAAAGGAAAGTGAGTTGCTGGAAGCAGACATTCTCAGAGCCAGTGCTTGATACACAGTGTCCCTCACCTCCTTCTCAGTTAGCTTGTTGACCTGGGATCTTGAGCTACCAGGATAAGAGGCTGTGTTTTCTTCCTGGACTTGGAACAAGTGAGGGTAAGTTAGAACAAGATTCCAGTGTCTTAATCACCAAATCTTTGGGGCTCAGGTCAGCAGTATTGCTTCCTAGAGTGTTCTGCCAGCTTTTGACTCTGGGACACTTGGGGACATAAACTACTCTGTAATGAATTTCTGCTCACTGTTTGAGAGTTGCCAAGAGGTTTCCCACTCCAGGTTTAGGGTCAACCTTAGCAGTTTCTGAGAATCTCCCATGGGGCCCTCAGGAGGGACGGTCCAAGTACACAGGTTGGCTGGAAAGCAGCCACCTGTTGTCCTTTGGGACAGACCCAAGATTCACATGCCTACAGGTGTGACCTTTCACCTGACTATCTGGGCCCAGCCTTCTACACAAAGACACCCACACAGATATGTAGAAGAGACCTGACCACAAAGAGAACTGACCACAGGTGTTGCGAGAGTGATAGGAGTGCCCAGAGAGTCAGGTGTGAGCGATGATTTCCTGGTGATCTAAACTTTTGAACCTGGCAGACAGCTGCTTGTTTGCAACTTCAAGTCAAGTTCTTGAGACCATGAGAGTCAGAAGCAGGACTAACTCTTGTGCATCGCTGTAATTAAGTTGGAGGTGAACCTCTAGCCTCCAACATCAGAAAGCATATCTGGGACTTAGCAAGGACAAATTAGGTGCCCAGTTAGGCACAGTGGAGGGAGGATGGAGAGTCCCCGCACCCAGCACCTGGGCCAAACTGCCATGAACTTACTACATTTTTCTGTTCTCAACTCTTTTCAACCTGAGAAATTTTTACACGAGGCAGGACATATATGGCTATAAAATAGTACATAAATAAAATATTTACTAATAATAAATATCAAAGACACCCATTTAAAAACAATCTTTAATATATATATATATATATTTGCCCATTTATTAAAGACAAAAGCTAATTTGTATGCTAAAGATGTGTCTTTATTTTTTACAGGAAAAATTCGATCTTAGTTGAGTATCTGACGCCACGGGAAATGGAACATCCACAGTGTTTCTCAGAGTTCATTGGGATTTTTGATCTTAGAATCAGAGAGTGCCACTTCACAAAAAATACTTCATACAAAATGCCAGAAGAATGCTCATGGCAGTTTCAGAATTTGTTGGAAATTCTGCCCTAATTTCATCCTGAATTCACTCAACAATTTTAAAAATTGAAACTCGGGTCACCAACTCAAGTTTTAGAAATTAAGCATTCTTACACAATCCAGCCCAAAGACCTACCAAATCTGCACCTGTGTACTGTGAAGGACAATACTGGCTGGCTCCAGCAGCAGCTGGGGGAGACAAGGCCCTGGGCATGCCTAGCCTGTCAGGGGTTACCTAAATGAGCCTAATTGAGATGGGAGACTCACCTCCACTGTGGTTTGTGCCAGTCTCTGGGTGGGTTTGGGTCCTTGACTACATATGAAAGAGAAAGCTGGCATTCATTTTTTTTCCTGCTTCTTGACTTCAGAGACAATATGGCCAGAACCCCGTGACCCTGGCACCATGATTTAACCTGTATCCTCAATAGCAAAAAAAAAAAAAAGTCTTTTCTTCCTTAAGTTGTCTTTGTCAGGTGTTTTTTTTTTTTTTTTAATCATAATTGAGAAATGTAGCTCTATGTAATCCAATGAAAGAAGATAGGAAAACACTAACCATCGTCCATAATTAAACCATCACATTTCTGTCAGAGCATAAAGCTATGTGTGCACAGTAAGAAATACTGCAACACACAACACAATAGTCTCAGATCTGAGCGGAAGCAGCATGCACACTGCACAGCGTTATGTGCAGTCTTCAGGACCAAGGTTGCAGTGAAGTCGCCTGACACGACACAAGCCGGCCCTACTAGAAACTCCTCGGATTCACCGAGCATTTGATTTGAATTGATTTTCGGCTGCCATTTATTCAGAAATCCCATACTGCTGCCAAATTTCACAACCTGAACATTCAGTTTTGCAACCCTGCATGAGTTGTGACCCACAGCTTAAGAAGCCAGGACAGGGGGAGGATCCCCGAGGAGACCTCTGCCTGTGTTTTAGAGGAGTAAGAAATGTGAGAAGAGAAAATCTGTATCCTGGGTGGTCTTGAGTTCATTCTTCTTGTTGGACAAGGAGGGCCAAACTGCTGTGACCCGCATGGCTGTGTCTGCCTGGGGTGATGGAGCATAAAAAAATGAAAGACACACATACAGAAAAGTTGGGATTGGGTGGGCCATGGCCATGTGCTCTGATGGAGCAGCATCCACAGCATGGCAATTTGGGATATGTGTGTATGTGTGGTTTGTGTGTGTGTGTGTGTGTGTGTGTGTGTGTGTGTAGGCAGGTTTCCATAGGTCTGAGCACTGTAGACATGGCTGTGCTTATGTCAACAATATACATTCACTGAGGACTTTATCTGCTCCCCACAGCACAGGAAGGGCTTTAGGGGAGAAGTCCAGCCAGAAGAAGGACTTCCGGGACAGAGTGTCTGCCCATGGTGTGGGGAGGAGGATGGGGCTGCATGGAAGTTTATATAAGTTATTCTTTTTGTCAGAAAAATTTTTAAATAAAAACAATGCCATCATATAAAGGACACATTAGGGCATGAAGCATGCTTCTGGTACCTTTAAAAGGAGTAAGAGAGTAAAAAAAGTTAAGATATATGCTTAAACATGTTTGTTTCAGAGGCAGGCAGATAGATCTCTGTGAGTTCCAAACCAGCCTAGTCTATAAGATAAATCAAAGACAGCCAAGGCTACACAGAGAAACTGTCTTGAAAAACAAAAACAAAAACAAAAAAGAAAAAAAACGTTTATTTATTTTATATGTATGGGCATTTTGTCTGCATACCACATGTGTGCCTGCCAGAAAAAGGTTATCAAAGCTCCTGGAACTGGAGATTCTGATGGTTGTGAGCCATCATGTGGGTGCTGGGAATTGCACTTGGATCCTCTGCAAGAACAGCAAGTATTCTTAATCCCTGAGATGTTAAACTGTTTATCTAGGCAATAAAATGTTCAGTTTTTTAAAAAATAAGGTCTCTTTATGTAGTCCTGACTTACTTGGACCTCATTGTGTAACCCAGGTTGGCCTCAACCATGCATTGAACTTCTTGTCTCTACCTCCAGAGTGCTGGAACTACAGGCTTGTGCCACCATTCCAGGGTTAAAACGTTCACTTCTCCTCCCCTCTGCCTTGCCCCTTGCCACCTCTGGCAGTTGGGAAAGCTGGCTCCAGGGTCACGAGAGTGGGAGAGCTGGTCCTGCTCCTCACTGCCTGCAGCATTTCAGTAACTGGGATTTGCACCTCCCCTGGGCAGCACAGTACAGCTGGACCTGGTGAGGAGGCTCAGGAGAGCCAGACCTGAGGATGTGAGTGCAGGAGAGCTGAATCATTCTGGAGATTGGGCCCTGCACCTCGCCTGGGCAGAACAGTAGGGCTGTCCCTGGTGAGAGGGCTCAAGTGGGGCCCGAGTGCAGAAGAGCTGGCTCTTCCACTTGTCTGCAGTGAGGTAGGGGGGGGGCAGGAGTGATACCCTCCTCCCCTTGCCCCTTGATACCTCTGGTAGTCAGGAAAGCTGGCCCTGAGATCATAAAAGTGGGAGAGCAAGCCATGCCCCTCACTGGCCATAGCACTCAGGAGAGCAGGTCCTGCAACTTGCCTAGGCAATTCAGTGGAGCTGACATAGATCAGCCAGCCCCAAGGATGTGAGAGTTGTCTCAGCACCTCACTGTAGCACTTGGGAGAGTGGGCCCTGTACTTTGACTGGGTAGCACAGTGGAGCTGTCTCTGAAGGTTATGGGTGCCGGTGATCCAGCCCCAAGGGCATGGGAGCAGGAAAGCTGACCCTGCCTCCTGCTGGTGGTGGTATCAGGTGGCCTAGCCATAGCAACGCTGGAGATGGTGCAGATAAGGGACAGCCAGATGCCTGACCAGCTCAGCTACCATGCAGGCCCAGATCCAGGGCTTTGTATTGGCCCACCTCAAAATCTACATTATCTGTGAACTATTGGGATGTGTGAGAGGGATGGTCCTGCTGTTCCAAAGCTGCAGGACTCCCATGTCATAGGGAACAACAGGATAACTCTGAGGAGTCCAGATGAGGATCCAATATTGATGGTGTGACAGAAGCCAGAGGCCTCCAACCAGACCAATGACTCAGTGCAATGAACCCTTGCAAGTGGAGATGTGTGGACAGAGGGGTATACTGTGGGACACACTGTGACACACTACAGCTTCAAGGATTAGAGGTTTTATATTGATTATTTATTTATTATTATTTTGTTTGTGTGTTTTTTATTTTGGGATAGAGGTTGCAAGGGCTGGTCAATCAGTGGGACTGGGGTCCATGATGTGAAACTCACAAAGAATCAACAGAAAGGGTTTTTTTTGTGTGTGTTTTTTAAATTCATTTTTGTCAGAAAAAAAAAAATCTCTCCTGCATTTGAAGAAGCAGTGTCTGTACTATAAAAAATGAAATTGAGTTACAAAGGACCAATTTGAGGGTCCTTAAGAAAAAGAAATGGTGAAAAGGACAGGGAGAGGTGGAGAGAGATAGAGAAGGAGAGTGCAGCTGGGGCCTGAGGACAGATGCCACGGGTGGTGTTGGAGGAACATGAGAGCAGCAGAGGGAGGATGTAGGTGTTACCATGGCACCCTCCACTGTGGGCCGCTTGAAGTCCCCATGTAGGACGAGCCCCATCTAAGCAGACTGGCCAGTTTGACGTTCAGAGATTCAATATCCTTCCCAGCATTTAGGCAAAATAATAATAATAATAATAATAATAATAATAATAATAATAATAATAATAATAATAATTTATAAGAGGTTGAGCCTTGTTGACTCAGAGCTGTTGCAGATAGAAGGGTCAGTCCTACTTCACTAAGAGGCCCTACATGTTTGAGAATACCTGTGTGGCTATTCCTCAGAGCCACAGGACATGCGTGGACATTCCTCGGAGCCACCGGACAGAAGCCTGATGTGAGTGAGGTAAGCGGGCAGAGGAGAGGGAGGGAACCGGCCTTGAAGAGCATGGAAGAAGGAACTGGAAGGAGGACGCCACCTTCGATGCTGTACTGATTTAGCTTTGCAATGCCTGTTTCTTGTCTTGTCTTTGTTTTAAGTCAGGGGCTCCATATAAGTTTCTCAGTCTTAAAGTATGAAAAAGACACTGACCATTTCTGTTCGTGGGCTACAAGCTATGCCACATGACCTGCCATACATGGTTATAATTGTTAGGAAAAGTTTATTCAAATTGTAGTTTTAGTCTTCTGTACAATAAATTGTGCCTCAAAAGGTGAACCTGTTTACTATATATGTATCGTCTACTGATCATCTTTCCATCTATCATCTATCTACAATCTATCTATCTATCTATCTACAATCTATCTACAATCTATCTATCTTCTATCTATCATATATCTACTCATCCATTTCTTATCTGACTAAAACTGAATTTATCTGTCTTCCTATTCTCCATATGTCTGTCTCTGTATGTGGATAGTTGGTAATTGCTCACAAATGTGCCCATTCACATGTATTGAGGTATATTCTGAAGTCAAGTATGTAACAAAGAGTGATTCCTGGTGCCATTGTGTTGACTCCCCATAGGGACACAGGCCTACTGTTCTCAGAAAGCCTGGCAGTCAGACATACTGACATGGTAAGACACTCGGCTTGATCCAGCTCTCTAAAAACAAGCAGATAAACATAGATGTGTGCTCCCCAGGCAGACATTTGCTTACAATATCAAGTGGAGATATCAGTGTGAGTAAGACCCGGTGAGACAGTGTGAGCCTGACAGGAGGGTGAAATAGATGGAGAAGATTCTAGGACTTCTGTGGAACTGAGGTCAGGCCAAGGCAGCAGCAGGTTCAAAGGGAGTAACACTTGAGGCTGGGAATGAATGTGGGTCACCTGAGGGTGGCAGGTACCCATGGGTTTGCTACAGGGGTTTGGAGAAGTCATCAGACGCAACGTTGGGCAGGCAGCAGAAAGCACATGGAAGGGGCATTCACCTGAGCTGTGCTTTTTCAGTTCTGTGTTGTTCTGGGGGCCTCTAGCACTTATCATGTGGTGACTCACGGTTTTAAAGTTAACTTATTTAGTTCTACATTTATATTATTAAAGTTTCTTTTCACATCTAAGCAACCTACGGTATTTAAATATTAATAAAGAAACCCCATGGGCACTGGCCTCCCCTGTTCTCCTTACCCTAGTCATCCTCTGCATTCATGGAGAGGCTCCTGGGATCCAGTGCTGAGGGGAGGAGAGAACATTGTATCCTTATTGTCAGGACAATGAAGCTATGATGAGCACATGAAAAGAGAGGATGTCATTGCTCTATTAGAGAAATGGGGCCAGGGCAGTCACCAGGTGACAACATCTGAAAACAGAGGAGAGCAGGAAAGAGGCACATAGCTAAGAGGGACATCTAGGTTGTTTCCAGATTCTGGCTACTACAAATAAAGCTGCTATGAACATAGTTGAACAAATGTCCTTGTTGTATGGTGGAGCATCTTTTGGGTATATTCCAAGGAGTGGAATAGCTGGGTCTTGAGGTAACACTATTCACAATTTTCTGAGAAAGCGCCAGATTGATTTCCAAAGTGGTTGTATAAGTTTGCACTCCCACCAGCACTGCAGGAGTGTTCCCCTTTCTCCACATCCTTGACAGTATGTGCTGTCACTTGAGTTTTGGATCTTAGCCATTCTGGTAGGTGTAAGATGGAATTCCAGAGTCATTTTGATTTGTATTTCCCTGATGACTAAGGACACTGAGCATTTCTTTAGGTATTCCTTGGCCATTCAATGTTTCTTTGTTGAGAATTCTCTTTACCCCATTTTTAATTGGACAATTGGTATATTTGTGTTTAATTTCTTGAGTTCTTTATATATTTTGGATATTAGCCCTTTGTCAGATGTAGGGTGGTGAAGATCTTTTCCCAGTCTGTAGGCTGTCATTTTGTTCTGTTGACAGTGTCCTTTTCCTTAAAGAAACTGTGGTACATTTACACAATTAAAAACAAGGAAATCTTGAAATTTGCAGGCAAATGGGTGGAACTAGAAATGGTCATCCAAAGTGAGGCAACCCAGACTCAGAAAGATACACATGGTATATACACACTTGAAAGTGAATATTAGCACAACATAGATGTCCTCTGAAAGACTCCACCTAGTAGGGGATCATGGCAGATGCTGGAACTCTGGGCAGAGCACTGAGAGTGATATGGAAGAATGGGGTGGTGGTGGAATGGAAGGACCCAGAAGGTTAAGGAGCTACACAAAGAGACCATCAAGGCCAGCATATCTAGACTCTGGGGCGGGGGGCCTGCACAAACTGTTGCATCAACCAAGGACAATGCATGCAGTGAATCTTGACCCCCTGTTCAGAGATAGCCAATAGACAACTCATTCTCCATGGATGTGGGGAAAGCTGGGACAGCCTTAGACGTGAACTCTGGTGCTCCCAATTTGATCACTTCTCCTTGGTGGGGAAGCACCCAGAGGAAAGGGATGCAGGCTATCCAGATGAGACCTGACAGGCTGTGGTCATATGGTTGGGGAGGAGGTCTCCTTCTGTCACAGGTCTAGGGGAGGGGAGGTGGGGATGGGAAAACACAAGCAAAGAGATAAAAATCAGGATGTAATCTGAATAAATTGTAATAAATTTAAAAATACAGCTAAGATAGCATGACAATGATGGACTTTCGTGAGGGGTGTTTGGATTGAGTCTTAGAGATATTTGCACAAAACACTTGAGAAAAATGACAATATAGTTGTTTCATTTATATAATTTCAGTTTCTACATGCTTACCAATGCAGGATGCTTTATTTTTCTCTTTGCATCAAAACGTATCTCCCTATAAGAAAAAATTTTGCAAATTATTAAAGACTAAATATGAGCGTTGCCACCCAAGCTAAATTCAGGTGTTCTGAGCATCCACGTCACAACCCACAGGCCAACTGGATCTCTAAGACTTTAGCTCTGTGTATACAAACTGCACTCCAGCATCAAGTGACAAGAGAAGATTCAAATAAAGACAAGGGCCAGCAAACACCACAGAAATGGAAATCAAAGCAGAGGAAATGACGTCACCAAATCCAAGGGACTTGGATGGCAGCAGAAACCACAGTGATAGAACATGTAAGATGCAAGGGAGGCTGGGCACTCTTAACAAGGCTGCCAGTGAGCACACGGGAGCTAAGTAAGAGAACAACTGGGGAGTGTGTGTGCCTACACAGCAGCATCCGAGCCATTGTAGCAAAGAGTGGCACACACGGTCTTTGTTTCTGATTTGTTTCTTAGTCTGGTTTCCCACTGTTGCCGTCAACAAACTTTTTAAGGCTTGCCTTGCAATTTTCCATATTATTAGATACATCTGTCAATGAATCATAAGTATGCCTGTACAGATTTTATGCAAAAGTATTTTAATTTCTTCTATTTGAGGCAATGTTGATTTTCTTGAGGATTCATGCAATAAATTATCTATACACACACACACACACACACACACACACACATGAGAGGTGGGAAGAAGAACTCAATACAGAGATAGGACGTGCAGAGAGGAGGGGGGGGAGACCTCCAGTCAAAGCCAAAGTTCTGTGTAGACATCTGGGAGCAGCCAGCATCTCAGGAGGTGAGTACAAGGCCCTATGTGGGGTGTCTGGTCCTTGACGCATTTCTCAGTAGAGAAACTGAGCTGGGCTAAGTTAAACTGGAAGACTTCACCGCTTGACTCAGCAGCTCTCCTATGTGGTCCTCAGGTGAAGAGTCAACAGGCAGTCTCCTGAGTTCAGCCCCCTTGGAAGTCATTTTGTTTGGGACTTCTGTCACCACGTCACAGAGTAGGTGAAGAGGTGCCCTTGTGAGAACATGCCTTTACACCTCACTGCTTTAAGCAGCGACAAGGGAGGGGAACAACAAGATTTGGAACCTCTTCAGGGAGCCTCCCTTCTTTGGAGTTGGACTTTCCTCTCGACCTCCCTTTTTCTTTTCTGCCCTTCTCATGAACTTGGGCATCAAAAATAAAGCATATAGAAATAAAGGGGGCAGCATTCAATGAAAAGGGTTCACCTCCTAGGCAGGGGAGTTCATTGTCCACTCAGCCCTCTACTTAATCTTTATTTGGCTCAGTCCGACTCCGTTTCAGCTCTGAGAATACAGCTACAGGCACCAGTATCCTCAGCTCTTACATCCCAGGCTGGATTGTGACACTGAATCCACAATTGCACACAGGATGCCTGAGCACTGCAGAAGGACCACAGTTGTGGTCCACAGACCTTCTGGCACTTCTCACTCTCAAACTCCAAAGCTGTCTCATCCAGTCCCCCTCCTCCCACAACAAGAACACAAAAGAGGCATGGTGCACTGTATGTGATGTAGATGAGCTAAAAGCCACTCACTCTCCTGATGCTGTAGCTTTCCAACATCTCCTGCCTTGCTTCCTTTTAGAGGAAAACAGTGCCATCTCCCCATCTCAATGGTGATTTGGATCAGGAAGAGAGATGGGGAGCTCATGCGGGCCTGCCGGCTGTCACCTCGAATATGGCGGTCGCTTTCCACCTGCAACAGACTTGTTTAGGGCAGCTACAAAGTCAAACCCCCTGGCCAACTTACCACAAGGCCAGGATCAAGTCTGGATGCAAACATTCCCACAGAAGGATTTCCTTCATCCCCAGGGCCATTGCAGGCATTTGGAAAGTCCTAGGGATTCTGTAGGTTCTAGACTGTGAATAGGATCAACTTTTACCTCTGCATGAGCAGAATGCTCAGTGATGATCTAAGCCTGTGGAGCTTAAACATGACTTATATTTGTGGGTGAGGGTCTGATTGAGATGAAGCCAGTATAGCAGGGCAGAGGGCTGTTCAAAAGTCTGACACCCCAGACCTTTGTACTTCCAAGTTCTTTGTGAAATGGTTCTTGGGGGTTGATGTCACCTCCTGAGGACCTGCCTTTTCCATGGCACTTGTGGGTCAGCTCTGGTAGCTGTTCAGCACTACTGTCGTCCTAGCTCACAGGTCAGTTTTCCAAACTGACGAGCCAGGCAGCTCCGTGGTGAATGCTTGTCCGTACCATTGATACCTGCATTTCCTGATGGTGCTAAATACTTCCCTAGCCACAACATAATTCTCATTTTGATTTCAAAATATGAGGCAACAACAACCAGAAAAAGCTATACTGAAGTGGTAGAGGTGATCCTGCCAGTCTCTTTAACCATTTCAGGACCACAGACCGAAAACAGCATAGTTTTCTTTAAAAGGCACGCGCCTTGTCCCTTGAGGCAGATTCGTTTTTTTAACAGCAGTGAGTCAAGGCTAGGTGGGAAGGCCTCTCCTCAGCAGCTGTGAGGCCCATTCTCTGTGCTTGCAGGGTCAGGGCACATGCGCACACAGCCTTCTGAAGGTGGTGATTTTCACATATACTTTCAAACCTCAGTGAAAATCCAGCCCTTGCATTGCAGACCCTCAGAGGAAGAAAAGGAAGGGTGCTCACAAAGGCCCAAGTGTGGCCAAGGTCAAGACTGAGTTTGAAGGACAGCTGTATATGACTTCTGCTCCTGAGGCAAGAACAGCAAGGGGCTCAGGCTGTGAGGAGCATCAAGGGAGCTTCAGTGGTTTGCTGCTGCTCCTCCTGATCCCTGTGCCCTGATTCCCCTTCCCAGGCTGCCCCTGCCATCCATCCATCGCTCACTGCCCACCAGCTCAGGCAGAACCCCACCACTTTGCAGGTGGGGCCGAGCTGCTGCCAGGGCAGAGACGGATGGCATATTTATTAGCTTGTCAAAGCCTCCCCTGTTTGTGGAAGACTCCCCCAGCTAAACACAACAGTCCTCTTCCCATTGGCTGCCTCGTGGCCCCTGGTCGAGAGTCTCAGCAAAGTGCTTGATGAGGCATAAAATGATGATTAATTTATTTACTGCTCAGTTGATCATCATGCTGCGCAGTTTATGGTTTTCCCAGCGGTCAGCCCTGGCTCTGCAGTGCCTGGCCATGGCTGCCTTTGCTTTGACCTGAGATGGAAGACGCCTCGGCTGGAAAGGAGATGGAGGTGGAGTGAAGGCTCCAAGGGACCCTGGCCATGGGCGCAAGTCACGGTTGACAGAGCCCCAGCAGCTGGTCGTTAATCAAGGCATACTTGCTCTGGGAATGTGGCCAGAGTCCACGGTGCTGGAGACAGACATCTCTTCCTTTGCATGCTGGCGGGGCTGCCTCTTGGTGAGATATCTTGGCCCTGCAGGAAGTGAAGGCTGTGCCCCACCATGACAGGAAGTGCCAGGCAGAGGGCACAGAACAGCTGTCTGTCTTTTCACAGCTGCACGACTGGGGGCTATGCCTTGCTCTTCTCAGAGCAGAGGTCAGCAGAAAGTGCTGCCCAACGTGCTTGAAGCAGGAAGGTCCACAGAGAAATGCTCAGGGAAGAGGGCAGTCCTTTTCTTGGTCCATCTCAACCGCAGCATCTAAGTGTTTCCATTTGTTGGATTTTAAAGAGTTTGGCAGTTTGATTTTAGTTAAAGCTCAAGTGAGAGTGTACTTATGCACTCCAGATGGCCATAAAGAGTAGGCTGACTGAACAGAAGATGTTCTCCAGCATGCAGAAGCTGAGGGCTCTCTCCTGATGGGTACTGGAGGACATGTGGAAGGACTCAGAGCTCTTCTGTCTCAGAGTTTTACATGCACTGCACAGCTCCCAGTGTGGAAGGGAGAGTCAGTCCACAGTACCGGATCCCAGGTCCAGCACGCTGCCTGTGAATGAGGCATTTACACTCTAGTACCTCTTTGGCAATGGTGCTGGGATGTCACAGCTAGCATTTCAGAGCAACAGGCTCCTCTACTTTTCCAGGTTGGAAGTATTAGGATGTTTGGAGCTTCGGTTCCTTTGAGATGAAGGGTGACATCCAGGGTAGCCAAGATTTGTGACCTTCCTACCCCCAACCAGGGTCCGTTGCCTTGCCATGTGCCTGGCTCTTCAGGGTTGTTAGGGTGCCCTGCTCCTCCTTGTGAACTCTTGGTTTGGGAAGCTAGGATGTCTTGCAGGTTGGCTACTTTCCTCAACTCATGCCCATTGCCTTATCCCAGCCTCTGCTCCACCCACCCAGCCCAGCCCATGCTCCATCCCAGCCCCTGACTACCCATGCTCCATCCCAGCCCTTGGCTACCCATGCCCCATCACACCCCTGGCCTACCCATGCCCCAATCACACCCCTGGCCTGCCCATGCCCCAATCACACCCCTGGCCTACCCATGCCCCAATCACACCCCTGGCCTACCCATGCCCCAATCACACCCTGGCCTACCCATGTCCCATCACACCCCTGCCTACCCATGTCCCATCCCAGGCCCTGACCCATCGTCTGCCACACCCATGCCCATCCTTGTGCAGCCCTTGCAGTCCACCTCCTATAGTAAAGGGAAAGCTTCAGGTGCACTTTGCTCAGTTGTTAGGCTACAGTTGTGCTCTCATTCTTTGCACTGCTGATCTCTCAGAGGACATGTGATTTGTCTAGTTGCTGCCTGTGGACCAGTAGCCATTGTGAACAAGTCAGGGGCCAGGGGAAGCCACACTCCAGGGATATCAGGCTGCCTAGCTAGAAAAGCACTTAGGCAGAGAAGGCAGCTGAGCTGAAACAAGGGGTTAAGGACCCCTGCAGTATTGTGACTGGCTTGCTGTGGCCTGAGGGAACCAGCTGTCCTGGGCTTCAGCGAGAGGTGGTGAAGAGGAGAATCCTGGGGTCTACGCATAGGCCTCTGTCCTGAAGCTTGGGAGGAAGCCTGGGACCATTTCATATACCCATCCACAGCACCGGGCTCTGCAGCTTCTGAGTGTGGAATGAGGCAGAACAAGGGTAGGACTTCTGTGTCAGTGTTGGTCTTATAGTCCAGACTCAGCTGTGACATGTCACTGCCATCCAACTTGCTCCTCTGAAGTGGCATAGAACAAAGGAAACTTGGCATGAGGATAACCAGAGATTGTGTCTGTATTAGACGCCATGACATCAGTGGCTTGGCATATGAAGGCCATTAGAGACACTCTCCACCTACAGCAGAAATCCTCCTGTTGGGGTTTTACTCCAGAAAGGATCTTCTGAGGGTCAGGATGGGGCCTGCATGAATCCCATACACACCCCCTTTCTACGGAAGCTCTATGACAACTCCAGGTTTAGGACCACATAGCTTCAGCTTTTGGCTTCCACATGGGTAGGAGTGCTGTTTTGGTCTCTGCTGGTAGCTTGCCATCATCCTTATAAGGACAGGTCTGTAGAGCGGTAGGTGAGGCAGGTGTGCCACTCTTTGGAGACTTTCAGCCATCCCGATGCAGGTATTCCTTTGTGTCTTGCATTAGAAAGTGACACATGCTTGGAGTGCATTCTCTGAAATTGCCTTATTGCTCCTCAAATGATCTGCTCAAATCAGGACTTGCATCTTACAGATCTTTGTCTCCAACATGGAAGGATCATTTTGTGTCCTAGGTACCTTGTCCGAGAGATTATGTGGTATGGGCTCACCGTAAGAAGCTATGTTTGTGTAATCTGAATAAATTAATAAAAATTTTAAAAACAAACAAAAAACAACAACAAAAAAGAAGCTATGTTTGATTTTGAACATGGGATGTGTTCTTTTTTAGAAATTAAAACTGTCGCGATAGATGGAGACCTCTGCAGAAAACTACAACCAATCAAAATGCAGCTGCGTAGCCCCGTCCCAGTAGCTACATCGACAAAGCCCTCCTGCACCTAAGGGGGCATTGTGGAAGAGCCAGAAGCTCAGCGATTTTCATTGAGATTGTGTCTCCTAGTGATGTCAGAAGCTACACTCGAAAGGCGGTTACCCAAATGTGAGCTGAGCAAGAGCTATGCCAATGAACATGCCAAACTGGACAGAAAAAAGTACACAAGGCCTCAACTCTACACCAAGAACTGTAGGCAACTGAGAGAAGCTGGGAATGGAAGAGGTGGCCCTCCTCAGGGAAGAGCACAATAACTGGTTTTCCAGTATAAATCAGACAGTCCTAAAACATATACACAGGAAGCATTATATGCACTGAACATGCTATATTTAGAGATATATGCTTACATATACATACAAATACAAGTGAAAAAAGAGGCACGAGTTTGAAAGAGAACAGGGAGGGCTGTATGGGAGAAAAAGGAAGGGATAAATAGTATAATTAAATTATAAGCTCAAAAAAGAAGAAGAAAAAAAAAAACCCTCTGCTACCTCAGTGCAGCAGGTCATGTCTTATATCCTAGCATTTGGAAGGCTGATGCAGAGGATTGTTACAACTTAGAAGCCAGCCTGATATATGGTGTGTTTCATGCCATTCTGGCCTCATCCTGCAAATGGTGGCCTGTGCTAACAGATGATTAAAAGGTCCACATTTCACACCATAGTACAGGAATCCCATGCGGTTCACAGTTTCATGAGAATTTCTTTCCTCCTGACTGCTAGCCACTTGCTCAGGATGCCCAAACTAACAATCACTCAATGTCTACTTAGACACAAGCTACAGTTCTGCCAATGCAGGTAACCCAAAACTTCCAGAGACATTTTTTCTTTCTTTCTTTCTTTCTTTCTTTCTTTCTTTCTTTCTTTTTTTTTTTCTGTGTGTGTGTGTGTGTGTGTGTGTGTGTGTGTGTGTGTGTGTTTTAAATGAATCCTGGCCTGAGTGGGTAAAGGGCTTGTAGTGCAAATGTAAGGACAAGAGTTCGAATCCCCAAATTTTCCTTAAAGACAGGCATGCTAACCTGTCAGTCATTCCAGTACTTGGCAAGCAGAGATGTGGAGTCCCAAAGATAAAAATGACACATAAATCCAGCCCAAAAGGTGGTGGTGGGGGCTCTGACATCAACTGAGAGACCCTGTCTCAACATATAAAATGGTGTGTAATTTAGTAACATATCTCATGCATATGTGATTACACATACATACGTACTCCTTGCATACACACATGCACTATACCATACACGCATATAGAGAAGCACACATCTTGGGTCTTTGTCTCCTCCGTGATCTCTCCAGGTTAGCTTGTCACTTCTAAAGTTTATAATTCTCCTTTCTCCTCTCCCCCTGCCCCCACCCCACCAGCAGGGCTGCAACACCAAGTCAGCCACATGTTCCCTCGGAATCTCTAAAGACTGTCTTTTCCTCTACTTCCACAGTGAATTATGGGGACAGAGCTGCCTTTCTCTTCCCCTGGTGGTGTGGAAGCCTTGAGACAGAATGACATTTCTTAGAATGAATGCTGAGCAGCTACAGAGGGAAACAGTGGTGGAAGTGACTGAGATGTCAAATCTTCAAAGATGGAAGTATGACAGAGGAGTGAGAGAACAGGTCACTGGACAGGGAGGTGTCATGACTGTACTTTAGTAGCTGGTCTGCGCAGCCATGATGCTGAAGGAGGTTCTGGGTTGGGTAGACAGAGGCCAGGAAATTTCTGCAGGCTTGTATCTCAGCATGAAGAAATATTTGTATCCTTCCTGCCTGGCTTCTAGGAAGTCTTACGTAGGTTCCCTTCCTGAGTCACTCTTTATCTAGAAGACTGTATGACACTTGGCCTTCATTAAGAAACTTACCGTGAAGTAAGCAGGTATGTGTTTCCCAAACAATGAATCTGTAGCATTTCCATGCAAGGCCACACACTCTAGGTCCACAGTGGCACCCACCTCCCTGCAGGTACTCTGCCGTTTGGATAACTAACAGTATCTCATGGGGAAAAAATAGTTGCAGTACACACAGCGTAGACAAGCTCTCAGTGACTGAGTGTAGTCACTAGCTTTGCATTGTGTTTCCAGTAATCTCAACTGTGAGTCACAACCCACCTCACAGCCACAGCCTCCACTGCAGGTGGAGTCCAAGACCTTGCCAAGTACAGGGTAGTCAGAAGATACCAGTATCTCCTTGGGCAGAACACCAAGCACCTGGTGTGGAAGGAGTGCATAGGCGTGCACTGATGATAACAAGGGGACGTGGATGCATAGATCATGTCACACCTGGTGTGACCCTGGCTGCCTTCTTGGGTTCCCTGGAGGGGTCAGTAGCTCTCTTGGCCTGTATCGTACCAACCATCTTTAGCTTGAGATGAGCTTTGGGGTAGAATTTGTTTGTAGTGTCTTCTCTACCTCCTTTTGATGCAGATTTTAATGTGCCAGGGAAGAAAGTGTATGATTACAGCTAATGAAAATTAAAGGCATAAGATGTGGTGGATGCTGGGCCTGCACTCTGCTTAATGAAGAGTGCTGACCGGCATCCTGCAACTGATGTCGCTATGGATTTTTACTTTGTCTGTTCATGGCACTACGAAGCAGTCCACCACTGGCTCTCCTTGGGCAGGAGGATAAGGACAAAACAACTCTGTGTTTTATTTAGTGTTAACCAAAGCAGTCAATGTGAATTTGCAGTGGGCAGGGAGGCATCTCTGCTTTATGCAAACTGCAGCCAATTGAGCCAGAGTGTGTATTCAGATGACTCCAAGGAACACAGATGGCTGTTCACACAGCGGCACACCCCATCCATTTACAAAGAGGAGGGACAATCAGTTAATGACCAGCATTCAGATTTAGAAACAACATTCTACATATAGAAAGATTTTTCTAAATATCCCAAACAGCGTCCTGAGGTCCCTCCACTTGAACACTGTGGAGTGTACCCCATTTCACACAAATGGAAGAGTGGCTGGCTTCCTTATTGCATGTTTTGGAATGGGCGTATGGATTAGGCACAGACTCCAGAAGCCAAGGGTCTAGTGATACCCATGGTTCCAGTGGGGCCCAGTGATTCCTGTCTCAACCTAGAAGTGCTTTCTGAGGAAGGCTGTCCATACTCCATCTACCTTTTCCTGGGACCTGGGATGGTAAATGTAATATCTCACTAGGATCATTTTAAGGTGACTCAGAGTAACTTGTAGAAATTTTCTCTTCCACCTTAGATTCATTTTCATGTCTACTTTGGGATATGACGTAGGGGTACCACCTGCTCCCAAACCTCCCTCTATGTACTAGGAGGTGTCAGCTGTCATCACCCGCTGTCCTCTCTCCTCCGAGTCACCGTCTCCATGATCACTTTTCCACAGTCTCCTTGCTAGATCTTCATCTCTGACAGGGAAATATGACCTTGAAGCAGAAGCTGTGGCCAGAGGTTCCAGAACATGGGGTCCCAGACTGATTTCAGTCAGCTGCTCTCTAACACCATGTTTTCCTAGACAGGCTGCCACATGCTTCCTGTTGGCCTGTGTCCTTAAACCGTTACAGCCTCCAGACACGACAGGAACTAGCCAGTCACTGTCTGACTCATGTCGCGTTCTGTTCACCACTGGACTCTTCAGTGCAGTGGAAAGGAGATGGCCCTTTTGTACTTTCAGTGTCCCCTACGTGGTGGATCGTTACTAGTACTCAGCACTTTTGATCGCCCCTCCCCCAATTACAGGTGATGGGCAGTGATGACATCTGCTTGGTAAAACACTGGGATGCACTTTATCCCTCCACAGGAAATTGTTTAAGTGGGGGACACAAACCTTGGGGTCTTTAAATGATTCTACATACATGAGGTTTTTGACCACAGGGCAAACTGCTGGCTCTTGCTCCCTGCAAACAGAACAAATCCTGCCCCATCAATCCCAGGTTCCCATTCCTCCCTGCTGAATGCTAAAAGGGTACGTTGTTCAAGCTGGGGACATTTTTTCCCCTTCAGGATGTTTGGGAAAACCATTGCACAGTGAAGAGCAACCTGGCAGTGGGAAACTTCCACTTTTGCTTCTAGGCAGGCTATACCTGACCTGTGTCGCTTTGCCAGTCCCACTGCCAGCATTGAGCAATTACACTCGGCAAGGAGACTGCTTCTTACCTCTCAAGCCATGGCGTGCCACCGTCAATCAAAGTTTACTTGATCAGACTTGGATGGTGTCCCCGGGTTCTGGTTCAGACACTCACTGCAGGCTGCCCAGCCAAGCAATGGGATGTCCCAGAAAGGAGAGGATCAGGAGAGATCAGATCATTACGAATCTGACTCTGAGGACCTTGCACAGGGCACGAGTTCACCTGTGGCTTCAGGTCTTTACCTCTCTTCTTGAGAAAAGACAAAAGTGACAGCCTGGGGACAGAAATCAATAAGCAGTGAGGAAAGGCACAAGTGCATTACTGAAGGAACCTGCCTGCAGTTCCAGGAGTACAGTGGTGCCAGAAAAGGAGCAGAGGAGCCTGAGCTATGGGCTCCCAGGTCCCATGAGCAGTTCTGTTGAGTCAGTCTCTGGAGGTTTCAGGCCAGAGAGCAGTGCCATTGGGGCTGTGAGAACTCAGAATGCCTGCGTCTCAGTTTTTTCACATTGTCACCCCTGGGTTAGTGGGGTACTTGGTTTCTCTTCGCAGATCATGTCCAGCTCAGGAGCTCTCTACAAGGTGCTCAGAATGACCAAGGTGAGAAAATACACCACGTTAATAAGCTGACACTCTAACTCAGAGATCCGGTCGATGCACACACAATGGCTGCGCACCATTTCTTGTAGGAATCGTTTTGACTTTTTTTTTTTTTTTTTTTTTTTTTTTTTTTTTTTTTTTTGAGCCATAGGGCTTCTCAGAGTACCAACTCTAATAGAGCATTGTGAGGGTCAAGTGATGTTAACACATGTTTAGCTAAATGCACAGAGCATTATATAAGCCCAGGAAGTGCACACGTAAAGGGGATCCTCCTTTGGTCGTGAACATGTCTCTCAGCTGGACTTGGGGCTCTGTTTGCTGAGATCTGACCTTGTCCTGTATGGAGAAACCAAAGCTTGGGGGCCTAGAAAGCCCAACAGTGAGTTTACACTGGATGGCAGGTGTCACTCGGAGAAAAACTAGCATCACCACAATTTGTGTTCAAGGTGAATTTTGCACAACCTGTGGAGGAGGGAAAAAAAAAGCCCTACAATCTCAGCAAGAAGTGGCAGTGATTAAGCAAACAGACCCCAGATGCGTCACCTGCCCCACGGTATCAGTCTGCACACGCATCTCATCTTTGTGTCTCTGGGAGACCTGGAGGAGCAGGTGTGGAGAGGCCCCCTCCAGCCGCCTTCTGCCCCTCCACAGAGCCTGGCCCTGCTACTCACCATCACTTGGATGCCTTCTAAGTGTATGCTTCCTTCCGGCTGGCACAGGGCTGACTGGAGCAGACAGGGCACTGCGGGGAGGGAGGGAGGCTGGCTCCTGAAACCTTATGGCGAGCTTTGCTTTCCAAAAGGTTTACATTCTTGTTCAACAAGCACATAAACACCCGGTTTGCCTTGTGTTTGTGATTAAGGCTGGAGCTCGGGTGCGGAGCTCACATCCTGCCAGCAGATTCCCACGGGGGCAAGTGGGTGTGTGAGGAAACAGCTTCTTACCAGGATGCCTGCCAACGCAGGCCCCATCAGAGGGGGATTCGTGGTAAGTCTGCAGAAGGTCCCCTCGTACATTTGCCCCACTCTGGGATTTACGTTTTACATTTTGAGTACCTTTTGAGGTAAGTGACAGAAGCAATTGAGGGTCTGTGCATGAAAAAGGAAAGTTTCTAGGGGCAGAAGGAGTCACTCTTCCTAATGTCCTAAGACACATGGGAAGTCTGCCCTCAGCATCTGTGCTTACTTCATGGATACCCTCTGGTCCCCTCTTGTCATTCACCTACCCATCGCGTCCTCGCCAATAACAACCTGGGAGGCTACACATTCAAAGCCTCATGTCCTCTTTCTTTAACATGCTGTGTGGTCCTTCAAAGTGTGCTGGTGTCTCTCATCACATAAGAATCAGAACTCACCAAACTCACAGCACAAGGCAACCGAAAGATTTCACCCCAGCCTCGCCGTGAGGGCAGCTCCGGAAGCAGGCCAGGGAGAAATAGGAGGACAGACAGGGCTGACATTTGGCTTTTTGTCTGGAGCTTCCAGCATTGAATCTGCAGCAGACCTGAGGCCAGTAGCTGCCTCAGAGACCTCTAGAGTTACAGCTGTGCCCAGTCATGATGAAACCAACTTGCTCACTCATTGCCTGAGGTGGAGCAGGCTTCACGGAGTCCACCTGGTTCTGTTATTTGTGGTGTGCTTGGTGTTCTTAGGTAGGCATGGAAGGACCCATGGTTTTCTAGATTTTGTCTCACCAGTTGTTGTTAAATAAAGCACTTCAGTTAAGTACTTGAGGGGGGATGTTTGTTCTCAATACACACATAATACAAAACATGAGTGTAAGCGGCAAGGAAGAGAAGTCTTTTAAATCAGGAAGCCCAAGCAGGCGGGCATCATCAACGCTTTATAAAAATGTCATTTACATATTCTCCATACAATCTGCAAGATTAAAACTGAATTGTAGGGCACTGCTCTCACAGTGCTTGGCAGATGTCTTAATGGATGACTAGAAAGAAAACCCGGAAATCCCACATGTTATGGAGAGAGAGCTCTTGCCCCCAGAATTTCGAGAGATCGAAAGCTGAATAAACATTTTTACATTAAATTGATAAAGAGTTTAGATCCTTTATCATTTTTTTTGAGATAGGGTCTCTCTACATAGCCCTAGATTTCCTGAAACTCACCACGTAGACTAGGCTAGCCTGGAACGTACAGATATCCACCTGCCTCTGCCTCCCAAGAGTTGATAATAAAAGTTGTGTGCCCCTATGCCCAGTTCATCATGGACTTATTGGAATGAATCCGAGAAATACCCTTGTCAGATGGAATGAGAGCCTGGTGCTGTGTTCAGGACTCTAGAATTCTCTTGGAGAATTTTGGAGCATCTTTGCCTCATCCATCCTTCGCATAGCTCTCCTGCACAGAAGCTGCTAGTGGGCTGACTTCTCATAATTTAGCGTCGTTTTCTTAGTAATTAAATGCATATCTTTCACCATAAAAGGTTAGAATGCATAGGAAGCATCCTAACAGAGTAGGTGACAGGGATGGTGGAGAGGATGGGAGTATACACACAGCAAGCCAGTCAGTGCATCTGAGATGATGGGAGGGTGGCAGACACACAGCGCAAACGTTAAAGGCAACTGTTTTCAAATACTGTCTGAATGGTACATGTCTAACTAAAGGTGGATCTGTTTAACTTCCCCAGTAACATAAGCTGATGAAAGAAGGGGGGAAATGAGGTCAGCTTGAGATCACTACAAGTTTGGTCTCTCATGGCACAGCCATTAAAAATAATTTCCATTATTCGTGTTTGAGTGGTTTTAGCATAAGTCCTTTGAAATCACATGAGGTTGGCTGTGCAGAGTGGAAGTTAAGAATGGCCTGACATGTTGCTTGAGCTTGTCTACTGTGAGTAGGATCACGGAAGGGGGGTAAGTTTCACCCAGGTACTCTCGTTTCCTGTTTATTCTGCAGCTATGCTGTCATGTGTGATTATTACATTTTATGAGAAGATAATTACCAGCAGAACAGCGTTTCTAAGCATGCACAGGTGAGCTCAACGCTGAGGTAAATGCACTTGATCTGTTAATGAGCTCCACTCTCCCTGGCTTGATGGGTTCCTAGCTTGACTGTGTAGTGTGGATTCTCTTCCCACCAGCCTTTGCCATAGCCCGCTCTGTCCTTAGATTCGGTGCTCGGCAGAAGGTGGTACCAGATCCTATGTACTGGCTTAAAACATTAAGTGCTTTGCCAAGCCATGCACCTGCTAAAGGGTGGGATCTGACATCGGTGCATCTTCTGCTGTGACTGCTGGTGGCCTCTGCAGTGAAAGAGAAGGGTGGAGACGGACAGAAACAGCCCCCCACCGAAAGAAATCAGAAAGCCCATCTATCCAGGCAGGTGCTTGGTCTTCTTGGTCCCAGAATTTGATGTGGCACCTGCAGTCTGCGTTTTCCCTATCACCAGCACACTGAGAGCTTCCTATGTGCTGGCACTTGTCTTAGGTGCTGTGACATCTATGCAGACACAGGAGAAGGCATCGCAATTGGTTCTGTACCTGAGAACTGCATATGCCTTGCCTCGTGCCCGCTCAGTCCCAAGGGAATATCCGCTCCTTTGAAGAGTACAGAGCACATTTATTCATTCTGAAACGTAACAACGCATGTGTAAGATTTGACTATTGTTAAGTTCACTTTCAGTACTCGTGCTCATGGATAAGAACTAAGTTGAGTTAGGCTGTTGAAATACTTAAGTTTCAAGTGGCAAAGACAGTTGGCATGGAGAAGAAAGTGTGGATGCCACAGAGGTGCCTTGGGAACACCACAAGCTACAGCTTATTGGCAGGAGGTGGAGGTTGCCCCTCATCCCCCTACGTGGCCTCTGGTACCCAGAGTCTGAACCCAGTGCTTCCTACACAGCTCACGTGTGGTCAGAGGTACCATGCGAGAGCTTCTCCTGTACCATCTCCTAGCTGTGTCTCACAGAAAGGACTCCAGTGACACGTGGTGGCTTGTTTGAAATGGCACTCATGGCTTGTATTGATCTTTTCTCAATAATAGAGTGAGAACATTTGTTTTTTTTTTATATTCATGGGAATTTGCTTCCTACACATAATCGACACCACAGAGAAAGAACGAGTGACTGAGCTCTTGAGATATGCAGAGAAAGTGTTTGCTGAGGCCCAGGAGCCAGAGGAGGCCTCTCCTGCCCTGCAGGTCTCTCTAGGGGCAGCATCGCCTCCCAGGGTGCTGCACAGGCACGTGGTGTGAGCTTCTTCAGGCCCGGTCTGGGTCCAAGTTCACATTTACCCATTGCTGAGCTTTACCTGCAGGCTCCAGCTACTGCCAAGAACTTTTTACTGGGACCCATTATCACAGCATCATCTCTGTCTCACTTGAAATGCCCATCTTCCTGTAGCCTTCCGCATTCACATGTTAGAGTGCACACATGGTGATCTTTCTGGGCAAACTGGAACCAAGCATCATGCGGGCACCGCCCCCAGCTACCAAACCATCCATCCCACCATTCAGAAGAGTAATAAAGTATGTGTTATTTGGTCTTCTGAAAAAAAAAATCTTATCTCAAATCAGGATAGTAATTTCACCGTCTTTGCAGCCCTCCCATTGGTTCATCTTTTGTCGCCACTGATCTCGTGGTGCATTTTGCTCAGAGTAGGCATCCAAAGTTGGTTGTCAGAAGGAACAGGTAGGCTTCTTGACAGACCAGTGTGTTCTCATCCTGTCCACATGGAGTGGAAAGATCTTTGCCAATATGTTTTTGTTTTAATCCCAAGTGTAGTATTTTTAGTTTGGGCTCTAGTTTGTTCACAGCTGATAACTGTCTGGTGTGGGGCATTGTCTTTGCCAACTGGTAATGGCCTGCCTGTGCAACAGGGAGAGAGTCCTAGGGCTCTGAGGAAGACAAATAGGAGAGCATGGATAGAGAAAGGAAGTGTGGCATGCAGTGGTGGTGTATGGTGTGTAACAGTTTGAAGAGACTAGAGAGGGAAGGTATGGTGGCTTAGAGACAGATGGAGAGAAACAGTTCAATGCAGTGGCTGGGAGGAGATTTCTGGCTGCATTTGCTATTGCCCCTAAAGAACCCAATTGACTTTAAACAGCTGGGATAAGTAAAGGGGTCTGTGCCCTTTCTCTCCACTAACCTTCTTTCTCTCTTATCCAGGGTTAAGAGGTTGGTGGAAGGGATGAAGAGGCTTCAATACCCCAAAGAAAGTAGAGTTTAAAAAACAAGTGTCAACATTTCCTACCACAGGGAGGTTCCCAGTCTCAGGCTGGCATTTGAGCATGTTTCCATTCCAGAAGAGACATATGGGAGACAACTCCCACCTAACGTGGAGCCTAAGGAGGTTTGCTATGAGAAGATTCCAGAAACTTGTTACAGTGGACATGTCCACCACATGGGGCCACAACACAAGGATGGGCCAAGAGAAGGAAGAGCAGTGCACAAGACCCCAGAAAGGGTGCTGAGCTCTACACAGCATGAGTGGTGAGCATGCTAGACTGTCCTCATATCTTTCTGTGGGGAAATGATCTTTGTTATGGCAAGAAACCTAGAGCGTTTGAAGTCAAGTCAAGTGATGTGAGGCGTGATAAGGGGGTTACATAACATGTTCTAGATGACTAATTAATAACTGTTTCCAGGAAACTGCAATCATTATGATACCAGGCATTCTAGTTTCATGTCTGTTGCTGTAATAAAATATCACAGCACAAGTCAACTTAAGGGAGAAGAGGGTTTAGGTGAGTTCTAGGTTATGCTTCACCAGTTGAGGGGAAGCCAAGATAGGAACGTCAACAGCTAGTCATATCACAGCCACAGTCCACAGAGAGAAATTGATGCTTGCACACTCACTTGCTTGTGCTTACCTCAGTCTCCTCTCTCTTGTACAGCTCAGGGCCCCCTGCCTAGGGGACAGTGCTGCCTACAGAGGGCCAGGTCTTCCCACATTAACTAAGACAATCCTTCATCAACAGCCCAACCCAGTCTAGAAAATCCCTCACTGAGGGTCTCTTCCTGGGCAATTTTAAATTGTGTTGCACTGACCAAGCCAATCATCTCACCCACCACTCAAAATAGTATCATACAACATGAAATGTGTGAACCAAGAAATTCCACATGCATTGCTCCTCTGCAGAGTAGTCACCGAGCTATGGCTGAAAAGCTGAAACAGTTCAGCAGTGGGGGCAGATGTACTTTCTTCACCGCAACATCTTAGGTCCAAGTCAGTCACGCTTACAGAGAAGGGAATCAGTTAGCTCCTCATCTGCTGCATGTACTCCAGGGATGTCTGAGGCTGGAAATTTGGCTCTCGGGGATCTACATCAACCAACTTACTAGCTGAAGAAGGGCCAGGAAAGCTGGCTCCTGCCATCACGGATGCAGATGGACTTCCATCTCCTGTTCTTTTTGTCGTTGATTTTCCCAGTCCTTGGGCTGGCTTAGAGCTAGTCCTCAGTTGCCACACTCAGACAATTTATTTGCTTGTTACTGATCAACAGCTCCTTCTTAGGAAGGGTGGGGCGACGCATAGGCCTGCCTGGAGCAGAGGGTGATGACTAAGAAGGTTAGGTTATTCCATTTCTAAAACCTTCTGGATCCTTCAGTCACCACAGCCAACATCTGCCACATTGTTTCAAATGGCCCTTGCCTTTCACCCTTTGGTCTTTCAGGCACTAGTTCTTTGCTTTGATATGACCACAGATGACTCCATCAGCAGCTCATGCAATGTGTCAAATGAGATTGGTAAGCATGTTTGAAAACTTGTTCTGGTTTGTCACTTTTTAAAAAAATGATGTGTTACTTTATAGCCTAGGCTTGTCAGAGTTGCACCAAGCTGGTTTGGAACTCGTAACAATCCTCCTACCTCAGACCCTGCAAGTGGTGAGATGATGGTATGAGCTACCCCACCTGGCCTCTCACTTGTATTTCTTAAGGATGTAGTCATGTCAAGTAAGTTTTATTTCTGGCTATGGTGAGAAACATTACTTTGAAACATTATTGTGATTTTACTTAAAGAAAACTCAATGTATATTATGCCTCTTTGGCCTTTAGTAGCTTCTTTTGTTGAGGATGGAGTTATCACCTGGGAAAGCCTTTAATTCACATGGCTGATACATCTTGGTTGATCAATGGACATTTCCTATGTGACAGAAAATGTTTTAATTTTTTTGTGGTTTTACTAAGATGATAAGTGTTTCTTGAAACATTTTTCAAAGTGAGATTGGCTAGTATAGTCATGAATAAACATAATTTGTGCTTCTTTGATCATAAAATGCATACAGGAAAACACAGAACCGTGCTAAAAACTGAGAATGCATGGTGTTGACACTTTGGTGTGTGCTGAGTCAGTAGGAGTGGGACAACTTGTTGAGGTCTTTGTTTCACAGCCAATTGTTTTGGGCTCATAGCAGTTGTTTTTAAGTTGAAAGAAGGTTGTGCCAGAAGAAGAAAGGGACCAGTTAAACAGTTTGGCACACAATTCAAGTACACACTTTCAACTACAACATGCCATTTGGAGAGAGAGGTCTCGGTGGAGAAGACATCTACGGACAAAGAATCCAAAAGGTGCAGAGGATGGAGGGGCATTCAGAGGGATCCAGCCTGATGCTTCCCTGAGAAAGTGGTACCCATCAAAGCCTGGCTCCCTCCACAACACTTGTACTTTTGTTCTCAACTCTAGTAAAATTCCTCCCGTTGTTTAAAAAGGAGAGCAGATACTTTATCGTTCCATCCCATAATTGTACTTAGTCTTGTAACTGCCTGCCTTCCATGTTTTCCCTAAAAATACACTTTTACGTCTACTTTCAAAAATGGTTTTCTTAACATCAGGTGAAGTGAAACTCATTAGCATTACGAAGATTAACTAGATCAGGTTTTTAGAAAAAAAAAAATTCTTGTTCAAATGTTAGAGTTTTTAGAATGCTGGCCAGTCAATTGAGCAAGCTCGTGGCCTTCAGAGAGCTGGGCAGCAGCAGATCCTTTACAACTCATGACTGCCGCTCTCCTCTAGCGATCACTTTCACACTCACACCTCTGGGTTTTCCGTGTCTGTATGTTGTGATCAAAATGGTCAGCCGGCACTTTAAACTGAACATGGATTCCTCTCAGTTAGAGGACTCATGGTTTTTGCTTGTTTCTTCCTGAACCTACCCAAAGCGTGACCATTAGAGATAAGTACTACGTATGCTTGCTATTAGTACTTTTTCCATGCATGGGATAAAAATGATTTCTCAACTTTGCATTCACCCACAGAGTTGTCAAAAGCTTTAGCAGTTCTTATGAGAATTACTGATCCCATTCTAAAATCAATTAAGCTCACACAGTAACTTATAGGAGAAAAATGCCAATCCTAACCCATATATGTGATATATACACACACAAATCTATTTTGTATATGGAAAGTGTAACATGATAAATGCTTAGAAGACCTTCTGTTGATATTACAATCTTAACATTTTAAGAAACCTAAAGGTTCTTTCTGGAGGGATCATTCAGTAGTTAAAAACACTTGATGCTCTTGCAAAGAACCAGGGCTCGGTTATTAGCACCCACATGGTAACCTCCAATCTCCTGTACCTGCAGTTCCAGAGGATCCACGGCCCTTTTCTGATCTTTGTATGAACTAGATATGTACATGGTGCACATAAACACAAACATTCCTACATATCTCCCTAAACTTCTCCCTAGACAGTCCATTAGCTTTTTCTAAGAGTAGATTATATGGTCTACCAACAATTATAGGTTAGAACAAAGAAGAATCTGAAGAAGGTTCCAGAAAGAAAGGCCAGGGAAACTGTTAAAAAGCTATGCCTGCAGAACTCACTGCAGAGAATCCCAGACAGAAGCAGATTCCATATACCACAGTCAGTTCACGGTAAGGCAGAGTGTACTGGGAAACTAGAATTTCCTTGGCCAGGGAGTCAGGAGTGCAGGGAAGAGGAGCCAGATGTTCTGGGCAAAAGAGCCAGGTGGCAGGCAGAGGAGCCAGGTGTCCAGGGCAGAGGAACCAGGTATGCTGGCAGAGGAGCCAGATGTGCCAGGCAGAGGGGCCAGGTGTGCCAGGCAGAGGGACCAGGTGTGCCGGGCAGAGGAGCCAGGTGTGAAGGCAGAGGGGCCAGGTGGGCATGACAGAGAGGAACTCAGTGAAGAAGCAAGCAGTTGATGGAATGAGTCGTTTCCTCAGAACTCTCACTAGGACAAAGAAGAACTGGACTCAAGCCTTGAGTTGAAGGATTTAGGATTTTAGGACCAGAAAGGCTTCACTACATTCATTGGCCCAAAGTCAGGGTGGAAAGGAAGGCAAAGAAATGTGGAGTGGGTGATGGAGAGATGAGCTCCTTTGTGAGGGGCATCCTGCAGATCTCTCCCAATGTCCTTCCTAAAACAAGACTGGAAAAAGCAACAGTTCAGGGGAGAGGAGCTCAGGGATGCAGTATAGGAATCTCAGATCATTTGGGATTGTTCACATGATTTCTGGTGCTCAGGCAGCCAATGGTCAGTCAGCCTTTGAGGTGAGAGTGGAGATAGTGCATGTGAGTCCATTGAACAGGGGTGCTGCTGCTAGAAGCCTGTCAGTTAAGTGTCCTCTTCAGTGTCCCCTGGTCCACTTGGAAAACTGAGCCTGTCCCCCACCTCAGAACCAGCAAGCCAAGAGTCCCATATTCTTGCACAGTCTGGAAGTTCTCTGCCTGGAGATTCAATGTGGTTGAGGCCTTTTCTCCTGCAAATGCTATCTTCTCATTCACATCAGTTGTATACAAGCCTGTGGCATCCTCCTTGGCCCTCCCACCAATACCTCGGTGCTTGTCTGAAGACAGAAATTCAAAGTCATGCAGACTGTGCTGAAATATCAAGGTGGCACTGGATGACTAGTGGCCATGGCCCTTTCCCGAGACTTGCTTTCTTGCTTTCTATTAAAAAAAAAAATAGCACTTACACATTAACATTCAACAGGTCGTTGCCAGGCACAGTTACATTTCAGGGAGGGAACAGTGAGTGACAAGGCCAGAGCTGACCTGACCCCTGTATGAATGGAACCTGCCACAGAAACTGCAGTTGACAGTCCATGCAAGCCTGTCTCCTAGTGCATAGTCTCTGATTCCAATTTTCTGAGCAATCAGAGGGGTCCAGGACTCCTTTTGTTGGGTTTTCTCCCTGGGAAAGAAGGGCTAATTTTTTACATTCTCTTAGGGATTCACCAAGCATATGACTGTGAGTCCACAGGCACTCTGCCAGCAGGGCCACCAGTTCCTGTTCAGAGTCCTTGTTTGGTGAGAGGCCATGATTTGATTTTGGGTGTAAGATTCTAAACCCAGATGTAGCTGGCACTATCTGATCTGAGGACATGATGATCCTTTAGTAATTTTGAATGATGACAGAGATTCGCGGGGCACACCCTAGAAGCCCAACCTGGGCTGACCGTGTTAGGCCCACCCAAGGCCTCAGGACACCTCAGGAGTGGGGGTCTCTACTGCAGAGGAAGAAGAGAGGCTTCCAGGTTTTGTCCAGGTCCTTTGGTACAGAGAAGATCCCAGAAAGCTATAGGGCTGCAGGAGTGAATCAGATGTGTCTCATCATGTTTTTGTCTTCCTTGGTGATTGTCACTTATTTTAGATGTTTGGGGTCCATAATATTGGTAGAGGCTGCCTTGCAGGAATCCACTAGGGAAGTGGATTTCAGTCCCTGCGAGCTAAGAGCCTCTTCTAATAACTTTTACCTTAGAGGTAAGAGGATGGGGGACAGGAGAGAGATAGGATTGCTTGCCAGCTGCGGAATTTCCACTTCTACACCAAATGCTTGTAATGGCCAAGTACAAACACAACTCCTTTAAAATGATCCATTCTGAAAACTAGAACCACCCAGAGGAAAGGGGGGGGAGACTTCTCTGATGGAACTGTCCAGCTGGATACCCTGGGTGGGAATCACAAAGGCTGCAGCACTTTGTGGCACTAGGTGCTACTTGGAACCAACAGTCAGGAACTGGCTGGAGCCGGCTGCCCTGAGAAGAGCTGCTATCTACCACCCCTCCAGGCTGCAGCTGAGCACAGGGTGAGCTATGCTGGGGGATGTGGGAAGGGGGCATGGTTATATAAAGACTCCCACCCATGAATTTAAAACAAACTAACAATAACCAAACAAATCCTGAGATGACTGTCAGTGAATGTGGGATTCAGGATTTTAAAGTAATCTTTTCATTACTACTGGCTTCCAGTTCACTTTGCAACTGACACCTCTTATCCTACTGTCCTTATGCCGCTGTGATGGAGACATCCATCCCATTGGGCAGGCTCTCCTGTCCTGCCCCCTCCTGCCTGGCAATTGCTTCCTATCTCCCTGGATTTGCTGCTCCAGGTGAGTCCTGTGCCCCAGGGTTTGCCCTTTGTCATTGGTTGATTCGCAAGTATCTTGACCATTTCTCATGAAGAAGCTGGCATCTGTGTGGCTGTCACTGGTAACTGTAATTTCTTTTGGTGATTTGTCCTGTTATGTCAACAGTCACCACTATTGAGGCACACGAGGATGCCATGGGAGCCTGAATCAGCCTTCTGTATTGGGCAGAGGTCATCAAAAGCAGTCAAGATTGTTGAGCAAGGCAGCTCTGGCAGCTACTGCTGCTTTGTGTTGATAACTGAGGTGCTTCTCACTCAAGGAAAAACTCGAGCTCGACTGGTGTCTCTGTTTGGTGTGTGATATGTTCAGATAATGCTATCAGAGGCTCAGGTCTGGGTGTGAGGCCAGAGGCCAAGGACTAGGCCTGGAAGCTCTGTAGGAGCCATTTCTAAATGGCTGGACATGGTTCATGCTCCCAAGATTCAGCTGAAGGCCAAGGCCTACATATCCTAGGAAGAAGCCTGGGATGAGGGGTTTTGGGGGGAGGATCTCATTACACTCCTCACTTCCTGAACAGCCCTTCACAAGAGTCCTCCCTGGATGCCATAGCAATGTATCTTAAACATAGTGTTGTAAAATGAGAAAATTCTACTCTCACTCCTGAAGTGGGGGTTTGGAATCAGATATGGTCAGCTCTCCTCTGCTACCCCAGAGGCACTAGAAAGGCTGCATGTCTTCATAGTGTTTCTCACAGGCTCATGTGTGGAAGACCTGGCCCCTTAGCTATGGAGAGATGGCTGGCCTCATTGATGGGTTAACCCATTGATGAATTAGGTGGTGTGGAAGTTTGGTTTATACGTAAACATGTTTTTGTTTTAATCCAAGGGTGGGATATGAGGGATGCTCCAGTTTGTCCACAGCTGATAACTGCCTCCTGAGAGGACACGTGATGTTTGTCAGCTGTGAACTTCTTCATGTGGAGGCATGGTTTGCCAGTAGAGATAAAAGTCAGACCCAAAGAGAGACTGAAGGCTCCGAGCAAGAAGCCTACTGGTGTTTTCCCTTGCTGCTTCTGGTTGCTGTTGATGCTGTGTGAAGAAGGCAGAGTAACCTGAAACAAGGATTGGACTTCCCCTGAGGAACCCAACGACCCTCAACAGCCAGAAGCAGCTAAGGAAGACTACACCCTCTCTCCCCACTAGCCTTCTTTCTCCCCTACCTCGTGTTGGGGGTGTTGGAAGGGACTCGGGTGGAGAAGGAGAAGGGAGAAAGAGATTTAAAGAACCCAAAATAAAAATAGTTGTTTAAAAACACACCAATGATTAGGTTTCTGGGAAATGAAGGCAGGTGGAAAGAAGAAAAATGAGTAGTGGGTTGTGTCTTTGAAGGGCATATCTTATTCCAAGGTGTACCTCAAGTGCGCTCTCCCCACTTCTTGACTGCCATGATGTTAACAGTCTGCCATGCCAAATGTCATAGTGCTCTGCCTAAGGCAGCAGTCATCTGCCCATGCACTGAGCTCTCTAAACTCCAGAGGCCAAACAGCTCAGATTACTTATGTCAGCTGTATTGTCGCTGTGACTGGGCTGGATCAGATCTGATCCAGGGTCTATCCATCTGTTGGAGCAGCAGATAGACACCATCTTCCCCCATCTTCCTATGGCTTTTTCCTTTGTGCCTGTCCTTACGCCCCAGTGGCCCTATGTCTAAGGATTCCAGTCATATTAGAATCCCATCCACAACTTCTTTTCACCTGTGTGCTTCTCAAAGACACTCTGATGGAAAAGAAAACATCTGCAGATGGTGGTAGGATATGTACATCTTTCAGAGGAGCTGACTCAGCTCATGAGCCTGCACTGCCTGCTAGAGTTTGGTAAAGGGTGTACAGCTGTGAGATTTGTACCTCAAGACAATGGTGGCTGGCCAGGGGAACCAGATCCCTGCTATTGTCTTCTGCAAACACACACACACACACACACACACACACACACACACACACTTCATTTCAGAAAATCCATTTTCAGATGGGGTGGTAGCACACACCTGCAATCCCAGGATGCGGGGAGGCAGAAGCAGGTGGATCTTTGTGAGTTCGAGGCCAGCCTGGTCTACAAAATGAGTCCAGGACAGCCAAGGCTATGCAGAAAAACCCTGTCTCAAAAAACCAGCCAACCAACCAGACCAACCAACAAACTAACCAAACAACCAAACAAAAAACAACCAACAACAACCAACAAAGCAGAAAATCCATTTTCTTAGCACGAAGCAATCTGCCTTTGTGGGTGATCACCCTTACTCACCTTATTATGGTAGGGTGGGCCTGGCAGCAGACTCCTGTGTGGCCCTGCCAGAACAAGGAAGGCTCTAGTGTACAACATGGCTACAGTCTACAAAGCACACTGCCCAATGACTGTCACAATCCCCACAAAGTCACACAGCAGAAGACCCTGCCAAAGCCAATATCTACTTCTCAGCCACCTACAAATGTGCTAATTACCATCAATCATGTCAAAGATTTAATGGGCAGAATAGTAGATTGTGGATCAGACTAGAAGATTAGCAATGAGGTGCCCTTGGCGAAATGACTAATCTTAGGATTGTGTAGAAGAGAGAAGCCTGTACATCCACACAGGCTCCATCGCAGTCTGAGGAAGGTGGGCCAGGTACGTGAGATGTGAGGTGAGGTTTCTTGCTGCTTAGTGGGGCAGCAGATTGGTTAGCATTCCCTAAGGAATCAGAATACATTCCTCCTACTACCAGAGACAAGCCACATGAAGGGAGTGGAAAAGACGGAGGGTACACAGAGAGAGGAGAGGAGAGAGCCGCTCTAAGCAATTGGATGGTACAGTTTGGGCTGGCAAAGCTGAGCTGCGCAGGATGGCAGCAAGCTGGGGATTAGGAGATCAACGGACACCCAGTGTGGAGCTCCAAGCCCAGAGACTGAGCTCAGATGAACCCTGCAGTGCCACTCTGAGACTGCCTAGCTGCTAGCATGAGAAGCCAGGTTTTCCTCTTCAGTTTTCTTCTTTCTTTTCTTTTGTAAAATTTTATTTTATTAACTTATTCAGATTATATCTCACTTGTTATCCCATCACTTGTATCCTCTCATTCCTCTCTCCCTCCCACTTTCACCCTATTCCCCTCCCCTAGATATATGACCGAGGGGGATCTCCTTCCCCACTATATGGTCATTGGCTATCAAGTCTCATCTTGGTAGCCTGCTTTTCTTTCACTGAGTGCCAACAGGCCTCCCCACCAAGGGGAACTGGTCAAATATGGGGCACCAGAGTTCATGTCAGAGTCAGTCCCCGCTCTCCACATAACTGTGGAGAATGTCCTATCCCTTGGCTAGATGAGAGTAGGGGTTCGATGTTTACTACTTGTGTACCGTATCAGAGCACAATGGTCTAAAGCTAGACTTGAACAACAACAGAAATAACAGAAAGCCCACACACACATAGAAACTAAACAAGTCTCTACTTAGTGACACCTGGGTCAGGAAAGAAATTAAGAACTTCCTGAAATTCAGCGAAAATGAAAGAACAACATACCCAAATCTGTGGGACACATTGAAAGCGGTACTAAGAGGAAAGCTCATAGCACTAAGTGCCTTTATAAAGAAATTGGAAACATCCCATATAAGCATCTCTTCAATTTTCAGTAGTTGATGCAGCTTAGACCAGGGCTCGAGGGCAGATCACATCCCACAGGACCATCTCAGCATCACCTCTGGGCCACTCTTGACCTCTGTAACCTTATCAGGGAGAAGTCCCATCCCATGGCCACGCCTCTGATGTGCCCAGGCCAGTTCTGGGTTACGCATATGGACTAGGAGCAGTTGCTCCACACCATCCAAAGCTCTCAGAAAGGTTCAGTTGTAAAGACAGAAACTCATTCCACTTCAAGGGAAGGCCTAGGACTCCATCAAGCCCACAGAACAGGTTGTCGGAATTTTATACCTGCTTGTTAATAAGGTGTATTTAATAGGCTTCACAGATGTAGCCTAATTGAGCCTAATATTTGCTTTCATTATAACCACATTATGAGGTTAGGGGAATTAGATCATTAACCCTCACCCACCTAAAGCTCCCACAATGACAGGTAGCTACTGAAAGGCACCATGTGCGTGCTTGACTGAACTGCAAGGGTCTGTGTGGTGCTCCGTTGCAGAGCAGGTGCTGCCCAGGTCCTATCTGCAATAGAGCCCATGCTCCTCCACGTGTGGATTGCCCAGAGTCAGAGTGTGTCCATCCACCCTACGCATGGGAAGACATTGGATGTGGCTTCCCCTAGGAGCCATTGTGGAGGTGTCGTCTCTACAATGGCATCTTCTTAAGGTGAGAACCATACATTCTCTGAGTCATTCTTCCATGTTCTTAAACTTGGCTTTCACTGGACCTGGCCCGTCAAAATGGGGAGGAGGGAGCAGTCTTTCTGAGGCATCATAGTCCAGCCTTAGGTTTAAGTCCTGTTCCGGGACAGCTGCTGTAGGGAAGTGGTTGTTACAACAACTAAGGCTGGGTCATTCATAAAGCATGGTACTGCTCTATTTTACATGGACCACCTGCTCCAGGGAGGTAACCACCATGTTCCCGGGATAGTCAAGCTCAGGCATTGCTGAGGCCTCCTCCAACTACCACGCGGTGAAGCCACCATGGATATAGACCCTGAAACACTGGCCCAAGCCTTGAGGGGCACTGCTTCCAGGTCCAGATCTTCAGATACAATGAATAACATCAAGTTTTGGGTTGAACAAGAACTCCCCTCCAGTCTCAGGTATTTGAACACTCGGTCCAAAGATGGTGGTGCTGTCTGAGGAGATGCTGTGGGAAGCATGTTACTCAGGGTGGGGCTTTGAGATTATGTAGCCTTGCCTCACTTCCAGTTTACCCCCTGCTTCCTGCTCATTGTTGGGACGCCATCTTGCAGCTCCCTGCTCCTGCCACCGTGTCTGCTTCTTGCTACCACGCCTGCCATGGTGGCCTTTAGCCCTCTGGAACCACGGGCCCAAATAAACTCTCCCTTTCTTAAGTAGGTTTTGTCATGGTGCTTTGTCACAGAAACAGGGAATTTCTAACCCTTTAGCTGGTTTGAATGGTTCAGCCCAACCCCAGTTGCCATCTGTCATATAGCAGAGAATGTGAGTGTCCGCACGATGCCTCCAGGCTACACCCAAGTGCTGGTTCTCCTCACTCCCTTTAGCTACTCCATCTCCCACTCTCTCATTACCACAGATTGATAAAGTTAGAACCGTGGTGATTCTATTATCACTGTGGTTGCTTTTAATAACATACCTTAGACTAGTTATGTTTTGTTGCTGTGACAAAAACACCAACATCAAAAATGGCTTATGGAAGAAACAGTTCGTTTTAGCTTATGGCTCCTGTGAAGTACGAGTCCATCATGGCAAGAGAGACAGGGGAGTGGGAGGTAGGCACGGAGTCAGGAACAGGGAGAGAAGAGATCACATCCTCAACTTCAAATAATGGATCGGAAAGTGATGTGAAAGTGGGGCAAGGCCATGGACTCTCCAACCTCACCCCAGAGACATGATTTCTGCAACCAGGCTGGACCTCATGCCCAAGCAGCACCATCAACTTAGGACCAGGTGGTTAGAAGCCTAAATCTATGCAGATATTCTCATCCTAGCTCCCACAGTGCTCAAAGCCTGGCACACGCTCCCCTGTTCTCAGTGTCCTTGTCCCTGCACACTCTGTGTGCTCTGCATGTCTGTTTGCTTGTCCCTAACACCAGGATCTCCCAGGAGATGTACCACTTGGCCCCCAACACTGAGTCTTTCCAAGTCAGAAAAAAAATGTTCCATTCCCTCAGAACATGGGCAAGACAGCATCAGCCTTAGCCAGCTATGGCCCTCTGTGGATTCCGTGTGTACAGGCCATAGGAACACAGCACTACTACACTACACACAGTCTACCCTGTGACAGCTCCTGTCAGGGCCACATTGATAAGCCTCGCTTCCTGATCCTGTGTACACAGAGAGAGTTATCTGACATGCTGGAGACCCTAATAATGATCCAGTCCATGGAAGAACAATCATATAACCTGATGGATGCTGTGATAAACCAATGTCATTAGGCTTTGATGTAATCGTTTTCTAAATCCTGCCGATACGTATCACTTACAGCTATACTGCAATACAGCATCTGCCTTCTGTATCCATCATGGGACATGGAACCCTCAGCAGTCTCTGTCCCTTATATGAGTGCCCTTCTCATTATGGCTTCTGTGCCCTGTGCACCAATCAGTAGATATGGCACCTGTTTCAGGGCTCCCTCCCATAACTCACTGGGACTGTGCCCAGTGTCCCACAGTGGGCTCAGGTGGGGTGTGACCATTTATAGACCCGAAACTGAATTTACACGAGGAACAAGAACAAGTGGATATCAAAGGCACACCCATTACAAACCATTAAAGACAAAATTATGCCCCTTGCTGTGCCCAGGGCATGCCGTGTGTGGGAAGATGCAGGGGTCCCCGTGGGAGGTGGCAACTCCCTGCCAAACTGCCTCCAGCAAGGACACTTGGTCTCTGCTCTCTGATGTGAGACTAGGCTTGCTCTGACTCAGGAGGAGGTTGTCAGGGCTCTGGATTTTGTCTCATGTCAAAGAAGTGAAGCAACACCTGCTTGCTGTATCCCTTTCCCATTGCTGTAACGAATCATTTGGCAAAATGCAACACAAGAAGAAAGGATATATTCCGGGTCATAGTTCACAGGGACAGCCCATCACAGCAGAGAAGCTATGGCAATGAAAGCACTAGGCAGCCAGTCACGCTGCATCTTAGGTAAGGAAGCAGAGGGATGGATGCTGGCACTGAGTTCACTTTCTCCTGTTTACTCAGTCCAGGGCCTTATCCCAGGGGAGGTGGCACCTGTAGTCAGGGTGAGTCCTCTCACCACAGTTAACAAACTCTAGGAGCTCCCTGACAGACTGTGCGGAGGTTTGTCTCCTAGGTGGTTCTAGATCCTTTCAGGTTGACAGCTGGCACAAACCACCACAGACCATGACTTCATGTTCCTGTCTCCACTTCAGTTGTCCTCCTGGGCTTCAGCCACCGATGAGTCTGCCACAAGGAGCTTCCTCCTGGTAGTCAGCGGTTTATACTACAGTCTGGGTTCAACCACAGCTGTGGGAACATGACCAACATGTCGTAAAAAGTGGCCTTAATACCTTCATGTTGATCCACATGGTAGCACAGTCAAGACCTGATGGAGAAGACACTAACTAAACATGGATGGGGCTCCTGCTGTATGCCAGCATCGAGACATAGTAGCAGAGCACGCGTGCACGCATACACACACACACACACACACACACACACATCATATGCCGAGGGAAAAGGGGACGTAGATATAAGGAAGTCAAATATACAGCTTATAATATGGTGACAAAGGCCGAGAGAAGCAATGGAGCAAAGAAAGGATACGAAGCCGTAGAGTGGGGCAGCCAACAGCAGCCTTCAGACGACTGTTGGTGGAGGCTGTGGAGGAGGAGGGCCAACTGGGTGTCCATCTGCAGTAGATCCATCTTGACCATGATGGCTCATATGGATTGTCAATGTGACAGGGTCTAAAATCACCTAGGTGACAAATCACCGGGCATGTCTGTGGGAGAACGTTGGACTGGGATGAGTGAGGTTGGAAGGCCCTGTCTAGATTTGGGCTCCCCCATCATGTGGCCTGGGGTCTTGAGCTAAAACAAGGATGAGCGCCAACATTCATCCTTCCGCTTCCTAGATGTGGCAGTGCAGCTCCATCCAGAAAAGCTCCGCCCAGCATGACTTCCTGAGGATGACAGACTACACTTGTGAGCCAACACAAGGCCTGCCTTCCTTCAATTGTCTTGGCAGGTATTTTGTGACACCGAGGAGAAAAGGAACTGATGAACCCGGTTCCCAGAGACTCGTGATGTCTCGTCACCAGGAAAGGGGCAAAAGGCTGGTACAACTCGGCCAGATGTGGTAAGAGGCACGCCAGGATCTACTGGGAGTGTTTTCTGTATTGTAAGTGAACAACTTAACAACCTAGAGTGGATTCTTGGTGCCCTGTGAATGAAGCGTGTTGCACACTTGCAGAAGAGGAAAGCTTATGGCTCATCAGCGGCCGACTATGGCAGCTGGGTCAATGGGAGACTGGAGGTCTCTGCAATATACTGAGTAATGATAGGGTGACACAAGAAAAGTGCTTTGAAGGGACAGAGGAACCCTACACAAGGGACAAGAAATGTCATGCAGGCACTGTAGCAGTGAAGAATAAAACATCCTAACAAGGAGTCCAGGATGGAGGCCCACTGGCCCCGTACTTCGGTCTGCAGTGGCCACACAGTACCTGGAGTGGGGCTCAGGATGCATTTTCCAGGAGAGCAAATGAATATTCTCCATGAGTGGCTGAGCTTGCATGCCCTGGCTCCAAGGAAAGCCATGACTTTGCTTAAAATCTTTCTCCAGGGGACTGGAGAGATAGTTCAGCAATTAAGAGCACTGGCTGGTCTTCTAGAGGACCCAAGGTTCAAGCCCCAGGAACCCATACTGAAGTTCACAACCATCTGTAATACAACTACAGGACATCCAAAACTCTCTTCTGGCTTCCTCCAGTACCAGACACTCATGCACATACACATAAAACAATAATAAAATAAATCTTTCTTTAGATTTGCCCTGGGGATGGATGTTTACTTCTTGGCTTCCTTTGGACACTTTCTTAATGGCTGGCAGTCAATTTGAACCTGTTCCTTCTCTGAACACCCCTGTCCTATGACAGTAGGGAGCTGACTTTCGATGTGTATTATTGAAAACCTATACACTTCACTGTTTTAACAGACCTTTTAAAGAGTCTCCATGGTGGCTCACAGATGGCTGGGGCCCATGGCTACACTGTGACCAGTTATCCTATGACTTCCTAGTTATTGTTTGAGCCTGGACAATTCAGCTGTGCACCAGTGAGTTGTGCTGGGTGGGGTTCCATTCACTGGGACATGGTTGGTAACACACCACGTGGTAGGTGTGGAGAGTGAACCATTGGTACTGGGGAGCCTGTATTGAGCCAGGAGGGAGAGAGCTCCTGCTGGGTGAAAGGTGATGTGGAAGCTTAGCTGCTGCTCCCTTTTCTACATGCAAGTGCATTTGCATCACTGGGAGATTCTTCATTTTCCCCTAAAGGAACTGTGACCTTATGTGCCTCTTCCAAATGGCCTCTATTTGAACGGACACTGTTAATGCTCAGGAGAATGTTTCAATTCTGGTCTACTCAGTGGCCAGCCTCTGTAATGAGCTAGTGTTCATGACCTTTGTAAGAACAGATGTGCATTTTGACTCAGTACAACGAGGAAGGAAAGTTTAAGATCACCAAGAGTGTTGCTGAAGAGTAGCTGTGCATATGTAAATGTTTATGTCTATAGGTAAATGTGTATGTATATATGTAAACCTAAATGTGTTCTATGAATATTTTCCCTCCATTTATTTATTTGTTTGTTTGTCTATTCACTTTACAGCCTTATTCTAGCCTCCTCCCTCTTGTCCTCCCAGTCCCATTCTTATACCCCCTTCCTCCCATTCCCTGCTCTCCTTTTCAGAGACAGAAAGGCCCCCAAGAGGCCCAGTCCACCCTGGCACCTCAAGTCACAGCATGTCTAAGCATATCCTCTCCCACCAGGGCCAGACAAGGCAGCCCAGCTATGGGAAAGGGACCCAGAATCAGGCAACAGAGTCAGAGACAGCCTCTGCTTCCATGGTTAGGGGACGCACATGTTGGGCTACACTGGACACCTGCTACATACAGATGTGAATGGTTTCTAGACCCAGTCCACGCATGCTCTTTGGTTGCTGTTTCAGTCTCTGTGAGTGCTGATAGGCCCAAGCTAATTAACTCTCTCAGCCTTTTGTGGTGACCTTAGGCTCCTTGACCCCTTAGGCTCCCTCTATCCTTTTCCCTACTCTTCCACAAGACTCCCTGGGCTCAGCCTATTCTTTAGCTGGGAGTCTCTGCATCTGTTTCCATCAGCTGCTGGATGAAGCTTCTCAGAAGACAGTCTTGCAAGGCCTGTCTGCAAGCCTAGCAAAGTATCATTAATAGTGACAGGGGTTGGCTCTCTTCCGTGGGGTGGGTCTCAAGTTGGGCCAGTCACTAGTTGGCCAGTCCCTCAATCTCTGCTCCAACTTTACCCATACACTTCTTGTAGGCAAGACAATTTTTGGGTCGAAGGTTTTATGAGTGTATTGGTGTCCCCCTCCCTCTACTGGGAGCACAAGTGGCTATAGGAGGTGACAACTTCAAGCTGCTTAACACCCCCCTCTACCCTGCTGCTAGGAGCTAGAAGTCTCCGGTAAGGCCACCCCCATAGACTCTCAGGAGCCTCCCTTCTTCTATAGATGCCCCTGACACTAATTTTTATCCTCTATCTGGTCCTCCTGCTTCCCTCCTTCTCCTGATCTCCACACATCTGATCCCCATGCCCATCCCACTCCCCCTACCCTCTCC